>NC_091471.1:134697487-135043321 GCF_036971445.1 Narcine bancroftii | reverse complement strand
CCTTTGTCTTTTGTCAGTGAGGTGGGCTCTGTGGTCTTCTTCAAAGGAGGTTGCTGCCCGCTGAACTGTGAGGTGCCAAGATGCACGGTTTGAGGCGATATCAGCCCACTGGCGGTGGTCAATGTGGCAGGCACCAAGAGATTTCTTAAGGCAGTCCTTGTACCTCTTCTTTGGTGCACCTCTGACACGATGGCCAGTGGAGAGCTCGCCATATAACACGATCTTGGGAAGGCGATGGTCCTCCATTCTGCAGACGTGACCTACCCAGCGCAGTTGGATCTTCAACAGCGTGGATTCGATGCTGTCAGCCTCTGCCATCTCAAGTACTTCGATGTTAGGGATGAAGTCGCTCCAATGAATGTTGAAGATGGAGTGGAGACAACGCTGGTGGAAGCATTCTAGGAGCCGTAGGTGATGCCGGTAGAGGACCCATGATTCGGATCTGAACAGGAGTGTGGGTATGACAACGACTCTGTATACACTTATCTTTGTGAGGTTTTTCAGTTGGTTGTTTTTCCAGACTCTTTTGTGTAGTCTTCCAAATGCGCTATTTGCCTTGGCGAGTCTGTTGTCTATCTCATTGTCGATCCTTGCATCTGATGAAATGGTGCAGCCGAAATAGGTAAACTGGTTGACCGTTTTGAGTTTTGTGTGCCTGATGGAGATGTGGGGGGGCTGGTAGTCATGGTGGGGAGCTGGCTAAGTTTTGACAATCTGAAAACCACTACAATAGATTTACCCGCGGTCTTTTATAATTTGTGAGCATGTGCTTTATTCTCGCTACAATTTCACTGCCCTGTGAGTATGTAATACGTCACTCGGGACATCACCACTGGAGGTTGGGCCCCCTTTGATCTGCGATATCCACATGAACCAGGGAATTCATGGTCCAGTGTGAATGGCTCACCCAGCACTGCAACTCAGGTCTTTACTCACCTATTTAGTGGGTTGCCAGTGTGAAAGTGGCTATTGCTCCTGAGATAACAGTGTTCCACAGTTGGTCTCCCGCAGAGAAAACAAACCTCCACAGACATTACAACAATTTGAATGGGAGATCTTCCTGTTAAATCTGTGCCACATGTACATGCCACAATTCTAGGGTGCCCATTGATTTCAATGAGAAAAACATTCGTGTTTAGAAATAAAAATGCAAGGTCATTCTGTTTTCCTCCAATGTGCTCATGTGAATGCCCCAGAGAGCAGTGTATCTACCATCAGTTGGTAAGCTGTCACTTCCAGGTCCATCACCTTCTGTGACCTGACAATTCAGACGCTTGCCTACATAATTCTTAAATGCTTTGACGGTACCCGTCTCCACAATCTTCGCAAGCAGTGGGTTCCAGATTCCAGTCACCCTCTAGGTGAAAAATATCCTTCAGCTATCATTTCGAAAGCTTTCCCCTTAACCCAAATGAATGCCCTGTAGTTTTAGATGTTTCTGCTGTGGAGACAAATTTCCAACAATCAACCCTATTAAAATGGTATTCCTGAGTGTAAGTGAATTTTGAGGCCAGGTGGTCAGTAACTAATAAAATAACTTGCATCTTGAGACTATTAGAACATTTTAATGTCATCTATTGGTTATTCTTTTTGTGAAAGTACTGAATATTTTGCTTAAACAAAAATATAAACTATCCAGCGTCTTCAACAATAAAAACATGTCAAATATGTTTGTAGCACTGATGCCACGAAATTAATGTTACATTAGTTTGATGATTCAAATCCAAAATAAAATCTAAAGTGACAGCCTTTTGCATCCATGTAACCAAGTACCAGAATTGACTTCTAACAAGGCCACTTATGAAATAAGGTCATACTTTATTCCAAATCCTAGAGTATTTTCTATATTATATATACTGTGAGTCTCTTGTAAAAGGTTTCTTGATTCAGTGGGTCTGACAGTTTCTTCCCCACCCACCCCCCCACCCCCCACCCCGAGTGTCCACAACATGGGAAACAAAGACGCAATGGGGTATTCAGGCTCCTGAAAAAGTGTACAAAGGGGAAATCTCAAAGGTACAATCAGTATTTTGATTTAATTTTCAATTTTTCTTTGCAATGTATCATTATGATTCATGCAGAAGTTGCAATAAAAACACTTTAAAAGCTGCAGGTGAATTCAACATTTAAAAAAGAGATGCAATCATCAATAATGGTGTTCTTGCCTTATTTGCCAACCTGTCAACAACACCACTGTGTTGTTATCAACATATGATAAAATATAATCTTAATCATCCCATGTTTGAAAGATTATTGATTATTGACTAAGAAGGCATGAGTCATTCTAATTGAACAATTTATGAGACCATTTGAAAGCAGTGGGAGTGGAAGAGGAAGAAATGAATTGCTTTTCTCAGTTTTCTGGGCAGATTAGCCCATGGGGAAAAAAATATAGCCAACTGACGTCCAAATAAATGTTGGACTAACTACTAATGCCCACATTCTGTACAATATACACAAAGTAAAAAGGCAAGTCACAAATAAATTTCATAAGAAACAAGGTTCCTATTCTCATCTACAAAGGCACTACCAGATGTGTGGTACAAAAGATGGGAGCGGAGGTAGGAAGATAGCAATGAACTGCTCACAGAGCAAAAGCATAACAAATGGAATTCAGTCAGATGCAAAAGAATTTTTTTAAAAAAACAAAATCATACAAAACAACCCACAGGACACTGAGAAGTAGAGAGGAATAATTTAGGGTTCTTTGGGCATGGATCTTAGAGCCCAAGTGCACCCAGAAGCACTAGTGGTTAAGATACTTGATTGGACAATGCAAGAGCAGGGAGGCCAACTAGGAAGAGGGATGAAAGAGGATTGTGCTCAAGATGATCATGTGAAGAAGAAGAGCTCACAGGAAGAGGGCTGAGAGGGGGAGGAGGGTCTGAGAGAGGAAGCGGGATTTAAAGGAGGGATGCTAGGGTAGGGAAGGTTAAGGAGGGGGAAACTGAAAGAGAAGCAAGTTTTCCTCGATTCCAAGGTATGTTTGAGAAAAATGTGGAATAACACAAGAGTATTCTGTATAATTCCAATTAATAAATTACATGAAAAATGTAATACCACGCAAATGGATACAGAGGAGAATTCTGCCTCAGAGAATTAATTTCAAGGGCAAATTGACGTTCAGGGTTATTTTCCCAGATACAAGACTGAGGCTGATTAATTGAGGTGTGTTAAATTATGACATGTATACGTGGAAACAAATCTGATCTGATTCTTAAAAAAGAGATCACTGAGGAACCAGGGGGATAAAAATTTAGAGTAAAGAGTGAGACTGAAGTTGAATTGGAGCAAATTAGAGGAATAGTGGTGAACACACTGTTTGAAAGAGTGGGACAAACAGTCATCTTGTATTCAAATCCTGTGGAGATGGGCTATTGAAATTTCAGAACCAATGATGAAGCCACATTATTCTTTTTAGCTGGCATGGACAACATAGGATGAAAGGCTGATTAATAAGAGTATAGAGGTTTGTTCTTGGGCATTTGTACAAATTGCACAATATAGTTGGCCTGGAAGTCAGCCTGAAGAAAACTGAGGTCCTCCATCAGCCAGCTCCCCACCATGACTACCAGCCCCCCCACATCTCCATCAGGCACACAAAACTCAAAACGGTCAACCAGTTTACCTATCTCGGCTGCACCATTTCATCGGATGCAAGGATTGACGACGAGATAGACAACAGACACGCCAAGGCAAATAGCACCTTTGGAAGACTACACAAAAAAGTCTGGAAAAACAACCAACTGAAAAACCTCACAAAGATAAGCGTATACAGAGCCGTTGTCATACCCACACTCCTGTTCGGCTCCGAATCATGGGTCCTCTACCGGCATCACCTACGTCTCCTAGAACGCTTCCACCAGCGTTGTCTCTGCTCCATCCTCAACATTCATTGAAGCGACTTCATCCCTCACATTGAAGTACTCGAGATGGCAGAGGCCGACAGCATCGAATCCACGCTGCTGAAGATCCAACTGCGCTGGGTAGGTCACGTCTGCAGAATGGAGGACCATCGCCTTCCCAAGATCGTGTTATATGGCGAGCTCTCCACTGGCCACCGTGACAGAGGTGCACCAAAGAAGAGGTACAAGAACTGCCTAAAGAAATCTCTTGGTGCCTGTCACATTGACCACCGCCAGTGGGCTGATATCGCCTCAAACCGTGCATCTTGGCGCCTCACAGTTCGGCGGGCAGCAACCTCCTTTGAAGAAGACCGCAGAGCCCACCTCACTGACAAAAGACAAAGGAGGAAAAACCCAACACCCAACCCCAACCAACCAATTTTCCCCTGCAACCGCTGCAACCGCTGCCTGTCCCGCATCGGACTTGTCAGCCACAAACGAGCCTGCAGCTGACGTGGACATTTACCCCCTCCATAAATCTTCGTCCGCAAAGCCAAGCCAAAGAGAAAAAAAAGAGACAATATGGTTGGGGCTGAACTTTGTATTCAAATTTTCTCTGAAGTGCATTCCATTGATTACAGTACAGTGCTGTAGTATAGAGGTGCTGTCTTTTAATACACTATTAAATTGAAATCCTGTTGTGCACACTTATGGATACAAACATTCCTTCAAGTGTGAGTTATGTGCAACACTTACCCATCATTCAAACTCACTTAAGAAAAATTATCTGATTATCACTGCTATTTGTAGAAAGTTACAGCATACAATTTGACTACCATGTTTCCCACATTTCCACAATAACAAAACATTATGAAAAGCATTAAATGGCAGACAGAGGAAAGATTCAAGAATGTATTTCACTGAAGAGAATCTGAGCACAATTTCCTCACCCACTCTGAGCAACCTTTGACCACTCAAACTGCAGAAGAGGAATTTGGGATGGTACTCAGAATCCTGAAGGCATGCATTGGAAACACATAACAGGCCTTGTGTATACAATGGAAGGAGTGGATCACATCACAAGCTACCCATTCACCTAGCTTGTCACCTACAAACTGCTCCATTCATGGGAGAAGTCTACAGTTCTCACAATGGCCTCGTTAGTTACCGCCAAACACAAAAAAATCTGAATTAGTCATCCTCAACCCAAGGGACTTCCCATGAAAGCAATAATATAAAAATTAGCTTTTGGTACAAGCTCAGCAATAATGTTAAACCAGGTGCTCATGTTACTCCATTTCTCTCAACAACTAATTTTATCCAGTTCTTCCTACCTGGCATAAGTTTAATTTTTTTTTGGCTCAACATTACCAGAAATCAACAGGAAAACAACTAAAAATAATAGATATATCAGAATTTTAAAAAAATTATTTTTAAATCTTTATAACAAACTCCCTAAGCTCAAAGTTTTAAATTTTCTATATTGTTAATTTGATGTTGCTCCAGAATTGGTTTCATAGTTTAAACTTTCTCATGTTCCTGGCATTGAAATAGCACACACATGATCAGAAAAGTCTATTGCATGGAAAATGGAAAATCTGAATTTGGCTTCATGAATGCTTTTTTAAAAAATCTCAAATACTGCAATTTAATTAGAAAATTAGACTTCATTTATATAGAGCCTTTCACAATCTCAAGATGCTTCAAAGCACTTTCAAGCTATTAAATTGTAAATCAACATTTCAGTTAATCCATAAGCAGGGAAAGGCAGGAGTCAACTGATGGAGTGAGAACTCTTGCCCAGGATATTGTGAGATAGTGATTCAACAATTCTTCAAGTTTCTTGTAATGACAAAAGGTCCAAGATATCCCAGATTGAGTTCACGACATTGTCAGGAGGGAGGGTGAGAACCAATGCCGTGGGAGTAAACTCTCCTGCAAGGAGGGTTCAGGGAGTTAGGTACTTCCTTGAAGGACAGAGTTCTGTTCCCAGGATTGCTACCCATGCCACATTCTAGTGAGGTTAGAAAAAAGAGTTCAACACATGTCTAAAGACTGGTGCAGGAGGGAGGGCTTCAGGTTTCTGGATCTTTAGGCTCTCTTCCAGGGAAGGTGAGACCTATTCCAATGGAACGGCTCGCGTCTGAACTGGAAGGGGACTAATGTCCTTGTGGGAAGGTTTGCTAGTGTTGCTCTTGTGGAGGGGAGATGTTTAAAACTAGATTTGCAGGGGGATGGGAACCAGAGTGCCAGAGCAGATGGAGGAGTGGCGGAGGGAAATGATGATGCAAAAATTGCACAGACCAGTAAAAGTCAACAGATTGTACATGGTGGAAATGTTCTCAGCTGCGTCTATTTCAATGCAAGGAGTAGTGTAGGAAAGGCAGACGAGTTTAGAACATGGATTGGCACATGGAATTATGACATTGTGGCCATTAGTGAAACTTGATTGCAGGAGGGGCAGGTCTAGCAGCTCAATGTTCCAGGCTTTCATTGTTTCAGATGCGATGGAATGGGGGAGGATGAAAGGGGATGAATGGCATGGTCAGTCAGGGAAAATACCATAACTGTGCTCAAGCAGGACAAATCAGAAGGCTCATCTACTGAGGAAAAACAGGAAAGGTAAGACCACACTGATGGGGTTGTATTATAGGCTGCCCTAAAGGCAACAAGAATTTGAGGAGCAAATCTGTAGAGCACACATGTCATACGCAGGTCCGCGGGCCAAATTTGGCCCGTGATATAATTATATTTAGCCCGCAAGATCATATCAAATATGTATTAAGCTGGCCCGCTGGCCGCCGCGCCAGTATAGCGCATGCACAGCTAATACTACAAATCCCAGAATGCTTTGCAAATGCGTTGGTGCCGGCCCGTCAGCCCGCTAATCGCCCCCACCTCCTCTCTTTACTTTCATTAGCGACCTGTCGCCCAACTCACATGTAATAAACCCCTTACGAAAAATGGCCAAACGAAAGACAGAAAACAGGACCTTTCAAGACAGGTGGGAGGCAGACTATATGTTCCTCATTTTAAAAGACAAACCTGTTTGTCATTGAAGCAAGTTGTTATTTTTTTGACTTGTTGGCTTGTGAAAAAAAATACATTTAAAAGGAGTTTAAAGGCAATAGAGAAATATTATTTATTGAATATTTTATTTGTCATTTGTTAATGCTCCTTCTGGAAAGAGTTTAACCAAAACTATTATTAAACATTTATTTTAATAAGAAAAAGTTTAACATTACATATGTTGAAAGAAGAGAAAACATGCAGATGTTGTTGAAAATTTTCAATAAATATTTAGTTTGGCCCACAACTTAGTCCAAGTTTTTAATTTTGGCCCTCTGTGAATTTGAGTTTGACACCCCTGCTGTAGAGGGATAGCAGACAGCTGCAGGGAACATGAGGTTGTGATAGTAACAGATTTTAACTTTCCACATATTGTCTGGGACTCCATACTGTAAAAGGGCTGGATGGCTTGAAGTGTGTCAAATGTGCTCAGAAATGTTTTCTAATCAATATATATTGGAACAAACTAGAGAGAGGGCAATACTGGATCTCCTATTAGGGAATGAGACAGGAGAGGTGACACAACTAAGTATAGGAAACATTTTTGGTCCAGTGATCATAATGCTATTAGTTTCAAATTAATTATGGAGATGGTAGGTCTGGGCCTCGAGTTGAGATTCTAAATTGAAGAATAGCCAATTTTGAGGAAATGAGAAAGGATCTAGAATGCGTGGATTGGGCAAGGATGTGCGAGGTAAGTGGAAGACCTTCAAAGATGAAAGTTTGAGAGTACAGAGTTTGTATGTTCCTATCAGGATTAAAGGCAAGGTGACAGGTATAGGGAGCCTTGGTTTTTGATGGATAGTGAGGACTTGATTCAGAAGGAGAGAGGTGTATAGCAGGTATAAACAAAATGGAGTGAATCAGGTACTTGAGGAGCATAAAAAAGGCAAAATCCTCAAGAAAGAAATCAGGAAGGCTAAAAGAAGACATGAGGTTGCTTTGGCAGACATTGTGAAGGAAAACCCTAAGGGTTTCTACAGGCATATTAACAGTAAATGGATAGCAAGGGACAAAATTGGTTCCCTTGAAGATCAGAGTGGTTAGCTTTGTATGGAGGCAAAAGAGATTGGGGAGATCTTAAATGGTTTTATTCCATCAGTATTCACTTGGGAAACTTGCACAGAGTCATGGGAAGTAAAGAAAACAAGCAGTGAGGTCGTGGAACCTATACAGATTAAAGAGGAGGAGATGCTTGCTCTCATAAAGCAAATAAGGGTGGATAAATCCCCAGGGTCTGACAAGATATTACCTTGGACCTTCAAGGAGGTTAGTGTAGAAATTGCACGTTCATGTTGTTCTGTTGTTTAGAGAAAAAATTAGAGGCCAGTGAGCCTGATGTCAGTAGCCATTAGATGGGGTTCTAAGAGATCAGATATACAATAATTTTCATAGGCAGGGATTAATTAGGGATTGTCAACATGGCTTTGAGTGCGGCAGGTCATGTTTAACCAATCTCATAGAGTTTTTTGAGGAGTTTACCAGGAAAGCTGATGATAGAAAAGCTGTGGATGTTGTCTCCATGACTTTAGTAAGGCCTTTGACAAGGCCCCACATGGGAGGTTAGTCAAAAAGGTTCAGACGCTCAGAATTCATAGTGAAGTAGTAAACTGGATTCGACAATGGCTGGACAGGAGACATCAGAGAGTAATAGTGGATGACTGCTTCTCAGACTGGAGTCTTGTGACTAGTGGTGTGCCCCAGGGATGTTGTTTATCATCTTTATCAATGATCTGGATGATAATGTGGTAAACTGGATCAGCAAGTTTTCAGATAACACTAAAATTGAAGGCAATATGGACAGCAAAGGTTTTCAAAGCTTGCAGAAGGATCTGGACCAGCTGGAAAAATTGGCTGAAAAATGGCAGATAGAATTTAATTCAGACATGTGTGAGATGTTGTATTTTGAAGGACAGACCAAGAAAGGACATACACAGTAATGGTAGGGCCCTGAGGAGTGTCATAGAACAGAGGGATCTGGAAATACAAATATACAATACCTTGAAAGTGGCATCACAGGTAGATAGGTTGTAAAGTGAGCTTTTGGCATATTGGCCTTCATAAATCAAAGTATTGAATATAGGCATTTGGATGTTATAGTAAAGTTGTACAAAACATTTGGTGAAGCCAAATTTGGAGTATTGTGTGCAGTTTAGATCACCTAACTACAGAAAATATATCAATAAGATTGAAAGAGTGCAAAGAAGATTTACTAGGTTGTTGCCCAGACTTCAGGAACTGGGTTACAGAGTAGGTTAGGACTTTATTCCCTGGAGTGCAGAAGAATGAGGAGAGATTTGATAGAAGTATTTAAAATTATGAGGGGGATAGATAGAGTAAATATAGGCTTTTTCTACTGAGGGTAGGTAAGATACAAACTAGAGGGCATGGATTAAGGGTAAAACAGGAAAAGTTGAGGGGGAAAATGAGAGGGAGCATCTTCACAGAAAGTGTTGGGAGTATGAAATAAGTTGCCAGCTGAAGTGATAAGGGTTTGATTTTAACATTTAAGAAGAATTTGGACATGTACATGGATGGAAGAGTTATGGAGGTGCTATGGACTCAGGGCAGGTCATTGGAACCATGCAGAAAAATATTTCGGCACAGACTAGAAGAGCTGAAGGGGCTTGTTTTTGTACTGTAATGTTCTATTGTTCTATAGTGCATGCAATGGGATCCTATGTGGCCCAAAATTAAAATCTTATTAAAAAGATAGCAATAAATCTTCAATTATATCAATGGAATCACATTTCAAAAAGGAAAACAATGTTTAGGTCTCACAATATAGGTTGTTTCTTGGCCAAGAACAAATGTTTACCCTTTTCTAAATGATTGGAAGCACTCAAATTTCAGAATATTGGCAGAGGTTTTGCAGATTCTATGGATTGCACACTGTAATCACAATGGAAAATAATTATGTCCAGAGGTTATTCATAAAAATGAAGACTTAGCATCCTGCTTTCCTGTATGTAATATTAAATGGTCATTCACCTTATAATGGATATTTTTCAATGATAAATTCACACTATTTACAGCATGTGCCTATAATTTCCTTCACCATGTCTTGAGAAAACAAAAAACCTACCTTTGGTAAGTATGTTTAAAATAGTCAGGCCATTTTAATATCATTATGTTTTATTGTAGTTGCTGGGAAGCTGACCTTTTCAAAGTGACCTGCATTATGATGAACTAGATCTTCATCATCCCTGATTGTGAATGTAAACATATGCGTATTATCAAAGCACTACATCAATTTTTCATTACCTGCAGACAAATCAAATTCCATAAAGCACGATGGTACTTTTGCAAAACCATAAAGAGATTCACAGACTGTGAATAGGAAGTATGCTGCACCACTAAGTTTAAATTATTTTGATAACATCAGATAATGGCAGTCTCTAGTAGTTGCTGGAAACTTACCGAAGTTTATCTCACCTGCATGCGAATAAAGTTGTATTTTTCATGACAAAATTCTTTTAAAAGCAGGATGTTTGGTTGTGCAAATTTTTTTTCCACATCTCATATTATTTTGATCTGTCAAGGCAGTGGGAAGTAGGGTGGGGAATTGCCTAGTCTGAAAAGAAGGGGCGGAGAGGCAGAAGATGAGCATCTAACCACAGGGCTTGAGATCTAACAAGGGTTAGGGCTGGGTGCAATGAATTAAACAAAACTGTTAAGGAAGAGTGTCGTGGGAGATGGGGTTTGAAGATCTTGCTGCAAGGCATGCCACCGGCGGTAAAGGAACCTATGCAATAACTTGAACAGTGAAATGAACCTCAATTAATTGTTTAATCAAAATGATGACTCCTGTGACACTGTTGCACTCCCTCAGCACTGCAATTTAATTACAACTATGTACTGAGTTCAAATCTTGTATCGAGCCTTGCTGATGCAAGAATGCACTGATTTTGCGAGCTGCAAAAATCTTGATAAATACTTCACACAAGTAATTAAACCATTTGCTATCTCTCTTGGTTGGCATGAGATTTTCTATCCCCCAAAAGCCTATGCAAGCTATAAACCTGCTATTGAACTTGTACCACCTACCAATATTCTTGATGATGCACACTGACTGTATTTTCTTGTACTTGTTTTCAAATAGTTCCATTACTATGTATGTCCAAATAATATGTTTAAAGAAATTAGGGACTTGATACTGAACCCACTAAGTTTCTTGGAAATGAAAAAAAAAACACACAAATGCTGGAGATACTCAGCAGGTCAAACAGTGCCTTTATGTAGCAAAGGTAAAGATACATCACCAACGTTTTGGGCTTGAGCCCTTCGTCAAGGTGTGGGGGAACATGAGAGATGTCTAAACAAAAGGGGGAAGGGGGAAGGGAGGGTGGTGACGGTGGGAGATGATAAATGGGGGGGGCAGAGTCTAGGCTAGGTGGAGAGAGAAAAGAAGTAGGAACTAGTTACGGGGGGGGGGGAGAAGGAAAAGGCAAGCTGATTAGTGGAATGCAGTGAACACAATGTTCATGCTCTGGGGTTGGACGGTACCCAGATGAAAAATGAGGTGTTATTCCTCCGATCTGCAGGTGGTCAGGATCAGGTAATGTGAAAGGCCATGGACAGACATGTGAGCTTGAGAGTGTGACTCAGAATTGAAATGGTTGGAATACGGGGAGGTCGCTTTTGTTGTGTATGGAGAGGAGGTGCTGGGCGAAGTGATCTCCTAATCTGCAACCAGTCTCTCCGATGTAGAGAAGGCCAGAGAGAGTGCACCGGATGCAGTAAATGAGTTCTTTGGAGGTGTACGTGAAGTGTTGCTTCGCCTGAAAGGTCTGTTTGGGACCTCATACCGTGGTGAGGGAGGAGGTGTGGGTGCAGGTATTACATCTCCTACGACCACAGTGAAATGTGTCAGGGAGGGCGATGAGTAGGGAGGGAAGAGTGCACAAGGGAGTCATGGAGGAAACGGTCCTTACGGAAGGCTGAGAGGGGAAGAGAATGAAAGATGTGTCTGGTGGTGGGGACCTGTAGTAAGTACCGGAAATTCCGGTGGATAATGTGTTGTATGCAGAGGCTGGTGGGGAGGTAGGCGAGGATGAGGAGGATTCTGCGTTTATTGTTTTAGGGGCGGGGGGCAGATGAGCGGGGAATGGAGGAGATGCAGGTGAGGGCCAAGTTAATAGCGGTGGAGGGGAAACCACATTTCAGAGGCTCTGGACTGGAAGACCTTATCTTGGGAGCAGTTGCAGTGGAGACGGAGAAATTGAAAAAAGGGGATGGAGTCTTTGCAGGGGACGGTGTGAGGACGTGAAGTCCAGGTAGTTGTGGGATTTGGGGTGTGTGTTATGAATGTCAGTAGAGAGTCCATCTCCAGAGATGGAGACAGAGAGATCCAGGAAGGGGAGAGTGTAATTGGAAGTGAACCAGGTGAGTTTTAGGTCAGGGTGGAAGTTGGATGTGAAGTGGATGAAGTTGACAAGCTCGTCACGGGTGCGTTCATTGAATGAATGCCTCTATTCCCCGCTCACCTGCCCTGCCCCCCCACCCCTAGAAACAATTAATGCAAAATCCCCTTCGTCCTCACCTACCACTCCACCAGCCTCTGCATCCAACACATTATCCACCGGAATTTCCTGTACTTACTACAGGTCCCAACCACCACACACATCTTTCCTTCTCCTCCCCTCTCAGCTTCCCGTAGGGACCGCTCCCTCTGTGAATCCCCTGTGCACTCTTCCCTCTTCACCCATCACCCCCTACCAGCACCTTCCACTGTGGTCTTAGACCCTCACCATGGTCCGAAGTCCCAAAAAGACCTTTCAGGTGAAGCAACACTTCACATGTACCTCCAAAAAACTCATTTACTGCATCCGGTGCACCCTCTGTGGCCTCTTCTACATCGGAGAGACTGGTCGTAGATTAGGAGATTGCTTCACCCAGCACCTCCTCTCCGTCCACAACAAAAGCAACCACCCTGTAGCCAACCATTTCAATTCTGAGTCACACTCTCAAGCTCACATCTGTCAATGGCCTTTCACACTACCCCACCCTGACCACCCGCAGACTGGAGGACCAACACCTCATTTTTTGTCTGGGCACTGTCCAACCCTAGGGCATGAACATCGAGTTCACTGCATTCCACTAATCAGCTTGCATTCCCCTCCCACCCCCCTCCCCTAACTAGTCTTTCCAGTTCTTTTCTCTCTCCATCTAGCCTAGACTCTTCCCCCCCCCCTTCAACCTATCATCATCTCCCACCCTCACCACCCCTCTTCCGCCTTTTGTTCAGACATCTCTCATGTTCCCCCACACAGCCCGAAATGTTGATGATGTATCTTTACCTTTGCTACATAAGGGCAATGTTTGACCTGCTGAGTTTCTCCAGCATTTGTATGTTTACTCACTTAACCACAGTGTCAACAGAATCCTGTGTTTTACCTCCGAGTTTCTTGGAAATAATTTGTTACTATATTCTTCTTTAAGTCAAATAATGGCTCTAGGTTTCTGAATGATTTTGAGTGAGCCAAAAACAAAGCTGTTAACCACAGCATTTGTAATGGATCGCAACTAATTTTAATGCTGAAGAATAGAGATGGAAAGATAATGTCAAGATTATAGGTGATGATTGATCAAGGTAAACTGAGATTTTCTCATTGCACTTACTGCCTCCCATTTGCTTCAAAGATTGCAGTCTTTGCTGACGAGCCCATTGTCTGAAATTGTTACTTTGGTCCTTACAATTTAGAACAGGGGCAGGCAACCTTTTACCATGCGTGGGCTAGATGGTGTGTCAGTGGTGGAATGGTGGGCCGCACTGATGCTACCATAAATGAAATAAATACTGAAACACAGACATTATGCAATTTAAGTTTTCACTGGTCTCTGCTTGAAGTATGTAATTATCAATGTATGAACATACTTTATGACAATCTATCAAAAAAACAATCCACAAAGTTCACGCAACATGATCAACCGTATTCCTTACAAAAAAACGATTTCTGGTATTTCGGTGAAAACTCAAATCGATTAGCTCCTCCCACTCACGTATCACCACATGATTCAGCAGGTTGAGTAACTACAGAGGAATTTGCCTTCATGGCAATATGTCCCTCTATTTCTCCAAGTTGTTTTCTGATACTTTGCAAGAATTAAAACTACATTTAGCTGCATTTTTGTGGAAGAAAATTAAAACAATCCTTTTATCCTCAAACACTACTTGCTGAATTTCATCTTGTTTCTTTCCAACTGTTTGACTTTCCCACAACTACTACTTGTCATTCATCCCCCAGGTCTTGAGGCAAGCCCCTATCTCAATCTAAATTGTGTCATTCCCTGGAAACTACTTTGCGCACTTATCTTGTTCTTTTTTAACGTGGACCTCGCACTATGTTTATATGTTTTTAACTCTTAATAAAGCCAATTAGCTGGGGGTTTGAGCTGTCGACATTTGATGACAAGCAGTTGCCCCAGCCTTAAT
Source organism: Narcine bancroftii (assembly GCF_036971445.1). NCBI lineage: Eukaryota > Metazoa > Chordata > Chondrichthyes > Torpediniformes > Narcinidae > Narcine > Narcine bancroftii. Next base: position 135,028,972 of record NC_091471.1, on the reverse strand, counting down.
TCGCTCAGGTAAAGATGACTTTAAGGTTGGTGTTTGGCATGTTTATCTCCCACCCTCCCCCCACAAATCACTTTAACACCAGCACAGTGATCAGCCAGGTCAACCCTCCCTCACCCATGGCTCGCATCCACTCTCCCTCCCTGCTTAGCCCCTCAACTCAGGTGGCAGCAGCAAGAACATCCACCTACCAGGATATTCAGGTGCAACATGCACTGCTTGTTCCTCTTCATCTCCCCCCACCCTTTTCTTCTTGGTGGTGTTCACAGCCTTGCTTCCCATGAGGTTTCCCGATAGCTGGAGTGACAAGGGACACCTCCTTGCCCAGGACCTGCATCCCTCTTGACAGATGCACCACGATCTCCCTGGATCAAGGGCACTAGCTGCGAAGGGAGGAAACTCCCAAATTGCCTCCCCTCTACAAGTCCCACGGTGTTTGTTAAAACCAACATGGACTTTAGCGATCATTCGTGTTGGGCCACTTAATTTCCCCCACAAGAGGTCCCATGCCCCCTGCACCAGTCGGCACTGACTGGACAACTCCATGCTACCAAGATGTTTATTAATATCTCCTCGCCCTGCACACGTGAGATCGTGGTCCAGATAAATTTGGATCGCGGACCAGACCATAGGTTGCCCAACCCTGGTTTAGAAACCAGTCTCTTTGAAAACTGGTTTAGAAACCACTTTCCTACTATTAATTTGTTTAATTACTTTTGCAAATTGTTCCATCATGGCTTATTGTTTGTATCTTTACAATATTTTACATATTTGTATCAATGATTCCATTCTCCATTGAATGTAGCACCTCAGCTCATATTGATATTGCCGAATCAGTTGACAAAGTATTAGAAGAAATAAATGGGTAGGTTAGAAATTCATCGGCTCTCTCAATCTTTAAAATAGCATTGTGTCTGGAACTTGAATCTTTTAATTTCAGCCTTGGCTAGCTTTTAGCATTCACAACTGTCCCATTAGTGTATGCAAGTCTTAAAAATTCTTTCCAAAAGTGTGGAACAAAACCATAAGGAGAATCGGGTAGAATTTGTTTTTATTTGCATCTCTGTAAGGAATATAAAGGCACATATTTTCAAGCAATGTCACTAACCATCCCTGGTTACTAACCTAGCATTTTAATTCCTTCTATTTGTGATATCATAGTCTCTCCACCTGTCATCCACACCATCAAATAGATAAGAATTAAATATAGGTCTATGAAACTTCCTTACAATTTTTGAAATCCTTTAAAAAAACCCAAATTGTAGTAAAAACAGAGCCCTCTGAACTAATCATTGTTGTTTAATCATAGTGCTGTTTATATATGCTGCTTAGACGAGTTCTTTCATTAAACAAAGCTAATATTTTAGCTATTTACAACCAGTGGTTTGGCATGCCAACGTAAAGTTCCTCGAACACTGCAAATACTCCGGAACTTGTTCTTTCCTACGAGTCTTGTTTTTCCCTTCCAAATCGAGCACCTGCAATTCTCTTGATCAACTACCTAATGTAAATGGTCACTTTTTCAAGGCCAACAAATGTATAATCCAGCTGTATTAATAATTAATAGAAAGAATGGCTCACAGCATCTGGAAAAGATTACACTAAATTTTCTACACGAGGATGAAAGCTCAAAGACGATGATCCCATGGTTCACATGTGCATAATTTACTCTTGGTGATATAATCATTGGGAATTTTGTCTCCTTCCCTGGTTGCCGATCATGGTAGATTGTGTATCTATTATACATTTTGCCAATTTTCTCTCTGTTGACTTCACAATCAAAGATTACATTAGCTTTTTAAAAGCAGAGTGCTCTTATCCTCACCAAATCTGAGATCAATTATCAGTGCAGACTTCATTGGGAGATTCAGGTACTCTGATTTACAAATTTTCACCGTTGGAGTAAATAATCAATTTACAACTCTATTTGGTACTGAAATTAATAGCACTTCTCTGCAACTATAGGAACACGTTTCAAAATATCAAAGCAATTTGCACTGCCTTTTCAATTTCTCTAATCTCACTTCAAGGAAAAATGTTTCATTTGTAAACTGACTGCACTTGATGGCATCAAATCCTGCTGCTGCCTAAAGTCGGAAAATAAATCATATCATGCTGGAAATACAGATAACTGAATGGCTCTGGGATTACTGAGGTATGAATTCTCCTTCATGTTCTGAGTTTTTAATCTTAAATTAGTTTTATATCACCATACGAGCACTAACCAAGTTGCTTCAAAAGATGCATTTTTGTGACACTGATTCAATATTTTTTCATGTGTTATATCAGACACCAGAAACACAGACCAGCCAATATTAGTCATAGATTTCTACAGCATAGTACAGGTCTAGCCCCTTTGGTCCAACCTGTTCCTCTTTCTGTTAAGGGGTAGCAAATTTAAGTTATCGGGAGTCATTATCTCAGAGAATCCCAAAACACGTACTGTATAGCATTGTGAAGAAAGCACATCAGTGTCTCTACTTCCTCAGGCATTTGCAGAGATTTGGTATGACATTGGTTACCCTGGCAAATTTCTACAGCTATGTAATGGAAAGCGTGCTGATTGGCTGCATCAATACCCCTGAGCAAGAAGCCCTGTAAAAGGTAGTGGGCACAGCCCAGGACACTGCAAGCAAACCCCACCACTGAGAAAATCTACAGGGAACACTGTTGGAGAGCAGCAGCAATCATGAAGGATCCACACCACCCAGCACACGCTCTGTTCTCACTGCTACCTTCAGGAAAGAGTTATAGGTGCCACAAAAATCACACCACTAGGTTTAGGAACAGCTGTTACCCCTCCACCTCCAGACTTGTCAACAATGAACTCAATCAGGGACTTATTTAAGGCCTCTTGCTTCTGCACTTTATTGATGTTTTCCCCTCTCTGTATTTCTTTATTTGTTTACATGTGTACATTGTGTATGTTTTTCTTACACTATCAAAAGTGGAAATTCTACCTCTCCCGCAGGAAAAAAAACCACAGACAATAAATTTAATTTTTGCAAACCATACCAAGCAAGCAAGCCCCAATTTGTTTGGCAGATATCCCTCAAAACATTTCCTATCCATGTATCTGTCTAAAAGTCTTTCAAACACTGTAGCTGCTCCCACCTCTACTACTTTCTATGGCAGCTCATTCCATAGATCTACTACACTTTGTTTGACAAATCCGTCAGGTTTCTTTTAAATCTTTCCTCTCTCACCTTAAATCCATGCCATCTAGTTTTGATATTCCACCACCCAAGGAAAAAAAAGACAATTTTTTACTGAGTCCATTATTTTACAAACTGCTAGGTTTCCCTCCCCGCCACCCCAAATGTCCTATGCTCCAGGGAAAAGTTCTCGTCTATCCAAGCTCTCCTTACAGTTCAAACCCACCATATAAAACAATCTTGTGATTTTTTTCTGTACCCTTTCCAGCTTAATGATATATTTCTTATATCTGGCTGGCGAGAATGACACAATTCTCCAAGTGCAGTTTCGCTAATATATTGTTGCAAGATAACAGTTTCGCTCCCATACTCAGTGTTCTACCCAATGAAGGTAAGCATGCCATACACCTTCTTTAGCATCCTGTCTAACTGAGTCACCACTTTCATGGAATTATGTTCCTGTACCCCAAATCTCTTTGTTTAACAACACTCCCCAAGTATCTACCATTCACTGTACAAGGTCTGCCTTGGTTTAACCTTCCAAAGTGCAACACCTTGAACTAGTCCATTAAGTTCCATTGCCATTTTTGGCCCACTTTCCCAGTTCATATAATTCCTATTGTAATCCAAGACAACCACCTTCAGTGGTCACTATACTACCAAATGTTGGTGCCATCCACAAACTTTCTACACAAGAACAACATTTTATTGTGTGGTGATAACTAACATTCCACTACTAAAGCCCATCAACACAGCCTACACACTGAAAATAGGATTTCACTAGGCCCTTTCATGCCAAGTCTCTGCCTGGAGGCCATCTATAAATGCAGAGAGTAAAATATAAACACCTTTCTTGCATTGCATCCATGTTGAGCGGCACATCATAGTGCCCTCCGGAACCAATAGAGACGGGGTGACTAGTGCTGTAGGGCTACCCGCTCTGTGTTTCCCAGAACAGTTCCAGCTGCATGGAGGATTATGGGTAGGGAAAATGGCCATTGCTCTGCCACACTTTGAACCACTGATGAGCGCCCCCAAAGGCCAAAGCAGCCCAGTGAGGTGCCAGAGCAGCTGGCGGGGCTGTCACAGCCTACACCAGCCACACCTGCTGGCCACCCCTGCCCTGAAGGTTCTCTTTGACCACCCTTGAGCTGACAGGCCCTGATTGGCCTTCAATATCATGAATCGCAAAAAGTTAGGTTGCAGGTGCAGCAGGTTATTAAGAAGGCAAATGGAATGTTGGCCTTCATCGCTAGAGGAATTGAATTCAGTAGTAGGGAGGTAAAGTTGCAACTGTATTAGGTACTGGTGAGACCACACCTGGAGTACTGTGTCCAGTTCTGGTCTCCATATTTGAGGAAGGATATACTGGCTTTGGAGACGGTCCAGAGGAGATTTACTAGGTTGAACTCTGGGATGAAGGGGTTGACTTATGATGAAAGATTAAATCGTCTAGGATTGTATTCGCTCGAGTTCAGAAGAATAAGAGGAGATCTTATAGAAACATATAGGATTATGAAGGGTATGGGTAGGATAGATGTAGGAAGGTTTTTTGAGCTGGCTGAGGAAACTAAAACGAGAGGACACAGTCTCAAGATTCGGCGGAGTAGATTTAGGACAGAGATGAGGAAAAATAGTTTTTCCCAGAGAGTAGTGAATGTTTGGAATTCTCTAACCAGGGAAGAGGTTGAGGCTGCATCATTAAACATATTTAAAATTCGGTTAGATAAATTTTTACATGATAGAGGAATTAGGGGATATGGGGAGAAGGCAGGTAGGTGGAGTTAGGTCATAAATTAGATCAGCCATGATCTTATTGAATGGCGGAGCAGGCTCGATGGAACATTTTTGGCCTACTCCTGTTCCTACTTCCTATGTTCCTATCATTATTCCCTCAGTGCTGGTCAAAAAGCTACAAACTTTAGGCCTCTGCACTCCTCTCTGCAACTGGATCCTTGACCTTCTCACTGGAAGACCACAGTCAGTACAAATTGGAAACAGCATCTCCTCTTCACTGATTATCCACATAGGAACACCTCAAAGATGCATGCTCTACTTGCTATACACCCATGACTGTGTGGCCAGGCACAATTCCAATGCCATCTACAAGTTTGCCCATGACACCACAGTGGTTGGCAGAATCAAAAACAGCAATGAGGAAGCATACAGGAGAAAGATAGATCAGTTCGTTGAATGGTGTAACGCTAATGACCTTGCACTCAATGTCAGCAAAACCAAGGAGATGATTGAGGGCATCAAGAGGAAGTCAGGGGAACATGACTCAGTCCTCATCGAGGGCTCAGTGGTGGAGAGGGTCAAGAACTTCAAATTCCTGGGTGTTAACGTCTCCAGAGATCTGTCCTGGAGTCTCCAAGTTGATGCAATCACAAAGGTGGCTTGCCAGCGGCTATACTTTGTGAGGTGTTTGAGGAGATTCAGCATGTCACCAGAGTTTCTCATAGACTTTCTACAGGTGTACGTGGAAAGCATCATGCTGGTTGCATCACTGTCTAGTATGGAGATGCCAACTCTCAGGACAAGAAATAAAGTCCAGAGGGTTGTTAACTCAGCCTGCGACATCACAGGCACCAGACTTCACTCCATCAAGGACATCTTCATGAGGTGTCTTAAAAAAGCAGCCTCTATCCTCAAAGAACCCCCACCACCCAGGCCATGCCCTCTTGACTGCTACCATTGGGAAAAAGTTACAGGAGCCTAAAGACAAGCACTCAGCGGCACAAGGACAGCCTCTTCCCCGTGGCCATTAGATCCCTGAATAATCAATGATTTTATGAACCCAAAAACATTGCCTTACTTCTCATCCTCTATTATTATCTTTTTCTTTACAGTAATGTAATAAAATGGCACAAAATGAACGTACAACTGTGACGCTGCCTCAAAACACCAAATTTCATGACTTGTTCATGACAATAAATTCTGATTCTGATTCTACAAGATGCAAAAGTGATTTTTTTTAAATTATTGCATCAATTTTTTGCCCATTCTGTTTCGAGAAATACAACTGCCAATGTACCTACTATCTACCTAGTCAAATAGGAAAGGACAACTTTAAAATCCTTATCGTACTTTTTAATTACTTGTTCAGTGAGGCAGCCACAGCCAAGATGGTGGCACATATCCATCTCTTCCGGTCCAGGTTAGAAGTCGGCGTATGCGCTTGCATTACCATGACGCAAGCAGCAGGACATATGCGCAATCTGACTCTTGGCCTGAAAAGCAAGTGCGCAAGTTTTAAATAAATATTCTGTTGTGATACAGGAGCGAGCAGCCTGCGTCTCTAAATTGTACAGGCGCTCTCTCACAACTCACTACAGTGGTGACCCCGATAAGTCTCCATGCCCTGAAGACTCAACAAGATGGACACTGCAGAAGTAGGCATTCCAGCGTTAAAGCTACCGACCTTCTGGAAAAATTGGCCCAGCACTTGGTTTGGCCAAGCGGAAATCACTTCCAATTCAACGAGGTATTTCTACGTCGTTAGCTCTGTCAACCAGGAGACCACCGCCTGCGTGGACAACCTCATCCAAGAGGGTACAAAAAAAACCTCCTTATCAGCACATAGGGCCTTTCCTGACATGAGAGGGCAGCTAGACTCCTACACTTAGAAGGTCTGGAGGACAGGACACCGTCTGCACTTATGGTCGAAATGCTTATGCTGGCAGAAGGCCATAAGCCCTGCCTCGTGTTTGAGCAAGCCTTCCTGGAAGAAATGCCTGAGGACATGAGGCTCTTGCTTACGGTTGTCAATTTCAATCACCCACGTAAAGTCACAGCAGAGGCCAACATCCTCTACCACACTAAACGCAAGACCCGCGAGACGGTCAACCGAGTGACCAGGCCGCATCCCAAGTCTGCCCGGCAGACAAGTCTCCCATCGCAGAACCACACCAGCCGCCCAATCCAAGCCTCCACAGATCGACGTCTGCGTTCCTACCATCAATGTTGGGAGGGCCGAGGCACAAAAATGTCAACAACCCTGTTTGTTTCAGGGAAACCAGTGGGCCAGCTGCCATTAGTGGCCATGGCAGCTAACCGATAGACCAGCCTTCTTCATGTGTGGGTCAGGATGCAGGTTCCTTGGTGATACAGGAGCTGAGATACGCATCATTCCACCGACTTCACTGGAACTGCGCACAAGACCATATGGCCCAACCCTACGAGTGGCCAACAACTCAACCATTCGGACCTTTGGCTGGAAGCGCATACCCCTCCGTTTCAGGGTGATGGACTTTCAATGGCAGTTCGCACTGGCAGCAGTGGACAAACCCCTGCTGGGCACGGATTTCCTTTGGGCGCGCTCGATACTGGTGGACCTGCATGGTAGATGCCTTGTCCATGCTGAGACCTTCCAGTTGGAATCCCTCGAAACATCTGATGAGCCAGCCACCCCCTAGCTGCTATGGAGACCTCAGGCGAGGGCTACACCCACCTGTTCACTGATGACCTGCAGTTCATCTCCACAGTGTCTAGAACCACATTGTGACCCATGGACCCCCCATCCACTTGCGAGCCCTTTGGCTGGCACCGGACAAACTCAGACTGGCCAAGGAGGAGTGCACTCGCATAAAGGAATTGGGCATCGTCCGTAAGTCCAACAGGCCATGGGCTTCACCCCTCTACATGGTGCCTAAAGCCAACGGCAGTTGGCAACCCTGCGGCAACTACCATCATTTGAATGAGGCTGTGGCTCCAGACCTCTACCCAGTGCCTCACATTCAGGACTTCACAGCCAACCCTCATGGCGCCCACCTGTTCTCCAAAGTTGACTTGATCATCAGATCCCGGTACACCCGGATGACGTCCAGAATACAGCCATCACGACTCCATTTGGCTGTTGAGTTCCTGAGGATGCTGTTTAACATGAAGAATGCCGCAGAGATGTTCCAGAGGTTGATGGACACGATAGAACGTGACCTACCATTTCATTTACCTTGATGACATCCTGGTGGGAAGCAGCACACAGGAGGAAAATGTGGCGCACCTACAACTATTCGTTCAACTGACACAGTTGGCTCTCACCATCAACCCCGCAAAATGTGAGTTCAGCCATGAAGAGATTGATTTGTAGGGCCACCGCATCACCAAAGATGGCGCAGCACCACTCCTGGACAAGGTAGAGACCATCTGCCAGTTCCAAAGGCCATCCACACTCAAAGGCCTTCAGGGGGTTGTGGGAATGGCAACCTGATGACTGCCTCCACCAGGGATCTCGTTTGGAAAGATGAGGCATGGGCTGCTTTCACAGGTACGAAGGAAGCCCTGGCATGTTCAACTATGCTAGTGCACTGGCGGATGGACACACCCATGGCACTCATGGTCGACGCATCCTCGAGCAGATAGTGGACGATATGTGAAAGCCACTCGCATTCTTCAGCCGCTATCTCTGTCCACTTGAATGCAGCATTTCCGACAGAGAGTTACTTGCCCTCTACCTTGCGATTTGCCATTTCTGCTATTTCCTGGAAGGCCGGCCCTTCACAGTCTACACTGACCACAAGCCACTAACTTTTGCCTTCCACAAGGTTTCACGGTCCGCTTGCCAAAGGCGACACCGTTCGTACATTTCAGAGTTTACTACCTCCATTCCCCATCTCTTCAGAAACCACAATATAGTCGCAGATGTCCTCTCCAGGCCAGCAGTGTGTGCCCTTCCGCAGGGCGTTGACTTCTTTCAGCTGGCCCGCCCAACAATCCGACCCAGACACAGAATGTTTCCGCACAGACATCACCAGCCTACAACTGCAGGACCTACCCTTGGATGATCGCACCACCACCGTCCTGTGTGACGTTTCAACAGGAAGCCCCCGACCAGTGGTACCAGCGAAGTGGCAGAAAATGGTCTTCAGCCTCATACTCGGTTTGTCGCACCCCTCCATCCGTACAATGGTTCAGATGATTTCTGCCTGGTTCATCCGGCATGGGCTTCACAAAAAGGTCACAGAATGGGCAAGAGCGTGCACAGACTGCCACACGGCGAAGTTGCAGATGCACACATAAGTGCCTATCCAGCAGTTTGAGCCGGCCTCACACTGATTCGAACATGTCCACGTAGACATAGTGGGCCCCCTGCCTGTCTCGAGGGGATACCATTACCCGCTCACTATGGAGACAGATTCACCAGGTGGCCGGAGATGACCCCCCCTTCCCAACACAGCCACTGACACATGGGCCAGTGCTTTCTTGTCCACCTGGATCTCCTGTTTCGGCGCCCTGACCCACATAACCACTGACCATAGTGCGCAGTTCACAACCTCCTTACAGGATGAACTTCCTATCACCCCCAGTCCAATGGCCTAGTGGAGCGTTTCCACTGACACCTGAAATCACCCCTCAAGGGTCTGAACTGGGCAGACGAGCCCAGTTGGATCTTCCATGATATCTGTACAGCCCCCAAAGATGACTGAGTGGCTTTATGGGGAGCCCCTCACCGTCCCAGGTCAGTTCCTGCTCCCGGCTCATCTCAGGACCCAGGGAGCATGCCCTCACATGTTCCCTGCGACCTAACGAATTGTGCTTATGTCTTTGTTTGCAGGGTGGTCATGGAGGACCTTTTCAGCATCCCTACAAGGGACCCTACAGAGTGCTCCGCAGAATGTTCCACTTTTGCCTTGGAAATCGGGGGCAGAGAGGAACTTTTCACTGTGGACCGCCTGAAGCCCGCACACTTGGACACATCCCAGCCGGTCAAAGTCCAGCAGCCAGCACACAGAGGCAGGCCATCGAAGCAGCCACACCTGCCCTCAGCACAGCAGGACACTACCGGTGCTGGTTCTGGGTGAGGTTGTGTGGCGAAGCACAGGTGTGCCATGACAAACCGGCCTCACTTATTAAGTGTCAGTGGGGCATCCGCGGCAACGATGGTGGCGCACATCCATCTCTTCCAGTCCAGGTCGGAAGTTGGCATGCACGCTTGCGTCAGTGTGACACAGGCTGTGGGACATATGCGTGGTCTGACTCTCGGCCTGAAAAGCAAGCACGCAAGTTTTAAATAAACTTTCCATTGTAATACCCGAGCTAGCACCCTGTGCCTCCAGTCTGTACAGCCGCTCTCTCACAAATCATTATAACTTAACTGATTTCCACTTGGAGTAGCTTGAAAATTATTTGCAGCAGGAAACTTAATGGTGTTCTCTCTTACCTAATGAAGCGACTCAAATTTTAACAGCGTACACCATCTTGCCAGTAAAGCAGACCAAGGATTATAACTTTGTCGAGATAGTCTTTGTCAGTCTGGGTTAGTATATTTTGGATACTGCTCAGTCATTTTTTTTCCTGAGCTTATTTTAGATATACCTGTATCATCGTTTCAGTGGTAAAGATGCAAAGTCCACTTATTTTTCCACAAGGATAACTGTGAATATTTATAATTATTTTTGTATTTAATTTCCCCTTTTAATTAAATTTACTATTGTTGCTTTTTTTAGTTGCTTTTATAGTTTTTAAAAAAAACAATGAACCTGTTCAGCTGCTGACAGTAAGAATTTCCATGCATATATACATTGTGCCATGCATATGACAAACTCTTTAGCATTATTATCAAGACATTGTTTATTTTCTAGATTAAAATAGTCTTACATCTTCAACATGGGCAATCGAGTTCGACATTTGAAGACCAAGTGGGGAGTGTTCATTGTCGAGTGGGCTGAGTCAGGTTTTGGCTGAACAGGCTTCAGCACGAACAGGTAAGAGCAAGGAATAGTTGGATTTGGTCAGAAAAGGCCACCCTTTTTGAGGAATTAAAAGGATTCAGAAGGTAGGTACAGGTAAGAGGAGGTTTTTTTAGATATATATTTTGTTCATCTAGTTCTAGATATTGGGAATGGCAGCCAAGGCAGGGGAATGCTGCTCTTGCAAAATACAGCAGTATCCCTGATGATTTCATCTGCGAGAAGTGCATCCAAGTGCAGCTCCTGACAAGCCGAGAGAAGAAACTGGAGCAGGAATTCGATTAAATCCGGATCACTTGGGAGACGGAGGTAGTGATAGATTAAAATATATTTTATAAAATATATTAAATATATTTTAAGTTGGTAACATAGATGTTTGCATCATAGGGAAATTACAGGGACACTATTATACCTAGGAGGCAGGAGGAGGGTAGATGAGTGGCAGGAGAGAAAGGAAACAGGCAAGCAGTGCAGGGCACCCCTATGGCTGTCTCCCTCAATAACAAGTACAGTACAACTCCAATTATCCAAAATTGGATTCTCCAAAATCCTCAATTATCGGAATTTTTTTAAAAATCAGATAAATGAGGATATCCGAAACCAATCAAAAATCCTCATTTATCCAAAAAATTTTTCGGAGCCAAACTGGAAAAAAAATTCACTCGACATGAAATTAGAATGACAATAGTCCTTGTTTCAGGTAACTCCCTCCCCCCTCTCTTTCCATTTCTTCTTTACCTTCCCCTATTAACTTTTCTCTCCAACTTTCCCTCTCAAACCGTGTACCATAGTCTCCCAACCCCAAGCAGGCAGAAGTATCCCTTGTCCTGGTGTCATCAGGCTCCCAGCAGCAGTGGGGCCATGGTGAGGAGGTCTCAATGATTGGCAGAAGCCAGCATGTTTTTTTTGGTGAGAATTAAACATTATTTTAAGGCTTAAAAAGCCTTCCCTTGTTTGTTGCTGCATAAACACTGTTAGAAGTGATTTGCTGTTGCTACTGGGCTGCTTTTAGAAAATAACTAATTATCCAAAAAGACAGTAATCCGAAAAAACTGTTTATCCAACATGGGCCAGGTCCCGACTATTTCTGATAATCGGAGTTGTACTGTATATCATTTGTACATTCACTAGAACCTGATAGCATGTATTTGATTAGCTGTATTGTTTAGAATAATAGGGATATGTATCTGATTCTTTGTTATTATTGCCCATTTGATGAAGAATTTTATATAAAAATAAAATTGATTTGTGCCTTGTTGGGAGTGAAAGGGCTTTCTGGTGTTACTCACCCCAAAGGTACCCAGTTTTGATGTACTCTTTGATCCTGATGTTTATGTGTTTGATTCCATTGAGTTTTTGGTCCATGGTGATACCCAAATATTGATGAGTTTGAGAGGGTGATTACAACAATCAATATTAATGGTAAGTGGTTCGTCCCTTTCTTGATAGAGGTGGTTTTACAATCACAATTTGGAAAAGGGGACAGAGTGTAGTGCAGTTAATGTTGTGTAAAGCGACTTGGAAGTCCTTGTATATGAATCACAAAAGATTGGCAACAGGTAACCAAGAAGGCAAATGGAATGTTATAGCCTTCCTTGACAGAGAGATATAATTTAAGAGCAGGGAGGTTCTGCTGTCACTGTGCAGAGGCTGCGTCTGGAGTATGCAGTTCTGGTCTCCTTACTTTAAAAGACATACTGGTTTTGGAGGCTGCATCATTAAATATATTTTAAGTTGGTAACATCGATGTTTGCATCATAGGGAAATTAAGGGTTATGGGAAAAAGGCATGTAGGGCCAGATCAGCCATGATCTTATTGAATGGTGGAGTAGGTTCGGCAGACCAGATAGCCTACTCCTGGTCCTACTTCTTATCGTAATTGCATGAGTGATACCTGCTACTTTTGAGGTGTAAATATTCCCTACTATTTTTCAGTATATGCCTGACTGTTGCATGGACTGCTTCACTAGCTGAGGAAATGAAAGATTCACCTATCAATTTCCACTGGGCAGGGAGGGGAGGAGGTCAGATGGGGGGTGGTGAGATGGGGTGGAAGTGGAGGAGAAATGGTGGGGGGGGGTCTAGGACATTTTGGCCTCCACAGTTTGGGTCCACAATTTGGCACCGGACATTTTGCCGCTCACAGTTTGACACTAACAGTTAGGCTACAAGTATTCTGACTTATGACCAATTTTTTTTAAATATATAAAATTTATGCAGTTTATATTGCACTTCAGAGACTATAACTGGGATACAGGGCACATAAGAGCCAAAATGTGCATACTTGTTAGTCAGCATTCCTGGATCCTGGGACTGGGTACAGCAATCTTGATTCCTGTGCAAAGGCACATGTGTAGTGGGTTCATGCATTAGAGTTCGGTTGGTGCATGCACAGGTGTTAAGGACACAAATTCAATATCGTCAAGTATGGTTAACTCTCGAGAATATGCCAAACGAACTCCAATACACAAACCCACCGAAGGCTCGCGCATGCGCCAACTGAAGACTCGATCATGTGCACAGGAATCAAGATGGCCACACCCAGCCACAGCCCCCTGGAACACTGACTAACAAGATCGACAAATTCAGGAAGTTTTAAGTTGTTATCTTCAAATGTACGATTGAAAGAAAGATTTAATTAAAAAGTTTGCTTTAAGGTTTTGGTACTCTATGCGCGAGGGCAAAATTCCAATTTGCATCCATTTAGAGATACAACCATAATGGGGACCGTGGATTACCTGTACAACAATTTATTTATTATACTTATTATGAAGCCAGGAGTGGCACTTCAGGCTGTTGTGTGGAACCCTGCACTTGGGCCAGCGGCTGTCGCGATATCACATCAAGCTGATTGACTCAGCATGACTTGCACTGGAGACTCAGCAGTGCATGGCAGTAAGTGGAAGACAGTGGGAGGGAACCTGTTGCAGAGCCCTGTCTAGGGTCGGGGACTGGACACCAATCCCCTCATGATCCCTTATCACTCTCTGCTCCTGGTTCCCCCTCTGCCACCTAGTCCCACCCACCCAGTTCCCCAGATCCCTCCATTTATTTATAATATATTTAAAATAAATGCTTAAAATTGATAATATTTAATTAAAATTATAATAAATTACTAGCTATGTCCGTCAACAAATGGGAATGCCAAAATATCTGGTGCCAAACTGCATATGCCAAAATGTCCGATGTCCGATTCCAGAGAAAGGCATAGAAAGGAGAAATGGGAAAGAGAGAAGAAAAAGGGGAGAGAGGAGTGAAGGGTGAGAGGGAAATGGAGTGAAGAGAGCAGGGAGGAAGAAGAGTAGAACATGAGAAGAAAAGGAATGAGATCACGGGGAATGGGGCAAGGGAGAAGAGGAATGCGACAAAGGCAATGGGGCTAAGGAGAAGGAAATGGGGCCAGGGAGAAGGAAATGGGGCCAGGGAGAAGGAAATGGGGCCAGGGAGAAGGAAATGGGGCCAGGGAGAAGGAAATGGGGCCAGGGAGAAGGAAATGGGGCAGAGATGAAATGGGAGTATGGAAGAAGATGAATGGATATGATAAAGGGGGAAAGAGCAGGAAGGGGAGGAATTGGGATGTGAAAGGAAAATAGACACAGAGAAAGGGATAGAGTGGGGATAAAATGAACAGGCCATGAAAGGGAAGAGTGGAAACATGCCTGGGGAAAATGGAATGGGTTGAATAAATGAGGGAGTGAAACAAACAAACATATGAAGAGGTGCAAGGAGAGAAGTAAGAGCATAAGTTAGAAGCAATTAGAGGGGAATGAAGTGTAGAGAGGAGCAACGTAGGTGGAGAGAAGAGAGAACATAGAATATAGCACAGAACAGGCCCATCAGCCCATGAAGGTGTGCCGTCCCATATATCCCTAGCTTAAAAAAAATTAAATCCCTCCCCACCCCATAAGCCTTTATTTTTCTTTCATCCATATGTCTAAGAGACTCTTAAATGCCCTCAATGTTTCAGCCTCCATCACCATCCGTGGCAAGGCATTCCAGGCACCCACAACTCCCCGTGTAAAAACAAAACTTACTCCTAATGTCTCCCCTAACTTCCCTCCTTTAACTTTGAAGGAATATGGTGGGAAAAGGAGAGAAGAAGAAGGTGAAGAGGAAGAAGATGAAGAAGAAAAGAGAGGGTAAAACATGGAAAGAGAGGAAGGAGAAGGGTAGAGCATATGGGATATAGATTGTGGAAGAAATTTCACGCAGAGGTTGAAACTAACTCTAACATAGTTGGCAAACAGCCTGTTTTAATCCCGTGCCAGGACCTAACTATTTATGCTCAGTGAAACATGCTATTTTGAAGCTAAGTTGTAGCCTTAACTGCAGTCCAGATGCTAACAGTGGTTAATGATGTATTTTTCTTACAATTAGACAAAACTAAGGTCTTAATAAAAAATTGTAATCAAGATTTAGATATAGTTAGCAATGGTTTTATTCCATGATGTAATCATAATTTCTGTGAAAGCTTGTTTGTCTCTCTGAAAGTGCTCTTAGAGGTAGATTTTAGAGTTGGAAAGCAGTGGAGACTGCAGACTACTCTCCATGTCATTTCATATGAAATAAAGTGTGTGAAACGATACACGAGGTCTCCAAGAGGTTAACTTTGTTGACATGGATTCAGGGCAAGGGGGACTACCAGAGGAAAGCAGCGGGGAGAGGGGGGGGGAAGTACCAGAGGAAAGCAGTGGTGGCGGGGGGAGAGGGGGGGAGAGGAGTCTGAGCAGGGAGGAAGAATGATTGAGCTGGAATTAGATTGGCGACAGGAGAGAATGGAAGAGGCAGGGGCCATCAAGGGGTTGTAAAAAAAAGTGTGGGAGGGGTGAGGATGAAAAGTGAATGAACAGGACAGAAGAGCAGTGGGGAGTGAAAGAGCAATGGACTGGAGAGGGGACATATGGGAAAAAGGAGTTGTTGATGGACGAGGGGAATAGGGGTTGGAGAGTTAAATGGAGTCAATGCGTCTCCCAAATTGAATAAGCTTTAATGTTCATGGCCCTTATTTTTTAATTTAAGGCATTATTTTAAATACTTCAATTAAAATTACCATTCATCCTAAGCAGCAATCCCAGCCTATCCAATCTTTCCTCATAGCTCAAAGTATAGTCCCGGCAGCACCCTGAGCACTATTTCCAATGCTATCACATCTGACTTACTGAAACCCTTTGAGTTCAATTTGTTTATAATGTTGAAGAGAAGCTAGTGTAAAGAGGATAGGGTAGAAGGGATAGGATAGGGACTCCATGTGAGATTGGTGAACCAAGAAGAGGTGAAAAATGATGGGCAGAGGCAGTAGATTAGTGGATGCCAACCAAAGGAAGAGGCAATGAGAAACAAAGGGTCAAGTGGAAGAAGATGAATCACGGAGTGGAATCTGAGGAGTTGTTGTGAGTGGTTATATAAAGATAGACCAGATGGAAGCAAAGGAACATAAGAAGAACAATATTATCCCATCAGTTATTTTTCAGTGACATACATTGTCTATATAATGTAGAAGTTGAAGTAAGAGATAATCTCTCTATTGCTAGGTCCAGCAGTCTGGAGCAACTGACTAAAGTTCTGTTAATTTACATTAAAACTTGATAGAATTGTTGCTCAATGTACATGCACTCCACTTTGCTGCTTAGCACATTTTTCTGGATTTGGACATTGTTGACAAAGCCAGAATTTATTGTCCATTCATAACTGCTCTTAAGATTGTGTTGAAACACCTTAAACTGCTACGTTCATTCTGCAATAC
Source organism: Narcine bancroftii (assembly GCF_036971445.1). NCBI lineage: Eukaryota > Metazoa > Chordata > Chondrichthyes > Torpediniformes > Narcinidae > Narcine > Narcine bancroftii. The sequence continues at coordinate 135,012,389 of NC_091471.1, read as the reverse complement.
TCACACAAAATTTGCATATTGTACGGAGTACCAGTATTTAGATCCTGAAACAATAGAGATAATATATCTCCAAGCCATGATAGGAAAATACGAGTAATAGCTTTCCAATGTCTACGAAGCACATGTCGTTCTTAGTGATGAAAGTCATGAGTCTGGGGGCTGATAGTCTTTGCAGTTTGTAAATGGAGTAACTGCTCCAATCACTAAATATTTATTCCATTCAATACCCAGGCTGCTTTGTCTGGGATGGTGTCAAGATCCAAGTGTTTTTGGACTTCCTGGTAGATGGAGATTAATCCAAACATGACACGTACCTTATGGATGGGGAAGTTCCAGGGAAAGAGGATCAAGAAGTGAGTGACTCACTGCATGACCTGATATGTAGCCAATATCTATTGGGCTTGTTCATTTGAGCTTCTGTTCAATGGAGAGTCCTACATTAATAACCAGGAACTTTGGTGATATTGATAGTGAAGAACTCAGTATTATTAATGTTGTTGAAATAATAGGGAGGTAGAGTCTCTCTCATTGCAGAAACACACATCTTCTACTTTTGCAATGTGAAGTTATACCAATTGTTAGTCCATGTAGTCATGAGTGAAAATAAGTGCATCTCTATTTAAAAGTACACGTACAGTTATTGAAGAATCAGTTGGGCCCAGATCATTACCTCAGAAAAATCCTGTAATTATGTTCTGAGGATGAAGATTGACCTCTTAACAACCACAAGCATCTTCCCTTTGCAAGATATGACCCTAACCATTAATATGTTTTCTGGTTGATTTTTATTTGGGTTCCATGAAGCCAAACTTGCTCAAGGATACCTACTCTTTTGCCTCACCTCTAGAATTTAGCTCCTTGTTTGGATCAATTCTGTAGTTAATTTCTCCATCAATTTTGTGAACTGCACTAGACCTGTGATGAGGTCTGGAGCCAAGTAATCCTGGCAAAAACCAAACTGGAAAGATTATTGATGAGTTAGTGCACACATGTCAAACTCTGGCCCGCGGGCCAAATTTGGCCAGCTATATAATTATATTTGGCCCGCAAGATCATATTAAATATATATTAGAGTTGGCCCGCTGGCCGCCGCGCCAGTATAGCGCATGCACACTGAAGGTGAAAATGAAGACGCTGGAGGTGTGGAGGGATCTCAGAGTCCCGAATCCCAGGGATCGGAGCGCCGCACTCAGCCCGCCCGGCTCCCGGACACACAGACGCGGCTGGAGTTGGGGACCATCCTCGCTGGGTCTGCACTTCAGAGGCGACACCGGACCGAACGTCTCATTGGCGATGCCTTCCCCCTCGCTCCATGCGCGGCGGACCCTGCCTCCCGCTCCTTTTGTTGGAGACGAGCCCGGCGCTGTGAGATCGCAGTTTAATCCCTCTCCAGCCATGGGAGGGGGATGGGAGCAACGCGCTCTTCTCAGCCAATTCCTCCACCGCCCCGGACGCCGGCGTTTCAATGGGGGGTTCGGGTGCCTTCGTTAGGCGACTGACCTGTTGGTCCAAGACAAGGGGAGAGCGTACAAACTCCACACAGACAGCACCTGAACTCGGGTGAACGTGGAGCTGCGACCCCACATTCCACATCAGGACTGTGTGTAAGATTGGGAGCAGTGAGACAGAAGCTTATTTTGTTCCTGTGATTTAAGCCTTTCTTGGGGTGGGGGGGGGTCCTTCTCTGACCACTTGCCTAACAATTAACCTAATCAGATGTGGAGTTACCACAATACAACAGTTCTCAACCTTTTTCTTTCCACTCGCGTCCCTGTGCCATTGGTGCTCTGTGATTAGTAAGGGATTGCTTAAGGTGGTCTGTGGGTGGAAAGAAAAAGTTTGAAGACCACTGCTTTAATCATCCCTCATTGACTCGTCATGTGCACGGTTTCAGAACTCCAAAGGAAATGGTCCAATGACAATGACAATGAAAGAGTTTATCCAAAACTATTATTAAACATTTATTTTAATAAGAAAAAGTTTAACATTGCATATGTTGAAAGAAGAAAAAACATGCAGATGTTGTTGAAAATTTTCAATAAATATTTAGTTCGGCCCTCGACTTAGTCCAAGTTTTTAATTTTGGCCCTGCATGAATTTGAGTTTGACACCCCTGAGTTAGTGCCACTTGACAACACTGTTGGGCAGACCTTCCATCACCTTGCTGTTAATGGAGATTTGCTCTATTTGACTGCTAATTAGCTAAACTGAATTTATCCCGCTTTTAGGAACAGGAATCGCCTGGGCAAATTTTCATATCGTCAGGTAACTGCACTGTATGGCTGGAGGTGTAACTGATTCCAGAGGATAGGTCTTCAGTTCAACAGCTTGGGAATCCCCCTACTGGTTAATTATCACTCAATTCTATCATGATTTCAATTGGTGGAGTTCTCAGGAAACATCAAGATAGATGATTGTCTTCAGTACTCCCACACAAGCCCCCCCAACACCGATTTGTGAGGATGGGGTTGATGTTCTTACAGCCTCTTCTTCCCTCCTGTGATCGAATTACTTATCCACCATTTAAATTATCAGAACTGCAGTTTACACAAGTTAATGAGTTTGAATAGATGATTTCTTTAAATAAATTACATTGATGCCTGTGGAAAGTATACTGGGAAGTTGGATCACAGCCTGATTTGGAAATTAGACTGCCCAGGAACACAGAATGCTTCAGAAAGTAGTAAACATAGACAGGTTCATCACCTGTATCCATTGCAGACATCTATGTGAGGTGCTACCTCAAGGAGGCAGCCAGCATCCTATCAGACCTTCACCGCCCTGCCTGTAACCTCTTCTCACTGCTACCTTTAGGCAGAAGGTACAGAAGCCTAGAAACCAGGTTCAAGAAAAATTACTTTCCAACAGCTATCAGACTCATCATTACTCTGCAGACATCATAAAATGACTCTTTGCATGCTTGAAAATAATTTCTTTTGCACAAGAATTATTGTGAGTATTTACCATAGGTCTATCTGACAGTTTGGCGGGTAGCAACCTCCTTTGAAGAAGACCGCAGAGCCCACCTCACTGACAAAAGACAAAGGAGGAAAAACCCAACACCCAACCCCAACCAACCAATTTTCCCTTGCAACTGCTGCAACTGTGCCTGCCTGTCCTGCATCGGACTTGTCAGTCACCAACGAGCCTGCAGCAGACGTGGACATACCCCTCCACAAATCTTCGTCTGTGAACCCAAGCCAAGATCTGACATATTTATTGTCTCTTAATTTAAATCAATTCTTCTGGCTATCCTTCCTGTAGTATGATGATGGTTCTTTTCAAGCAGTTTGTGGAGTTTATACCCCACTCCTCAGAAAGGAGCAGCATGTGCATGAATGGATTTTAGGTGAGTAGGGGGGGTGCACAGGTCCAGACCCTGCCTCTCGACATTTCCTCCTGAATCCAGTGGCATGATGAGGCCCAAAACGGCTGGGGGAAGTTCAATTAGTTTATTATTAGGGTTTTTCTTTACAAGTACCTGTTTGGCTGCGGCAATCAAGAACTTTGGCGCTGGTATACATTGTAAAATGTGAATGACAATAAACTCATCATCATCAAAAAATAAGGAATACACCTACAATCTGAATGCACAGAACTTCTGGAACACTCACAGCAAAAGTCCAAAAGGTATCAGGTTTTAATTGTGCATCCAGGAAGAGAATTGTCAAGTGTCAGGATTTCTGTTCTTTCATTTCTTCACTGAAAGGGTCTTTGGATCATGGATTTGTTTTTAAACTAGCAGAGTTTTACTTTTAAAAGGCCACAGGTGCACACATTGAAGATGTGAATTGGAACCAGACGGGCCAGTTTATGCAAGGTAATAATTCAAGAAATATTGTCAATTGTCCCATTGCAGGCCCAGGTGACCCCATTCATTTTGAAATGACCTGCCATTCCAAATTCAGGTGCTCTGAGGTTTGGAGAGGTTTACTATCATATAATTATACATATGGTAGTTCAGAAACATCCTGAATGCAAGATGTTCAGGCCATTTAAGGGAGCAATAAATGACCTGTCATAGAAAATTAAAGTGTTTTGAGATCTGAATAGACACCATATACTTAAGTTGTGGGTTTCCTGTTCAGTGGCAACACCTGGCAGCAGATGTTCCATTTAAATTTAACTCTAGCACTGTGAATTTATTGAAATAGGACTAGTCATAGCTTTAATTGAGAGATCTACCGGTGAATTACTGATTGGTCTTTAAATTACAAAGTATGGACCTGAATTCTGCAGCTGAAAACTAAAATACAAATGTTAGCTCTTGTAGTTAAAAGCTCCTTAGACACCAAAACTCACAAGTCACACAGGAAAACTACAGAAAGTATGCTTTATTACTTTTTCCCTATTTTGAGGAGAAATAAAATTTATAGAAATACAAATTGCTCATTATTCTTCATAATCACTTGCTGTTTATGAATGAAAATAACTTTATATTTCACACCTGGCCTTATAATATCTAGTTTTCATTTCTTGAAACATTGGAGAATCACACAAGAGCAAATCAAAAGGATCCGTAAGATTCTACATTAACTCCAATAATATTCACTATAAAACACAATACAGTGATTTTTTTAAAAAACCTGATTACGTGTGTTCTCACATTCTATCCCACCAGCTTGCAAATCCATTGCCATTTAAGAAATATCCAAATTGGTGCTGCTACTAATACATGTTCCCATTCTCTTCTACTCCTCTACAGCATTTCAAAGTGACCACTCCTATGGGATGAATCTTCCCTCTATCTCACCTTCCCATGTAACCACCCTCCCCTCAAATCAGAAACCAAATATACTTTTGGGATGAAGCAGCATTTTTAAAATAAATCAACATCCTCATGTGCTACCCTTTATTAGGTCTTATTTTTATTGGAGACTATGAATGCGGACTGGGTGACTGCTTTGACAAATATTATCATTCAGTACCTAAAGAGATCTATCGGGTCACCTGTCACTTCAACCCACTCACAATTTGAGCTCATCTTCAATGCTCAATGCAAACTCGAGAAAAAGCAACTTTCAATGGGCGTCATACAGCCTTCCACACTCATCAATTTCAGTAGTTGAATGTTCTAGTCAAATTTTACATGTTTTGTAAATATTTAGAATTCACTTTTAAAAAGTCAAAAGTGTTTCAGAAAATCAGAGCTATTCAAAAAGTATTTAAAATTCTTGCCACATTTTGACAGCCAGTAAACTCAAGGATAGGATTTAGCTAGTTGTGAAAGGCTTTCAGAGGATAGGAGCTTCTTCTGAACCATCCACACCACTTCATTCTGCCATTTGAAACACTTTTTCAGCTCAGGACAGTGTTGTTCAATAAAGGGACAAACTTAATAACCAAAATCAGGCTCAGAGAAGGAACCTATGACATTCTGATTCCCCAGTCTGGCAAATTTTGGCACCTAGTTATACTTGCACTAATCCATTAAACATAGCACACTAATAATAGCTACCATATATGTTGGTCTATAAGACCACCCTTCAAGCACCCAAAAAGCACGCCAAAATCTGGGGTCGTCTTTTGGCCAGATACAAAAATGTGAACTTAAAATTCAACTCAAAATACCACTCTATTGGTTCCATAACCCACTCAGACCCTTCAAAATCACTATCATTGTCTGGCGCAAAGAACTTGGCAAGCACACCTGGAGTCTCACTGTTAACACTCTTCATATGGGTCCTAGTCCGAATCAGATGAGTCGCCTTTCGCTTCATCATCAATGCCCCACAATAAATCATCCTCTGTACCATCCATTGCACTAGAGCAGGGTTTCCTAAACTTTCTTTCCACTCACATACCACCTTAAGTAATTCCTATGCCATAGGTGCACTGTGATTCGTAAGGGATTGCTTAAGGTGGTTTGTGAGCTGTAGACCCAATTGTTACTGAAATATTATGCTTGAGAAAAATTGTCATTGGCCCATTTCCTTTGGAGTTATGAAACCGTGTACATGACAAGTCAATGAGGTATGATTAAAACAGTCGTTTTCAAACTTTTTCTTTCCACTCACATTCAAACTTAAGCAATATCTTACTAATCGCAGAGTACTTATGGCATAGGGATAAAGTAGTATCTAAGTGGAAAGAAAAAGTTTGGGAAACCCTGTACTAGAAATACTGCACTTTTTGAAAGATTTTATTGCAGTCTCTGCTTGCACAAGTCACATAGAACATCAAGTGATACAGCACGCATTGCCCCACCTTTTCTAAAGGATTTTTCAGCACTTATTGTCCAATTATTTCATTCTTCACTCACATGATCATTAAATAGCTTGTTCAACCAGACATCTAGTGGCTGCAATAGTTAAGTCAAAACACCTGGTATAACAGCAATCACAGTATTATACAGTGCTAATCTATTTTTAATGTTATCATTTAAATGGCTGTGAAACATATCCCAGACTAGCAAACTCCATTCTTTGCATAAACCGCCTGGCTGCCTGTTCCACACATTGTCTATCCATAGTTTTACACTATTTTCATCCATCCATCTTTTTTCATGAAAATGTACAAAAACACCTGGTGGGAATTTTATTTTAGGTTTAACTTTGCACTCGGAGGTGACCATGGGCCTTCGTCCCATCGGCCATGCATGATAGCACCACGGGAATCCTGGTCCTTTCATGGTCTGCACTTCTGGTTTGCACAGTTCTCACACCTTCACATTCCACCATTTTATTGCCTATCATGTCAAAATTCATGGTGGGGGGGAGGGTTTCGTCCATGTTTCCAACATTTAATAATGGAAACTGGTGTTTCTGCAGCTGACATATATTAAACTGCGAAAACTGCTAACTTAACGATCAAGATCTTTTGGTCGTTTCTGAGCCGTATTACCAGATTTTTCCAGTTCATGAAACCAGCTCCACCAGCCAACTGTACCTTTAAAATCTTTACTGTGTACTGGGTGTGACCTTGCCCACTTCAGTACACATGCTGTGATTTTTGTTTCTTGTGACTTTGTGGAAATCTTGCCTCTTTTCAAGTTCCCATTGTGCAACGTGATTTTCCAACTCTGGCCAATGAATGATTCCTCTTCTCATCGAAACTTGTTTTTTTTTGGTATTTTGCTTAAAACATCTTCATTCTTTCTCCACTTTCTTACCATCTTCTCAGTTATGTCAAATGTCCTTGCTGTGGAGTAGATCACTCTCTTTGTTCCTTCAAGACGACCGAGTTCCACTCCAGGTTGCAGGCCATGGATGATGCTGGAAGACTGACTGAAGGGTCCCATCCAGGTTGCGAGTCATGGGCTATAGTGGAGACCACTTGTGTGGTGCATGCCAGTACAGGGTAAGGGCTATTGTGACATATACCAGGGAGAGACTATTGAGCCTTACTATTAAATGATTATCGCTTCAACGATGACCACCCTGTCGCACTTGCATCCATCGTCATTAAGTACTTTGAGAGGCTTATCATAGGGCACATCAAGCACCTGCAGTTTGCATATAGATCCAACCACTCCATGGACGACGCTATCGCCACTGCCCTACATTTAGCTCTCACCATCCTGGAAAATAAATACTTATATGATCGAATGCTGTTCATTGACTCCAGTTCAGCATTCAATACTATCATACCCCAGTACCCGATAAGGAAGTTGGGCCTGCTGGGTCTAAACACCTCCCTCTACAATTAGATTCTCCACTTCCTGAAGGGGTGACCTCAGGCAGTCCAGATCGAAAACAGCATCTCCAAGACCATCACACTGAGCACAACACCTCCATCCCCCAGGGTTGCATGCTCAGTCCACTGCTGTTCACTCTGCTGATCCATGATTGTGCAGCCATACACACCTTGAACCGCATCATCAAGTTTGATGATGACACAACAGTGGTAGGCCCTATCAGTAAGAACAAGGAGGCAGCATACAAAGATGAAGTGCAGATACCAACGAACTGGTGCAGAACAAACAACCCGTATCTGAATGTTAAAAGTACAAAAGAGATGGTTGTCAACTTCAGGATCACGCTCCCCTGACCATTGACAGCTCTACCATTGAGGTCGTCAAGAGTATCAAGTTCCTCAGAGTGCACCTGGTGGAGAATTTCTCCTGGTCCCTCAACACCAGCTCCATAGCCAAGAAAGCCCAGCAGCACCTCTACTTTCTGTGAAAGCTGAGGAAAGTCCATCTCCCACCCTCCATCCTCATTACATTCTATGGAGGATGTATTGAGAGCATCCTGTGCAACTGTATCTCCGCCTGGTTTAGAACCTTACCACCTCGGATCACAAGTCCCTGCAGAGGATAGTGAAATGAGCAGAAAAGACCATTGGGAACCTCTTCCTAGCACAAAGGACATCTACTACACTCAATGCATGCCGAAACCAATAAACATTGTGAAAGACTCCACACATCCTGCATGCAAACTGTTCTCCCTTCTGCCATCTGACCCTTACGTCCAGAATGGGAAACAGCTTTCTCCCCCAAGCCATCAGGCTCCTGAACTCCCAGTACAGATGTGCATAGTGTACCATGGACTGTCAGTATATATGTCTTAGTACCTTAATATTTTAAGGTGTTAACTGGTTTTCTAACTTACATCTATGTATATATGCTCCATGGTCCTGGAGAAACACCATCTTGTTCTACTATGTGTGCATGGTATGAACAATAAATTAGGTTGACTTGACTTATAGTTTTAATTAGATGAGTGTTTCTCTGTCAATTAGTGTATTGTTCTTATGCATTGTAGAATGATGGTAGGTGTTGCCTTGGCATACTATCAGGAATTGAGAGTTTATTTATCAGAGTAGTGTCCAATGAATATAATTTCAATGCTATTGTTGTGTATGTGTGTGTATTTCCCTGTTGCGAATTCCCGTGTGTAAGTAAATATCACTGTTTTCTACTAATACGTGTCCAGGACTCATTAATCTTTGAACCTGTCAAACCTATTCCCCTCATCACAGTTTTTAATCTAGGTACCTCTTAAAGAATATGAAGAGAGTTCAGAAAGTGAGCAAGACTGTGTTGATAAAAAAGAAACTTGGAAAAGGGGCATGTACAGAGAGATAAGAGATAAAAAGCATTAATTGTGAATGAATGCTCACAAGTATAGCCATTGCTAAATTATTAGGATCAGACAGTAAAATCTTTAAAAGATAGGAAGTGTGACATTTATAGTGTTGTTGTAATCTTTATGACATTTAGGTTTCATAGAGAGGTGAGAGATCACAGAATGCGCATTTCAAAGGAGGGAAAATAGTTTTGATCTGTCTTCATGGAAGATTCAAGTATCTTGCTGGCAATTACAGTGAGCCAAGGATCTAGCATGACTGAGGAGGCACTGCAGTAAAGAGTCAAAAAAAGAAACAGGAGATCAAAAGTTAATAAATATTAAGGACAGAGCTTTGAAAGCAGTGGTTACAGATGTAGTAAATTCTCTAGTTACAATTTTCCAAAATCCTGTAAATTGTGGGATTGTTTCAGTGGAATGGATGGCGGAAAATGTGACCACACTATTTAAGAAAGGAAGGAGAGAGGAAACTGAATGATCCTGAAGTAGGGATGAGGCCTGAAACATCTTTTAGTTTCTACGAATGCTGCAAGACTTGCTGAGTTTTGTGAATCGCACAACTGATCTGTTAACCTAATGTCAATGGAAAGGAACATCGCTACAATTTATAAACGATGTAATGATAAAAAGCCTTCAAAAGAGTAACAATATTGAGCAGAGTCAACGTGGATTTAAAAAGGGAACATTGTGATTTATTAAACCATTTAAGTATTTTGAGAACAGGATCAAGTCCAATAAATAGGAGGGGAACCACAGGATGTCATGTATTTGGGCTTTCAGACACTTTCAATAAGATTCCACACACTTGACCAACCTCAACTGTGTGGTTGCGGTTTGTGAACAAGAGTTAGAGCTAATATACTGACACAGGATGAAAACTGTTTATCAAACAGGAAGTAAAGGGGAATAAATGGACCACTCAAAGGTTGGTAGGCTGTTATTAGTAGCACAATCTCTAATCTATTTCAACAATTTGACTGAAGGACTAATGTTGCATTTCTAAGTTTGCTGATGAAGTAAAGTTTATTGGATTGGGAGCAGGGAGGAGGAGCTGAAGAGGCTGGCCAAGTGACTGGTCAAGAATATGACAGATGAAATATAATGTGGATAATGAGAGATCATCCACTTTGGTGCACCAAACAGAAAAGTATTTTGTCAATAATGACCAGAATGGGGACTGTTGATGTTGAAAGGGACCTTGGGGAGGTTTAAAAAAAAGTTCACTAAACTGATTCTAGCAATGGTAGGTTGGCCAGCACAAGGTGAGATAATAGACTAGGTCAGTATTCTTTAGTGTTTTGAACAAGAAGAAAATGTTGTTGGTGTACCTGTACCCACCACCCAACAAGTTGGCATATTCAGATTTCAACCACACACAGATAACCAAAAAGTTAATCATTATTTATCCTATCTAAGCCTCTCATTATTTTTGTAAATTTCAAGCAAATCATCCCTCAGCCTTTCTACTCAGTGGAAAATAAATCCAGTCTATTTGGTTTCTCATCATAACTGAAATGATTCATTCCAGATGGCATCTTGATGAATCATATCTGCAGCCCCTTCAGAGCTATACATCCTTTCTATAACGTGACAACCAGAATACACAATACTACAGCTATAGCCAAAATGGGGATTGAAATAATTCCACCAAAACCTCCTTGATCTTGATTCCAATGCCAAGCCAATGATGGCTCAAGTCCCATATGCCTCCTTAACTGCTTTATCTACCTGTGCTATTGTCCTCAAAGATCCTTGGACATGTACAGCAAGGCCCCTCTGTTCTCAGTATTTCCTCACATCTGACCATTCATCGTGTATATCCTACCCTGAATAATTTTCATAAAATATATCACATCACATTGTCCAGAATTAAATCCTACTTGCTATTTCTCTGCTTAATTTGTCAAATGATCCATGTTCTTCTTTAGCCAAAGGCTATCCTCCTCCCTCTTAACTTCCTGACCTGCAGAATGCAAGCAGCAAGGACTGGTGCCAACATGGTGCTCCTTAACACCAGTGCCCTGCAAGGCTGTATACTCTGCTATACTCTCAGTGTTACCAAAATGAAGGAGCTAATTATTGTCTTCAGGAAATAGGAGCAAATATCATTGTTTATATCAATGGTAGAGTGCTTCAAGTTTTTAGGAGTACATATCACCAACAACTTGCCCTAATCCAATGGTGGAGATTATGTCCAAGTCCACCAACAGCTCCAATTTTTAAAAGCATGAAGAAATGGAGTACGTCCCTGAAGTCTATTACAAACTATTATAGGTGCACCATGAAAAGTATCCTGTTTTGTGGCATCTAAGCCTGGTCCGGGAACTGCTCTGTCCAATTTTCCAAGAAATTGTAGCCCAATCCACCATGCAAAACCAACCTCCCTTTGACTCTGGCTATACTTCCTTCTATCTCCTGTACAAACAGTTTACAAATTCAACATATAGGCTCACAGAATGTACAATTTAATCTTAAAATTCATTACCCTAGATGAGTGGTTCTCAACTTTTTTTTCCCCACTCACACACAACCTGAAGTAATCCCTTACTAACCTCTTGTATGATTTCTATCTCTTGATTCAAAAGGAAGGAAGGAGAAGTTGAGGAAGGAGAAGAGAGGTTATGAAACAAAAGAAAGAAATAGAAAACAGGGAATGGAAACTTAAAAATCTGGTAAAAAAAAACATTTTGGCATAAGTGAATGAGATGTACCACAGCTGCATATCTGGAAATTTTGCATTACTGTAGTCCATCAGCAACAACATCTTTCTAAGATGTGTATAAAGCATTTCTTCCTTTGTCTTTTGTCAGTGAGGTGAGCTCTGCGGTCTTCTTCAAAAGAGGTTGCTGCCCGCCGAACTGTGAGGCGCCAAGATGCACGGTTGGAGGTGATATCAGCCCACTGGCGGTGGGTCAATGTGGCAGGCACCAAGAGATTTCTTTAGGCAGTCCTTGTACCTCTTCTTTGGTGCACCTCTGTCACGGTGGCCAGTGGAGAGCTCGCCATATAACACGATAAACCCAACACCCAATCCCAACCAACCAATTTTCCCTTGCAACCGCTGCAACCGTGTCTGCCTGTCCCGCATTGGACTTGTCAGCCACAAACGAGCCTGCAGCTGACGTGGACATTACCCTTCCATAAATCTTTGTCCGCGAAGCCAAGCCAAAGAGAAGAAAAGAAGAGATAAAGCATTTCACACAGGCAGCATTTGGGCTTGGAGTTTGAAAATTAGCACCAAACTTAGTCAAAGCTGATGTCTTCAATAAATCTCAGTTTCCCTGTACATTAGTACTGCTCAGTTATTCAACGTAATATGTTTCACTGTGTGAATGTGGTTTCATTCTGGCCTTTGGTACTGGCGTCCAGCTCACAACTAGAATTTTCAAATGAACTTTTTTTTAACCTTTTCTTACCAAAACAAAGAGAATGGAAGTGGAATAAGAAAGAAAAAAAGGGGATATGGGGGTCATCTTCAGAAAAATTTTAAAAACTAGCAACAGAGTGGATTTGGACATAACTGCCTGACAGCAATCTGTACTGTAAAACTCTGAAATACTCTGAAACTCCACCTCTGTGTGTAACACAGTGGAATTTCTGTCTACTATAGTCTTTCAGAATTCCTTTTCTGGCTATCCATCCCATAGGATAATGATGGTTCCTTTCAGTCAGTTTGTGAGATTTAATTTGAGGATAACCCACTCCTCAAAAAGGAACAGCATGTGCATGAAAGGATTTAGGTGAGTAGGGGGTTGCACAGGTCCAGACCCACCCACTCGGCATCCCCTCCTGGATCCAGCAGCATGGTGAGGTCCAAGATAGCTGGGGAAATTTCTGTTGCAGTGAATGGTCAGATCAAGCTTCGATGCAAGGGATGCCCTTTCCGCGCTAGATGGCCATTGATCCTACGAGAGGGTTCGTCTGCCCTTTGACAGGTCTAATTTTTCATCCTGCAGGGTGTCTAGTCACCCTCCTCACAAGGCAAACCTCATGGGGGAGCTGGTATAGTCACCTACCACCCGACCACGAAACAGGTAATACTGGGTAACATGGTCTCTGTAGCACTCAGATGAGTGACCTGACATAAACTCAGAATTAACCTCAATCCAAAACTCAAGGCTATAGTTAATGAAATGAGGATAACTATGGTACCATTTTCTACTCCCCCTAAAAGTTGGTTAGAAATGTTCAACATACACTTTGCAGGCGGTTATTTTAACCACAAATATTTCATTAAAAATTGTGTTTCACTCACTGGTCACATACTAAATGGCAATGTACATTTAATTTCAGAGAAGTGCACTTCAGCCTTCACCATCACATTTCTGGATTTATAATGGACATCTGATGCAACAGTGAAATATTATACTAGATTACTAGAATTCTTACAATTGCATTTCATATTGCAAACATAAATTATCCTCTATATAGGTCCAGAACTACAAATACTTTGTGTCTTTCAAACCAACTACATTCTATAGTCTATAGTTAGCGCAAAGAAAGAGCACCCACAATTTATCAATGCTTTTAAAAAAAGAGGGAACCTGGTACCATGAGGAGACTTCCAAGTATTTCCAAATCTTTTCACAGCAACCAACTAGTCTTGAAGAAAATGTAAATGCACTGACATAGGCAAGTATATGTAATTTACCTGCCAGACTCTATAAAGAAAAACAAAATAAAGTAAATCATAAAACATGCTGCTTTAGTTATGTCAGTCACCAATGTCACACATCGGCATCCTGAGCCATATCTGCCCTTCCTGCAGTTAGCAGAGAAGTAAAGCACGAAGCTATTGCAGTGCCAGTGACTTGGGTTCGAATTCGCCACTGTCTGTAAGGAGTACGTACTTGCTCCTGTGTCTGCTTGGGTTTTCCCCGGGTGCTGTAGTTTCCTCCCACCCTCCAAAGCGAATGGGGTTGTAAGAAATGGGTTTAAATGGCCAGAATTGGCTTCTACCATATTGTAAATAAAATTTAAATGCAATAACTCTCAAGATGGTCTGATTTAGACACAGGGGATCCAAACGTGTTTTCCACACCTGTGGAGGTATCTCTTTCCACTGTAATTTTATTGTGTACTTGATGAGACTATTGAACTGCAAAGAGGATTAAAGAAGGAATGTTTAAAGAAGTGAAAAATAAGCCTGCATATAACTCATTTTGGAATATACTTAAAATGACACAATATTTTTCATTTTTGATTCGTGTCCAACCGAAGTGGCCAGAATTTGAAAAGTTAAAATATGTTAAGATAGAAATAGTTATGTAATTTCTCTTGGTGGGGGAAGACTAGAACTAGGGGACATAGCCTCAAAATCCAGAGTAGTAGATTTAGGATGACGATGAGGGGGAACTGCTTTTCCCAGAGGGCAATGAATCTCAAATTCACTGCCCACTGAAGCAGTGGAAGTTACCTCAGTAAATATATTTAAGACAAGGTTGGATAGATTTTTACAAAGTTGGGGAATTAAGGAATTTGAGGAAAAAGCAGGTTGGTGGACATGAACCTATCATCAGATCAGCCATGATCTCATTGAATGGCAGAGCAGATGGGATGGATGGCCTACTCTTGCTCCGATTTCTAATGTTCTTATTACAATGCAAATGTATGAAAACAAGTCAATTAAAAATAAACTGCAAAATAACAATGAACATCCCACCCAGAAATAAACATCACATTTATATCACTATGTGGTGTACTGTTAGCCAGAATCAGACACACACAAGGTAAAAACTGTACAACAGGCTTTAATCCACAAAGACTTCCACAGAGCCAGGCTGGCTCTAGCTGGAGTAACTCTGAGTGAGGCTTTGGGAGGCCAGCACAGGCTTATATCCTGGAGGGTGATTGACATCCAACCGGGTGAGGCTTGATCCATTCAGGCCAACTGATTGACAGCTGGCCAGGTGTTGTCCTGTCCCCTTACACTCCTGCAGGTACAGAGGTTGCCCCCTGCAGTAGGCTGGTGGTGTACCACCACACACTAACATTCCTTTTGACAGATCTTGAAGTCTTTCACTGCTCTAAATCATTGCTTTCTTCATTTCTGAGATTACATGCATGAACCGGATGGTACGAGTTTGGTCTCTGCCAAGGCAGCAATAAATACACAATAATTAGCTTCAGTTTCCTTGCACAAAAGCAGTAGGGGAAAGAAATAAATTGGTCATATCAAACCAGAAACTAAACATTTGTGAACATCAGAAAAGAACAGGGCACTTCCCCCCATTTAATGCCCATGGTTAATTAATGTGCAAAAACACTAAGCAGTGCATGAATCATCTTTTAGTGATCACATAGCATGTATTTATACACCTTCACATGAAGACTGAGTGGATTCACAACCTTCTCACATACTTCAATCTGTTGCACAAGCAACCATACAGAAGAAAACACAATGGATTTTTATGGCTGTCTCATTAACCAAAACCAAATGTCACATCTCACTTTAATGTTCCCCTCACTAATACAAACCCTATATCAAATGTCTTTTTGGTACATACCTCTCGCACACACTTCGAAAAGTAATCTTAAAATCTCCTGCAATTTCTAAGTTAAATATTTGATTTGATTAAAGGAAACACTTTACATGAAGTTTGAGACAGTAACAGGCCTCAACAACTATCGCCCAGCGGCACCATTATGAAATGCTTCGAGCATCCGGTGATAGAATTTATCAAAATGCACAACCCAGCAACACTGGACCCATTTCAATTTGCCTGTAGAACTGTTCCACTGATGATGCAATAGCCTTGTCCCTCCACTCAGTCCTAAGACACCGAGAGAATGACCCTTTATATGCCAGGCTGCTTCACCTCGGTGTTTAGCACAATCATACCCCAGAGGCTGGTACAAAAGCAGCCCTCATTGGGACTCCTCTCTGTAACAGGATTCTGGACTTCATAGCAGAAAGACTGCAGTCTGTCCGTGTTGGCAGCAGTATGTCGAGCCCGGTCACACGGAGCACTGGTGAACCTCAAAGCTGTGTGCTCAGTCACTCTTGTTCATGGAGCTGATACCTGACTGCAACACCAGATCCAGCTCCAATAGAGTCATCAAGGTTGCAGATGATGTGACAGAAGTTGGGAGATGATTGTGGACTAGGGATGACCACTCTCCATTACACATTAATAGATTGCTAATGGAGAGAATGGAGAGCACCAAGTTCCTCAGATTCCACTTAAGAAGTGACCTACACTGGACACACAGCATCTCCTCGCTTGTCAGGAAGGCGTAACAGCACTTTATTAGAAGGCAGAGGTGGGCAAGGATACCAGCCAGTATTTTTTCAACTTTCTACAGGAACTCTATTGAGAGCATCCTGGCCAGCTCCATCACAGTGTGGTACAGCTGCTGTAGAGCATCGGATTGGACCATAAATGCAGCAGAAAGGATCACTGAGATCACTCGTCCACTGCTTCCACCCCCCCAAAAAAAAACAATGTGATTTACCAGGATCGATGCTTAAAGAGGGCTTGCAAAATCAGGGAGGACCCCTACCACACCACATGCAGCATATTCCAGCTACTCCCATTGGGTAAAAAAAGATACAAAACTATCAGAACCAGAACCACTAGGCTGAGGAACCGCTTCCTCCCATGGGCAGAGAGACTGTTGAATGACTGCTAAAACAAATCTCTATGATTTTACTATTTATTAAGAATATTTATTTTAATGCATGTACATATGTACTGTGTATATGTATCATTTGTCTGTTTGCTGTGCCTGCATGTGTGTTTTGTACTGTTCTGCACCATGGACCAGAGAATGCTCTTTTGTTGAGTGGTACTGGTACAAATGGGTGACAAATTAAATTTCAAATCAGGGAACATACATGAGATCGTATGCAACTCGGATTCTTTTTATGAACAAATAAACTTGCAATAGATAACAGACTAAAAAATAAGCTCTTAAATCTGGAAACAATAAAGTCTGTGCAGCTTGGAAATATATTGGTTGGTCTAAAGAAATTTCATAGCTAACTGCATTTATTTTTAGTAAAACCTCTGCACGCAGCTTCAAGATAAGGTTCAAGTAATTCACTTCAAACCTTTTCATTCTCTACCCCCAAGACCTTGCTTTCTGATGAAATTGTATCTCTTACTTGTCTCTCCTGGAAATGTTTTCAGATTACAAACTACAATGGGAAGTCACTGCTCCAAACAGATTCTTGACAAAACAGGTTCATCGTATTATTTATACACAAACTAAAATCTTCCTGGACAAAGATGCACGGAACATTGTGGGGAATAAAAGTTCTTCATCATGTAGGGGGTAGTAGCAACCAAGCAGAGGAAAAAAAAGTTTGTTCTTTGTTTGCCATCTCTTTTTTTAATGCAAAATATCAGCTGTCAACTCATTCACACACTGGTATATAAACATGCACAATTTGTGTCGTCATTGTAAAAAGCTGAATCAGATTGCATGACGGATCTGAACAAGAATTTTCTTTCATCAGTGCTGTTTATGAATGAGCAAAATTAGAAAATGATTTCCAAAACCTTTTAAATAAAACCAACCTGCTTTGATAAGAAACCTATCTTCCCTTCCATCACCTAGTTTCTGGCTCAGCATCAAATCAGTTCATTAACTGCTGCAAACAAGAGAATAACACATTCCAATCCAGAACACAAAACTGAAACTGGACTGTGCAAGCAATGTGCCTCAAAAAGATTTAAGTGAAATGCAGTTCAACAATTAAAATTTAAAGAAATATGATTACATATTCAACAAATTTAAAGACAATTTCAAAATCCCACAAGCCTTTACATTGAGAAAGTTGCATGGGGGATTTGAAATGCTGTCCATGTAATGGAACAATAATTTATTTATATATCACTGTAATTATTTTCTGATCTAGACAGTGATCTCTTGACTTCTTGCTGAGTGGAGTTTTACTTATACTAAAAGTTTCATTCCAGACAAAATATAGTATGGGAAGCTTGAATTTGTAAACTTACACCCATCTGCTTGTCACATTATTGCCTCAAGTTTTATTGCGAGTTCAACATTCAGCACAATGCAAAGGCCATCAACCTGCTGACTTCCTTTAATTACACAACTAGCTGGAAAAATTGCATGACACAAACAACACTGATGTCAATTTGGAACACCTGTATTTGTCAATTGGAAGAGCAGCTGGACTTGCAAAAATTGTAGACCTTGGGCCTCATCGAAACAATGCACGAAACTGAGCTATGAAACAAAGGTACTGACTCAAAACTTTAAAGAAACCTTACCAACTTCCTCACTCCGTAAAGTGTAGAATAGTACTTACTTAAACGCTTCCACCAGCGTTGTCTCCGCTCCATCCTCAACATTCATTGGAGCGACTTCATCCCTAACATCGAAGTACTCGAGATGGCAGAGGCCGACAGCATCGAATCCACGCTGCTGAAGATCCAACTGCGCTGGGTAGGTCACGTCTCCAGAATGGAGGACCATCGCCTTCCCAAGATCGTGTTATATGGTGAGCTCTCCACTGGCCACCGAGACAGAGGTGCACCAAAGAAGAGGTAGAAGGACTGCTTAAAGAAATCTCTTGGTGCCTGCCACATTGACCACCGCCAGTGGGCTGATATCGCCTCCAACCGTGCATCTTGGCGCCTCACAGTTCGGCGGGCAGCAACCTCCTTTGAAGAAGACCGCAAAGCCCACCTCACTGACAAAAGGCAAAGGAGGAAAAACCCAACACCCAACCCCAACCAACCAATTTTCCCCTGCAACCGTGTCTGCCTATCCCGCATCGGACTTGTCAGCCACAAACAAGCCTGCAGCTGACGTGGACAATTACCCCTCCATAAATCTTCGTCCGCGAAGCCAAGCCAAAGAAAAAAAAATGACTTTGGCACAGTTTAAACATTTAAAATGTCCTATGAGTATTATATTCTTATTTTATTGAAAATATTTAACCTTTTTCTACAAATATTTTAAAGGAATATTATTATTATTTATTTTATATCCCCTTCAGATTACTACGGACATGTCCAAATAAAAGATCTGTGATACAAGTGACATTTATATTATAATACATTAAGAATGATAACTGATTTTAGTCCACAAATTGCAAAAACAACTTTGTCTCATTTTGGTGACACACTGAAGACTGCAGATGGTGGAATCTGAAGCCAAACACACACTGCTGGAGGTACTCAGTGGGTCACGCAGCATTAGTGGGAGAAAAATAATCATTGATGATTTGAGCCAAAATCCTTTATTGAGTCCAGAGAAATGTAGAAGAGAAATCAGTGCAAAGAGGGACAGGGTGGAATGGGTGGGTCAGGGACCCCTTATTGGATTGATAAGCAGATAGTTTTGAAACAGAGGCAGTAGATTGGCAGATGTCGACATAGGGAGAGTTCTCATCCCCCCTCCTCTTTAGTTCCATCCCCCTCTACCCCAACTTACTCAATGGATTCTTCTGCTCTCTCTACCTCTCAGCCCCCCATCTCATCTTGCCTTATCAGATTCTGACCTTATCAGATTCAAGTACAGGCACTCTTAGCCTCCTAATCACCCATTTCACACTGTACAACTCAATTTATTTTTTTTTTTTATTTTTTTTTTAATTTTTCACACTATGAACCATATCAATCAAAATACATACAAACATTTCCCTCTTAAATATACACAGTGGCATTTTCTCCCCCTTTTTTTCCCCACTACCTTCCATCCCTCCTTCCCACCCCCCTCCAAACCCATTAAATGTTCAACATATACAATACAATAAAACCATTAAACAATGTCATCACATAATGAAAATAAACAAGAAAATTGTGTCATCTACTTTTACACACTGGATCAGGTCTTCTCGTCTTTTCATTTTATCATTTTAGGGGGGGGTGGAGGTCCGCGGTAGGTCCTCTCTGTTGTGTTCCATGTACAGTTCCCAAATTTGTTCAAATAATGTGATTTTATTTTTTAAATTATATGTTATTTTTTCCAATGGAATACATTTATTCATTTCTATGTACCATTCCTGTACTCTCAGGCTCTCTTCTGATTTCCAAGTTAACATTATACATTTTTTGCTCTACCTAAGGCTATCATGTTAAATTTTTTTGCGCTTCATCCTGTTTGAGGCCTAATTCTTTACTTCCTCCGTTACTTAGAATAAAGATCTCTGGATTTTTTGGTATGTTACTTTTTGTGATTTTATTTAATACCTGATTTAGATCTTCCCAAAACTTTTCCACTTTCTCACATGCTCAAATTGCATATACTGTTGTTCCCGTTTCCTTCTTACTGCGAAAATATCTATCTGATAATGTTGGATCCCATTTATTTAACCTTTGGGGCGTGATAAATAGCCTGTGTAACCAATTATATTGTATCATGCATAACCTCGTGTTTATTATATTTTTCATAGTTCCAGAGCATAACTTTTCCCATATTTCATTTTTTATCTTAATGTTTAAATTTTTTTCCCACTTTTATTTGGGTTTATAGCTTATTTCATCATTTTCCTTCTCTTGCAGCTTGATATACATGTTTGTTATAAATCTTTTTATTATTGTTGCTTCTGTAATCATATATTCAAAGCTGCTTCCTTCTGGTAATCTCAGTCTGCTTCCCAATTTGTCCTTTAGGTAGGTTGTTAGTTGGTGGTATGCAATCATTATACCATGAGTTATTCAATATTTGTACTTCATTTGTTCAAATGTTAACAAATTATTTCCCAAAAAATAATTTTCTATTCTTTTATTTCCTTTTCTCTCCCATTCTCTAAAGGAAAGATTATCTATTGTGAAAGGGATTAGTTGATTTTGCGTCAATAATAATTTTGGTAGTTGGTAATTTGTTTTTTTCCTTTCTACGTGAATCTTCTTCCATATGTTGAGTAAATGGTGCAGTACTGGTGAACTTCTATATTGCACCAGTTTTTCATCCCACTTTTAAAGTATATGTTCTGGTACCTTCTCGCCTATTTTATCTAGCTCTATCTTGGTCCAATCTGGTTTTTCCCTTGTTTGATAAAAATCTAAAAGATACCTTAATTGTGCTGCTCTATAATAATTTTTAAAGTTTGGTAGCTGCAAACCACCTTGTTTGTACCATTCTGTTAATTTATCTAGTGCTATCCTCGGTTTCCCCCCTTTCCATAAGAATTTCCTTATTATTCTCTTTAGTTCATTGAAGAATTTCTCTGTTAAGGGAATTGGTAACGATTGAAATAGATATTGTATCCTTGGGAAGATATTCATTTTAATGCAATTTACCCTCCCTATCAATGTTAGTGGCAATTCTTTCCAATGTTCTAATTTCTTCATTAATAGCTGATAATTTAATTTGTATAAGTAGCCTAAATTATCCTATCTAATACCTAGGTATTGGATTGCTTGTGTTTGCCATTTAAATGATGATTCTTTTTTAAACTCTGTGTAATCTGCATTATTCATTGGCATCGCTTCACTTTTATTTGCGTTGATCTTGTACCCCGATATTTCTCCATATTCCTTCAATTTCTTATGTAATTCTTTTATTGATATTTCTGATTCTGTTAAGTATACTATGATGTCATCTGCAAACAGACTGATTTGATACTCCTCTTTTATTTTATTTTCTGTTCTTATCAGTTCTGCCAAGGGTTCTATAGCTAAAGCGATCAGTGAGGGAGATAGTGGACATCCCTGCCTAGTTGACCTACTTAATTTAAATTGGTTCGATACATATCCATTTACTGTCACCTTCGCCAATGTTCCCTTATATAATGCTTTAATCCAATTAATATACTTTTCTGGTAGGTTGAACTTCTGTAATACTTTGAATAAATAATTCCATTCTACCTTATCAAAGGCTTTTTCTGCGTCTAAAGCAACAGCCAGTGTTGGTATCTTATTTCCTTGTACTGCATGGATTAAATTAATGAACTTACAGACATTTCTTAATAAATCCAGTTTGATCTTGTTTTACTATTTTGGGTACACAGTCGGCCAATCTGTTTGCTAATAATTTCGCTATTATCTTATAATCTGAATTAAGTAGAGATATTGGTCTATATGATGCTGGTGTTAGTGGATCTTTCCCCATCTTTGGTATTACTGTAATTATTGCTGTTTTACATGTATCTGGAAAGTTTTGTGTTTCTTCTTTCTGGTTCATTACTTCCAGGAGAGGAGGAATTAATACCTCTAAATGTTTTATAGAATTCTATTGGAAGTCCATCCTCTCCAGGCATTTTATTGTTCGGCAGCTTTTTTAATATATCCTGTTTTTCCTCTATTTCAAATGGTTTCATCAATTTGTTTTGCTACTCTTGCAATTTCAGCTTAAAACTCATCTTTTTTGTCTTCTTTCTCTTCGTTCTCAGTTCGGTATAATTGTTCATAGAATTCCTCAAAGTTTTCATTGATCTCTGTTGAGTTATATGTAATTTGTTTGTCCTTTTTCCTTGATGCCAATGCAGTTCTTTTAGCTTGTTCTGTTTTAAGTTGCCAGTACAAATCATTTTCACACCTGACCTTGTCTCTGTCTCCTTCATATGCCAATCTATTGCCTCTATCTGTTGTTTCATCTCAACCTGATTCACCCTATCCTCTTCTACCTCAATAAACCATTCTTTATCTCCCACTGATGCTGCTTGACCCACTTTCCTCCAACAGACTGTGCTCCCTTTTTGCTCTGTTTAACTAAATGTACTATTAGAATATCTCTGAAAAATGTTAGATTTCATTACTGATTTTTGTTGCAAATGATGAACTGGGAAAAATTAAGATTAAAAACTCATTTAGTTCATTGAGTTTGCAAATGGTGCTCAAAATATCTCCAATTTTACATGATCTCTGACTTTTCCTTTTCTTTCCAGATATCTCCATCTCTTTAACAAGGGATAGATTAGTGACCAGTTTCCATTGCAAGCCCACAGACTCCCATAGTCATCTCAACTATATGTCCTGCCACCTTGCTTCCTGTAAGAACAACACTTCATTCTCACTTCTTTCTGAACACATCTACTCTGATGACAAGACTTTTCACAATGAATTACTCAAAGAATGCTTCTTTCCTCTTTATATACCGATTTCCATTATCATTGTAGACAAAAAGCCTGACCATATGTCATCAATTTCCTGTACCTCTGCTGTCATCCTCTTTCCCTTGTCGAATGAAAAGATATAATTCTGCTGAAATGACCCATTCTACCTCTGATCATCCTTCATAATCTCTATTAATTTCACTGAAATTCCACCATTGGACACAACTTCCCTCTTAGCATTCAGTGGATCATTTCCTTCAAACTTTCCAGGTCCATTTCCTCATCTCAGCCAATTGCTCCCCTTCTCATGGCACCTGCCCGTGCAACTATAGGTTGCTTCTTTCCCTTGTCCACTTTGACCTTCTAGAGGCTCAAAACACTCCTTGCTATTGAAGCAACAGTTCAACTATATGGCTTCTAATTTAGTGTATTACGTTTGGTGTTCACAATGTGGTCTCCTTTACAATGCAAAAATTAAATGCAGATTGGGTAGAGGGTTGCACCTCAGTTTACAGAGGCAACCTTGAATTTCCAACAGCCTGACACTAGAACCCACTCTGAGCTATCTGTTCATGGTCTTCTGCATGGCTCCAACATAAATCATCTCACAGAGAAACACAAAAGCTGCAGATGCTGGCATCTTGAGCAAACAAAGAATTGCTGGGGAAACTCAGCAGATCAGACAGCATCCATGGATAAAAATGGTTTGTCAACGCTTTGGGTCAGAATCATTTATCAAGACTAAAATGGGTGAAATTACATCTATGAAAATAGAAAGCTGCTGAAGGAGGGGCTCAGAGAAGATGGAGTATAGGACAAAAGGTGTGAAAGGAGGAGAGAGAGAGAAAGCATTAGGAAGGGGGTTGGGGAAAATTATTAGAGAGAACAAAAGAGAAAGCGAGCACGCAAGAGCCAGCAAGAGTGACAGAGCGCGAGAGAGGATGAGAGGGAGGGGATGAGAACAGGAGGGAACAGGAGAGAGGAGACAAAGAGAGAGACGGGGAGAAAGACAAATCAAGTCCAAGACCAGGTAAAGAAGACATGTAAACAGTGGCATCATTGAGTTTACAACTCTCCAGAAGGAAAATGAAATATTATTATGAGAGTGTGTGAGAGAGACAGAGAGAGAGAGAAAATAAGTGGAATCATTAGGGTTAAGGCTGTCCAGAAGGAATGTTAAGTGTTGTTCCTCAAGTTTATGCTTAGCCTTGCCCTTGCACGCCATTGGTTGAATGGTTGGTGGCATTGAAATGGATAGCTACAGGAAGCTCAAGTTTAGAACCAGAAACAGAGAGTGTTGGTGTTCGACAAAGCAGTCACCCAATCTGCATTTGGTCAACCACCTCACCTTCTATTTGAGTCATTAGCCCTTTTAATAGTGAAAAAATAATAGAGTGTAAAGGTGGATATTCTCTACCCTTACATCGCTTAACTTGTGGATCCAGCACACGAATGCCAATCCATTCTGAGGGTAGTCTCAGAGGTGGAGCGCCATGCTCCACAAAGTCAATGCTACTGAATATGGCTGCTTAGGGCTGGGCTGATGGCGTTACGATGATGCCATCAGCCTGTGACCCAGGAGCCGCCACCACCAGGGCTCCCACAGTGATTGGTGCTGAGGTTAGGGCTCCTGCCTGCCATCCGGAAATGTCCTCTTCCTGTTTCCCCACCCCTCATTCCTTGATGGAGTCAGGCTAGAAAGAAGCAGTTGAGGGCACAGCAGAGTGAGCCTCATTTTGTTTTAATGCAAGATCAATGGCAGTCCTAATTACCCATAATCCTCTACACAGCTGGTACGACTCTGTTTCCTAGACTGGTTCCAGCTGCGTGGGGGATTATGGATAACAAAAATGGCCGATGCTCGGCAGGTATGTTTGACCTCACGGCAGCAGGCGGCGCTACTGCAACACTCACCCAATCTCTCTCAGCTCTGGAGGGTGGCTACCACCATTTCTCTCTATAAAAGCAATGCTGGATCAGTCTTGTAGGCCTTCTCCATAAAAGGCAAATCAACCTTTTTTTCCACGTTGAGCTGACTTCAATCCGACGTCACTCTATAAAAAGGGCTACTGAGTCACACATCACAGAAACAGACTCTTCAACCCAACTCATACCAACCAAGGTGTCTTTCTGAGCATGTCTGCATTAACCCATGTTGCTTATAAACCTTTCCCATCCATAAACCTGTCCAAATGTTTTTTTTAAATGTTGTAATTGTACCCATCTCTACCATTATCTTCAGTAACTCATTCCACATACTCATGACCCTCTGTGTAAAATATAAGCTCCTCTGGCCAATTTTAATCTTCTCCCTCTCACTTCAAACTTGTACCCTCTTCTTTCCCTTTCCTTGGGAAAAAGGTAGTGACCATTCACTCTATTTATACCTCTCCTGTGGCCTTCTCTACATCAGAGAGATTAGACGCAGACTGGGAGATCACTCTGTCCGAATCAGTGACAGGAATCTCCCAGTGACCAACCACTTCAATTCCATGCCCCACTCCCATGCTAATGTCTGTTCATGGCTCCATGCACTGTCCCACCAAGACCACCCGTAAATTTGAGAAGCAACACACTTTTTCATCTGGACACTCTCCAAATGGATGGCATTAACATCAATTTCTCCAATTTCTGCCAGCCTACTCTCCATTCTCCCTCCCTACCTTTCCCTTCTTTCCTTCAGCTCTCCACCTCCTTCCCTCTCCATTCACAGAGCCATCTCTCCTCCCCCTGCTTGCTGGTGCATCCTTCCTCCCTTATCCATCTTTCACCTCCTGGCTTTGGAATAGTCCTCCTCCCCCTGCCCTTCCTCCCACCATTTTGTACAGATGCCTGCTCACATTTTGTCATACCTGGATGAAGGGCTCAAGGCAAAAATATTGGTTATGTATCTTTATCTTTACTATATTAAATACACTGTTTGATCTGCTGAGTTTATCCAGCATTGTGTTTTTACGACAACCATGGTGTCTGCAGACTTTCATGTTTTACCCCTTTATAAATCTCCGTATGATCACACTCAGATTCCTTTGCTCCAAAGATGGTCTTGTATGGGCTTGTCCATTTCTGATACAAGATTATCCACCCATAACATTAACAGATTTTCTCCCCCACAAATACTGCCCGACTTTCTGGGCATTTTCAGCATTCTCCTGTCAGATAATAATTCATAATTCACCAAGAGCTTTGATCTTTTGTTCATTGTTCCTCTCTCTGAATGCCACATTAATCTATTAAACCTTAAAATACTGTAAACATCTGGATCATTCAGTGACCCTGGCCTTGCCCAGTGACGATTAACCATTAGGCTTAGTAGCTTGAAGCCTAGGGGCCCAGAGGGTAAAGGGGGCCTGAGCCACCCAAGGTATTTCAGTGCTTTTGCATATATAATGTTTACCATGTCTGTGACAGTAAACGCTGTGAATATAGTGCAATTTACAAATGTGCTGGAGCAGTTCACACACCATCTATATGAATTGAAGGATAGCCTGGTCTCGTTTTATAGTTTCATACTTACTGTGGTTCATGGGAGCTGGCAGTGGCATGAAGATTTGCGGTCTGTGGGAGGAGGGGGCTCCAAAATACTCCGGCCTGTCACCTGTGGTAGTAAGTGTACAACAGGAGGGGTGTGCAGTTGGTGGTGTCTGAATGGTCACCAGTACTGCAAAATAGGAGGCCAGTAGGGAGTGGTGCACGGGTGGCCAGGCCCTCATTGGGGAACCAGGGGTGGCCTAGACTGCGACAGGGAGCGAGGGTCGCTGGGGGTAGTCAGGCCCGTGGCGGGGCAAGGTCAAGGGTGGCCTTACTAAAGCTCAGCCTAGGGCCTGGGTGGTAGTTACTCCACTACTTGCCCCATCAGGTATTCCCTTTCACTTATCCTTTCCTCCCCAACCACTCTGCAACTTGTATCTAACTTGTTTTTTCTCACATTCAAATGTCTACTGCAGTTTTCAAGCTGCAATGTTAACTCTGTTCGTCCTTCTGACTCCCAACTGCACTGCCACATTCATCTCCAACAGAACCATCAAATTTGCAGATGATACAACAGTAGATGGTCTCATGAGCAACTATGATGAATCACATTAAAGAGAGAATAAGAATCAGAATTTATTATCGTGAACAAGTCATGCAATTGGATGTTTTGCAACAGCATCACAACTGTACATTCATTTTATACCATCGTACTACATCACAGTAAGAAAAAATAACAATAATGCATGAGAGTAAGGCAGTGTCTTTGGTTCATAAAATTATTGATTATTCAGGAATCTGATGGCAGTGGGGAAGAAGCTGTCCTTGTGCCTTCAAGGGCTCGTCTTTAGGCTCCTGTACCTTTTTTCCCGATAGTAAGTCTGGTGCCTGTGATGTCGCAGGGCGAGTTAACAACCCTCAGGAGTTTATTCTTTTCCTGAGATTTGGTGCCTCCATACCAGACAGTGATCCAACGAGCCAGAATGCTCTCCATGGTACACCTTTAGAAATTTACAAGAGTCTTTGGTGACATGCTGAACATCCTCAGACACCTCACAAAGTATAGCCTCTGGCAAGCTGCCTTTGTGATTGAATCAACATGGAGCCTCAGGACAGATTCTCGGAGATGTTGATACCAAGAAATTTAAAGCTCTTGACCCTCTCAACTACTGAGCCCTCGATGAGGACTGGGCTGTGTTCCCCTGACTTCCTCCTGAAGTCCACAATTATCTCCTTGGCTTTGCCGGAAGTTTGCGGTCATTACACCATTCAACGAGCTGATCTATCTCCCTCCTGTACGCTTCCTCATTGCCATTTGTGATTCTGCTGACAATTGTAGATAGTATTGGAATTATGCCTGGCCACACAGTCATGAGTATATAGTGAGTAGAGCAGTGGGCTAAGCATGCATTTTTGAGGTGCGCCTGGGTGGATAATCAGTGAGGAGGAGACATTGTTTCCAAATCGTACTGACTGTGGTCTTCTGATGAGAAGGTCAAGGATCCAGTTGCAGAGTGGGGTTCAGAGGCCTAGTCTTGTGCACCAGTCACTGAAGGCGAGCATGCAGGTACAGCATGCGGTTAAAAAGGCAAATGGTATGTTGGCCTTCATATCAAGAGGGTTTGAGTATAGGAATAACGATACCTTA
Source organism: Narcine bancroftii (assembly GCF_036971445.1). Lineage (NCBI taxonomy): Eukaryota > Metazoa > Chordata > Chondrichthyes > Torpediniformes > Narcinidae > Narcine > Narcine bancroftii. Next base: position 134,984,266 of record NC_091471.1, on the reverse strand, counting down.
CTGCAGCTGTACAGAGCCTTGGTGAGAACACACCTGGAGTATTGTGTGCAGTTTTGGTCGCCTTATCTGAGGAAGGATGTTCTTGCAATGGAGGGAGTGCAAAGGCGATTCACCAGGCTGATACCTGGAATGGCAGGAATAACTTATGTGGAAAGATTGCGCAATTTGGGATTGTACTCCCTGGAGTTTAGAAGATTGAGAGGGGATCTCATAGAGACATATAAAATTCTGGCAGGACTGGACAGAATGGATGCGGAAGGGATGTTTCCAATGGTGGGGGGAGTCCAGAACCCGGGGCCATGGTTCGAGGATAATAGGCAAACCATTTAGGACCGAGATGAGGAGGAATTTCTTTACCCAGAGGGTGGTGAATCTGTGGAATTCATTGCCACAGAGAGCAGTAGAGGCAGGTTCATTGAATATATTTAAGAGGGAATTAGATATATTTCTTCAGAATAAGGGAATTAGGAGTTACGGAGAGAAGGCGGGGACAGGGTACTGACTTTAAGATCAGCCATGATCTCATTGAATGGCGGAGCAGGCTCAAAGGGCCGAATGACCTACTCCTGCTCCTATCTTCTATGTTTTTATATTTGTAGCTTCTCGACCAGCACTGAGGGAATAATGGAATTGAAGAGGAAGTTATTACAAGAAAAACAACCTGAGACTCAACATGGACAAATCAAAGAAGATGATTATGGACTTGAGGAGGATGAAGGTCAAGCATTCTCCACTACATACCACTGGTCCCTTCATGAAAAGAGTGGAGAGCACAAAGTTCCCTGGCATGTATATAAGGGATGACCTATCCTGGACATAACACCTCCTCATTAGTTAGGAAAGTTCATCACTTCCTAAAGATGCTGAGGAGGACATCTTGGCCACCTTTGACAGGAGAACAGTTGAGTGTCCTGTCTGGCTGTGGTATGACAGCTGCAAAGCATCAGATCAAAGAGGACCATTAAATCAACCGAGAGGATCACTGAAAACATTAACTGGGAACACTGTATAAAGAAGGAATTATGGAATTATAGAAGACCCCTTCCATCCAGCCAGAGTATCTTCAATGCAATACCATCAAAACTGTACAGGAGCATCAAAATCAAGACTGCAAGGCAGTGGAATAGCTTTTTCTCAAAAACTGAGGCTGATAATTTACCCTTTAATTATGATAATCATCCTAAATACTGAGATAGATATATAAATTCTATTTATTTATTTATTTTTGATTATTTATGCGATCTTTAAGTACAGTGCATTGTGTGCTTGCACCAAGGTCTAGAAAAAAACACTGTTTCATCAGGTTGTGTACACACACACACACACACACACACACACACAATCAGATGATAATAAACTTGAATTGAATTTCCACCGCTTCTGCCAGGCCTGCAAAGAGTTTTGAGCATCGTTCATTTGAATATCAAACTCCTTTAGAGTTCATGGTACTAATTTCTTTCCAATAATAGCAGCCAACAATTGCATTCTTAAGAACTTGGTGTAGTCGTGTGCTTGAGCCCATATTCAAATTCTATCAGCTGTTCTCAGGGGCTAAACTCACACAAGATATCAGGATTGCAATTAAGCAAGAAAGTCTGCAATATACTGATTGTAGTTCAATACACAAAAGTGTTGGAGAAACTCAGCAGCTCACACAGTGTCTACAGGAAGCAAGTAGCCCTTTGCTTGTAGATCCTGCGTGAGCTGCTGAGTTTCTTCAGTACATTTTTGTATTGCATATCATGACTGCAGATATTATTCTACAATGAATATGCACCAAAATATTTATGTGTTCCAGAAAGGATGACTGAGGAAAAGAAAAAAACAATTAATGTTCACAAATTGAAAATATTCTATATTGTGGCGATCAGAATAATTTTTAGGGCAGCATAGAGGTTAATGCAAGTCACCCACGTTTGAGTCCAGTGCTGTCTGTAAGAAGTTTGTACATTCTCCCTATGTCTGCATCGATTTCCTCCAGGTGTTCTGGTTTCCTCCCAGCCTTCAAAATGTACAGGAGTTGTAGGTTAATTGGGGTATTTGGGTGGCATGGGCTCGTGGGCCATAAATGCCTGTTACTGTGCTGTATGTCTACAAAATGTTTTAAACATTTATGTCTTTGTTTTTGCTTAAATATATGTGCTCTCATATTGATAAGCTCTAAAGGGAAAGGCTTTGGGAATTAACCCTGAGGAAAAATCCGGAGTTGAAGTCCCAAAGGCTGCTGACTGCTGTACCCAGCACCGGCTTGGCAACTCCTGCGATGCTGCTGGCACCAAACTGTATCAACTTTTGTTATTCCTTTGGACTTGACATTAGTATGGAGAGGGGTGGGTCCCACTGCATGGGTAATAGACAGATCTCTACATCAACTCTGCCATGGCTTGCACCCTGGAGAGAACACTCCAGCTACCAGAGGCGTACCAAGACCAATGTATTAATATTAGTAAAATCTTCAAGCTTGATTTTTATAAATAAAGTTATCTGTGACTAATTAATTAACTACAAATAACTTATGCATGATCGATAGCAAGTGAAGTATACTGCCTTTTATATATAGCTGTGTGCTCAGTCTTGATGTTTGTATGATTCAGTGTACGACTAACAACATAAAAGGCAATGATGAATTGTGTACTCAACCCAACTCATTAAAACAAAGCAGGCATTTGGCCTATGACAAACTTATTACACATAATGATTACATTATATTGGGGAAATAAACAAGTTGACTAGAAGGATAAAACTGCAGACCAAGTGTATCTGTTGGCCACTTGCCTTTAGTCTTCTAGCAAGAACATTGATGAGTCAAAGACTAATACATTTTAGAGAGAAATAGTCAAACATTTCAGAACAGGACCCTTTCACCTACCTGCCTTTTCTCCATAACCCTTTCTTTCCTCTACTGTGCACAAATCTCTCTAGTTTTGTCTTAAATATATTTAATGAGGCAGCCTCTAGCTGCTTCCTCAAGCAGAGAGTTCCAGAGATTCACTACTCTCTGGGAAAAGCAGTTCCTACTCATCTCCATCTTATCTCCCTGAATCTTAAAGCTATTTTCTAGTTTCACCTACCTGATTTTTTTATATATTTCTATAAGATTCCCTCCCAGTCTTCTGAATTCAGCAAGTATAATTTCAGGTAACTCAATCTCTCCAAATAGGTTAACTCCCTTATCTCTCAAATCACCCTAGTGAACCCTCTACACCATGTCCACAGCCAGTGGATCTTATGAAATAAAAAGCCCAGAACTGCATGCAATATTTTAGGTGTGCCCTCCAAGTACTCTGTACAGTTGCAACAAAACTTCCCTGCTCTTAAATTTAATCCCTTTATCAATTATGATTTTTATACATAAAGAATGTAATCTTTACAGTCAATTTATACACTTACCTTCTAACATAACATAACAATTACAGCACAGAAACAGGCCATTAGGCCCTTCTAGTCCGCACCGAACCAAACACCCCTTTCTAGTCCCACCTCCCTGCACAATGCCCATAACCCTCCATCTTCTTCTCATCCATATACCTGTCCAACCTTTTCTTAAATAATACAATTGACTCCGCCGCCACTATTTCTCCCGGAAGATCATTCCACACGGCTACCACTCTCTGAGTAAAGAAGTTCCCCCTCATGTTACCTCTAAACCTCTGCCCCTTAATTCTTAACTCATGTCCTCTTGTTTTAATCTTTCCTCCTCTTAACGGAAATAGTCTATCCACATCCACTCTGTCTATCCCTTTCATAATCTTAAATACTTCTATCAAATCCCCTCTCAACCTTCTACGCTCCAAAGAATAAAGACCTAATCTGTCCAATCTCTCCCTATACTCTAGATGCTTAAACCCAGGTAACATTCTGGTAAACCTTCTCTGCACTCTCTCCACTCTGTTTATATCCTTCCTATAATTAGGCGACCAGAACTGCACACAGAACTCCAAATTAGGCCGCACCAACGTCTTATACAATCTCAACATCACCTCCCAACTCCTATATTCCATGCAATGATTGATAAAGGCCAGCATACTAAAAGCCTTCTTCACCACCCTATTCACGTGAGTTTCTACCTTCAGGGAACGATGTACCGTCACTCCTAAATCTTTCTGCTCTTCTGTATTCCTCGATGCTCTCCCATTTACCACGTATGTCCTATTCTGATTCTTCTTACCAAAATGAAGCACCTCACACTTATCAGCATTAAATTCCATCTGCCATTTTTCAGCCCACTTTTCTAAGCAGCCCAAATCCCTCTGCAATCCTTGAAAACCTTCTTCATTATCCACTATTCCACCTATCTTAGTATCGTCTGCATATTTACTAATCCAATTCACCACCCCAGAACAACCTGCGTACGGATATCGCTGTGTGTTTAGACAAAGTACCATAGGTGCAGTACTTACCTAGGCTAAACACGAGACAAAGTCACCCAATGACGTACGATGTACGTGCGACACACGGCGTTACTGCAACAACGTCGTCAGTGACGTTATTCACCTGCGTCCGAAAAAGCTCCAAAACAGAAGAGCAAAATGGCTCTAGATCCTCCGATCCCGTTAATGCCAGCATTATTCCAATGATTCAACATAGTGGTTGACTGCTGCTGGTAAGTAAATGTCACCTTGTTTCACGTTTATATTTCCGTGTTGCAATATCACAAGCGGAACGCGTCATCGCGCATCATTCATTGGACCGTTGTTGCGGACTGCCTGCAGTTCAGTTTAGGGCTGCCACAGGAAAAAAATTTCAGAACGGGAATGAGTAACTCACTCCCGTTCTGAACTTTTATCACAGACTGCGTTGCGGAAATTTAGCAAAGATTTCCCATTACACAGCGGCTGTGAAAAAAACATAAATGAAGGCCAACAGGCCTTGTGTCTTCTTGATTACCACTTGCACCTGCAAACCAACTTTTTACAATGCATGACCAATCTTTTTAGATTCATTAAAGAAGCCACAATTTCCTCTTTCATTGCTATATATTCAGAGATATGTGTGATCACTTTCATTAACATCCCATTCGAAATTAAACCTCAACAGTTTCAAATGAGCTGCCACAGATTTGTTTTTACAGTATGACAATGCACATCATGCTCCCAGGACAACAACAAACCACATTAGGAATTGCACAAATGACCATGGAACTTCTTATTATGCTGATAGAGAGATAACGACATTAACAGCACGGATATGCTGTCTCCTCATGTTATCATGTTTCATGTGCATTACTTCAATAATTCAGATTTCAATGAAACAAAGCAAGTCATAACTACAAACAAATACATCTTGCATATCTACTTCTTTACAGGCGATGAATAATAAAACAAATGCAAGGTTCTTCAAATAAACTATAAAGTGCAAGATTATTACCAAGAATATTACTGTGATTTCAAGCATCTCATTGAATACACAGAAATCAACAGCAGAGATTATTCATTTTCAAAATAATATAATAGGAATAAAGAAAGAGAAAGATTGAAGAGTAATTAAGAACAAAGTAAATTCACTAATCTTGCCAGATATGTTAAAATATTCAGAGCCTAGTTGATTACAAAAAAAAACCTCAATAAGAACTGCAAGGTTATGCATAAGAATGCAAACTACCTTATTGTTAAGGATATTAAAAATGGAAGAGACAGTTTAATGATTGGGCAGAGGGTAATTATAACCTGAACAATCATTTGTACTTGTGAGACCTTTTCTTTGAATGCAATTCATATAGAAGAGCTATCAACCACTTAAGAATTGCTTCCAACCTTTAAGAAAATCATGATAAACTAAATATCAAAGTAAAACATGGTATAAAAATAATTGAGAACACAATGACAAGTTTTTTAAATAATATCTACCTAAAGAATCTTTTCTGGGGTGTACATTATGAATATATTCAAATTACAAAATAATATGACACTATCACTACTTTAACATTCTAAGTGGGCTGTTAAATGATTAGTAATTTGAATTAGTTGTGGTTATAAAAAGTAATTTAATAATATACATTGATAGTTTTGATATGCACAAAAGGAAAAGGTTTTTATCCTTGAAGGAAAAAGAGTGAAGAGGCAAGTAGGAAGAAACTGGAACAGAGGGAAAAGGCAGAACAAGAAATGAATGGGGAGCAAAGGGCGGAATGCTGAGTAAAGGAGAAGGAGAAGAGAGAGAGGCGTGTGATGTGGGGAATGGAGAAAACAGCTTTGAGAGGACTAAGAGGAGGACTAGGAGGGATGGAGTGTAGTGAGAGGGTGAATGAGAATGGTTGTAGTGTGTGCAGGATTGGAGCAAGGGGAAGGTGGGGGAGGGGAATGAGAGGGTTACTGCTTTAAATGTGCAGAGTATGCAGATCTTAAAACCAAAGTACTCAGAGATCAGGGATGAACAAGAAGCCAGAATAACTAAAACGTAGAATTTGAGGGGAGTAGGAATTTAGGAGGTTTCAGGTATTGGGCAAACCAAAATAAACTGTTGACAGTGACTATTTAAAATTATATTATTATAGGTTATTATTAGACAACACCATTTTCATTGGATCATTTAAAATTATTCTTTTATTTAATAGTGCATTAAGATTGTGATCAACTCAGTAACTTTAAATTTTTTAGTTATTTATCATGATCAATTATTGAGAAGACGCAGAGCTCCATCTACACTCGGAGTCTTTAAGTTAAATAAATAGTGCCAAAGTCATTGGTAATATTTCAAATACAGAAAATCTATGATCTTTTATTGTGATCCAACTTTGCCTGAAGTAACTTAATTGCAAAGAAACAGAATATTTAGTAATTAAGTCTTGTGGAAAAAAGTTGCACTATTTGTGGTTAAACAAAATTTACGGGAAAAGAGAGCAGGTTATAAAAATGCTATAAATGTGTAAGGAAAAAGCAGGATATCCTGACATATGAAATATGCTTTAAAAGATGAGTTACTGTTACAAAAGTGGAAAGAATTCAAAATTAAGTCTTTATGATGCAACATATTTTGAGAGTGTCAATGTCAAGATTTTGAAGTGGAAAGAAAATGTTGCAAGAACAGGAAATGAACAGGACTGTAACTGCTTTATGAAGGAGAGATATTTAACTTAATTTATCAGGAGTCTATACAAGAAATGCCAGCCCAACTTCCAAATGACATTTTTTTCTAATCCCTTTTCTGTATTCATGACGGACTCCTCATGGAGTCTCACAAACAATCAGGCTTTGATCCCACAACACAGACCCCAGAATTCTACAATTCCATCACAAGTCTACAAAGCTCTGCTTTTTCCTTTACTGTCTGTCAGAGATCACAGAATTGCTATGCCTTGGGCTAGAGAGCAGGGGTAGGCTGTTTACAATTACTCGATTCCTGTTTTTAATGATTCGCCTTCAACGGCCACTAACTGCTAGTTTTGTTCTTCAGGAACAAGGGAGCTATTAGTGAAATATTGAGGAAGGAAGGAAAAGGGAAAGCTAGGGGAAGGCTGCCAGGCTCAGAGGTTTTTGCAGTATCCCCCAAGGTAATCTGCTTTACAGGCACATATTTGTCATGGCATAAAGTTGAAGTTTTTAAATAGATGAAATACATCACTATTTTTACGATCTGAAGTGGTGGAATCTCTTAAATTTAAGAGCAATTTCTGCTGCCTTTCCACAACAGTTCCCTAACCAAGCTCCCCAAAATACATCAATAATGCCCAGATGCCACTGCTGTGATGATTACACTCCACTTTTCCACCTTGATACTATTTATAAAATTGGCATTAACAAATACACTTGGACTTCAAATTTCCTAATTGGGTTGTGTACAATAAATTATGAACAGGCAATTAAGAATCTCATGATGTATGAATGCTCCAAAGAAAATACTAAAATTCTTCTCCCCATTATTGTGATAAAGAAACAATATTTTAAATGAAGTTTCTTGAGCACAAATACAATTGTGAATATTTCATCTAATTACTATAAATTGTAACGAGAAGCAGATAAATATTTAGGAGGCCACAAGAATCTTCAGATGCTGGAATCTGGAGCAAAAATCAAGTTGCAGCAGGTACCCAGCAGCATCTGTGGAAGCAAAGGCATGGTTGACATTTTAGGCTGAGACCCTGCATCAGGACTGAGAAGATAAAGGGGTGATAGCCACTTTAGAGGTGAGGGGAAGGGATGAGGAATGCGATAGGTGGATCCAGATGAGGAGAGGGTAATGGGCAAATGAAGCCAGGTGGGGGAGGGAAGCACAAAGATAACAACAGAGGCAGGGAGGTGATAAGAGGAGGCAAAAAATTATGGAATCTGCTAAAAAAGGGAGAGTGATGAGTAGAACCAGATAAGGATAGGCTGGTGGACAAATGGAAACAGTAGGGGAGGGAACTGCAAACCTAGAAGGAAGGGTATGTAGGTAATGGGTAGATGGAACCAGGGGAAAGAGGAAAGAATCCAGGTATCAGAGAGCCGGGGGAGGGGGTTGAAATGCTGTGAGGGATCCTGATTAATCAGAAAGAAAATAGTAAGGAACCAAGAGGATGTGGGTTACATGAGATTGGATAATTCAATGATCATGCCGTTGGGTAGTCGACTTACACAGGTGGAATACCAGATGATATTCCTCCAGTTTACATTTGGCCTTAACCTGGTAGCAGAAGTAGCCTAGGACAGGCAGGTTAATGTGGTAATGGGGGATGTTAAAAAAAAAGTAGTCCAGGTGGCCACTACGGACAGAGTGCAGGAGCTCGGCAAAGCTGTTGCCTAGTCTGCACTTACTCTCACAAAATCAGGAGGTCACAGCAAAAGCAGAAAATGCAGTAGATGAGGTGCATGTGAAACTGTGTCCCATGGAAGGGCTGTTTAATTCCCTGGATGGCAGTGAAGAAGAGGTGTAGGGATACATGTTGTACTTCCTTCAGTTGCAAGGGGAAGTGCCTGGGGAGAGACAAGCAATCCATGAAGTCATGGAGAGAAATCTCCCTGCAGAAAGCATAAAGGGCAGGCAAAGAGAAGATGTGACTAGTGGCAGAATAGCCTATCCCTGTTCTGTAAGGGGAAAGACATGGTGAGAGCAAAAACACACAATATGGAGGTGATATAAGTGAGGGGTTCATCAACCAAAGCAGAGAAGAATCTATGCTTTCTGTGACGGAACACTTGGAATATCCTAGGGTAGAAAACATCATCTTGAGAACACGTCCAGCTGAGGCAGAGAAACTTTGAGAAAAGGATGGGATCCTTGCAAGATGCAAGGTGGAAGGAGGTATATTCTAGGCAGCTATGAAAGTCACTGGGCTCATAGAAAATGTCAGTAAGTTTATGGCAACTATCAGTGGGCTGTTTGTCTCTCGAGATGGACTCATTGAGATCCAGAATGGGGAGAAATGTGTTAGAAAAGATCCAAGAGAATTTGAGTGCAAGGTGGAAGCTAGTTGCTATGATGATATAATTGATAAGTTCCGTTCAGGTGCAAAAGGCAGCATTGTACAGTCGTCAATGTAGTGAAGATAGAGTTCGGAAGTGGTGCCGCAGTAGAATAAGGACTTCACCACATAGCCTCAACAAGGTAGGCATAGAAATTGAGAGAAATCAAAAGAGAAATTGTTCAGGGTAAGAATAATCTCTTCTAGGTGAAGGAGAATGTTGGCTGAGTGGAGCTGGTTGGATCTATGTTCTAGAAGAAACAGATGACCCAAGGCCTTCCTGATCGGAAAGAGAGTATAAATAGATTAGTTGACCATGTGGAGGACAAAATTGTGCAGGCCTGTGAATTGGAAGTCATTAAAATGGTGCAAAGTGAACCAGATGTGGGTATGAATGGACTCAACAAGGGAATTCAATAGAATCAAGGCATGATGAGAATAAATGCAGTGGTGTTAGAACAGGTAGAACCCATGAGCTATCAGGGGAGTCCTGTTTGTGGATCTTGAAATCGGCAGTATTAGGTTGGCGCACTATCAAGTTGAAGGCTATAGAGAGGATATCTGCTGATATAATGAGATCTGTGATGGTAAGGGAGACAGTCTCCTGATGTTCATTAATAGGATCAAGGTCAAGGGGTAGGAATGGACAGGTGTCCAAAAGCTGTTGTTAATTTCTGCAAGGTAGAGGTCAGTCTGTCAGACTACAATGGTACCACCCTCATTTGCAGGTGTGAACTGAATGGAATTGAATTGAATTGTTTATTGTCAAGTGTGCCAACATACAGAGGAAAGCTTTGTTTTGAATGTCATCCATATAAGTCAATCAGTACTCAAGTAAAGGAGATAGTGCAATAATAAAATAAAAGTGCAGAGTATAGTGTTACAATATCAAATAGTGTAAGGTATAGTGTTATATCATGGTACAGGTATAAGAGAAAAGTAGTTCAAAAAGTGTGAAGTTATCATATTTTGCCAGGAAGAGATCCATTTAAGAATCGGACAACAGCCGGGAAGAAACTGTCTTTGAATATGGAGGTTTGTGTTTTCAAGCGTGTGTATTTTTGGACACTCAGAATAGAAGAAAAGAATGTGATTAGGGTGGGATTGGTCCTTTAACACACTGACCGCTTTCTCAAGACCGCAAGAGTTATTGACCTAATCAACAAAATAGAGACTCATTATCATGAAGGCCTGGGATGTATTCACAACTCTCTGCTGTTTCCTGCAGTCTAAGTCAGAATAGTTTCCGTACCAAGCTGTAACGCATCCAGACAGGATACTTTCTATGGTACATCTATAAAAAATAATAAGAGCTTTCGGTGACACGCTGAATTGCTCAGGCTTCTCAGAAAGTAAACTCAGTGTAGGCATTTTTGGTTGGTGGGAGCCATGGGAGGAGGGGCAGTGGGTTACTGTTAGGAGGAGGAAAGGGTCAGGTTCATGAGCAAGCACCCGAGTCTGTAATCTCCAGAAATCAGTATTTCACCTTGAGTACTGAGGAGGGGGAATAGTCAGACTATGGTGGGCAAAGGTGTGGTGTCAACCTCTGTGACCCAGAAAGGGATAAAATGTAAAGGGCGATAGTTGTAGGGGATTCATTGGTTAGGAGGACAGACAGAGGTTTTTGTGGACGCGATAAGGAAAACCGGATGGTGGTTTGCCTCCCTGATGCCAGGGTCCAGGATGTGACAGAACATCCTAAAAGGGGAGGGTGAGGAGCCTGAGGTTATGGTACATGTTGGTACCAATGATGTTGGAAGGAAGGAGGAAGTGGTCCTGCAGAATGAGTATAAGGAGTTGGGTAGGGAGCTTAAAAGGAGGACCACTAAGGGGGTAATCTCTGGATTGCTTCCTGTCCATATGACAGTGAGGGCAGAAATAGAATTAGATGGAGGTTAAACGCGTGGCTAAAGGGGTGGAGTAAGAGACAGGGTTTCAAGTTCTTAGACCACTGGGACCTATACAGTAATGATGGGTTACATCTTAATCCCAGAAGGACCAGTCTCCTAGCAGGGGCATTTGCTAGGGCTGTCAGAGGGAGTTTAAACTAGTATGGTTGTGAACAGGGTTTCAAGTTAGACAGGACAGCAGGGCGAGGGTTAGTAGGCTAAGGAAAGAAACAAGTTTGAATAATTTGAGGGAGGAAAAACAGGAAGAAGTAAAAAGATATAGTGAAAATTGTGAGAATGGAAGAGAGGAGGATATGCAGAAGGTAGGATGTAGGAGATCCCTGAGTTGTATTTATTTTAATGCGAGGAGCGTAGTAAGAAAGCTGGATGAGCTAAAAGTGTGGATTGACATGTGGCATTATGATGTTGTGGCCATTAGCGAGACATGGTTGAAAGAAGGTTGTGACTGGCTGTTGAATGTTCCAGGATTTCGCTGCTTTAGATGTGCCAGAGTTGGTGGTTTAAGAGGGGGAGGCGTGGCATTACTTGTCAGGGAAGATATTACAGCAGTGCTCAGGCAAGTTAGACTGGAGGACTCGTCAAGGGAGGCAGTGTGGGTAGAGCTGAAAAATAAGAAGGGTGAGGATACTATTATGGGGGTATAGTATAGGCCTCCAAATGGGGAAAAGGAACTAGAAGAGCAAATGTGCAAGGAAATTGGTGAGATGTGCAGGAGAAATAGGGTGGTGATGGTTGGGGATTTCAATTTTCCAAACATAGATTGGGAAACACAGTCAGTAAAAGGGCAGGATGGCTTAATATTTATGCATTGTGTTCAGGATTGCTTTTTGCAGCAATTTGTTGAGACGCCAATAGAGGGGGAGCGAGCAGTGTTAGATCTGTTGTTTGGGAATGCAATGGGGCAGGTGACGGAGGTAAGCATTGGAGAGAACTTTGGATCCAGTGATCATGGGTCCATTAGCTTTCGCTTAATGATGGAAAGGGATAGGTGGGGTCTGAGGTTGAAGGTCTTCAAGTGGGGAAAACCAGATTTGGAAAAATGAGAAGGGATATGCAGAGAGTAGTGTGGGCTGATCTTTTTGCCAGAAAGGATATAGAGGAAATTTGGGGGGCATTTAGGGGTGAGATTTTGAGAGTACAGGATCTTTATGTTCCAGTCAGGCCAAAGGGGAAAACTAAAGGTTCGAGAGAGCCGTGGTTTTCTGGTGAAATTAAGAAGTTGGCTTGGGACAAGAGGGAGGCCTATACCAAATATAAAAAAACAAGGGATTGAGGAGATGTATGGTCATTACTTAGATTGCAGGAAGAACCTTAAGAGGGAAATTAGAAAGCCAAAAAGAAGGTATGAGGAGTCCATAAGTAATAAGGCGAAGGTGAATCCTAAGGGTTTTTACAGATACGTGAACAGTAAAAGGAGGGTTAAGATTAGAATAGGTCCACTGGATGATGGGACCGGTGAACTATATCAGGAACCGTATGAGATGGGAGAAATATTGAACAATTTTTTTCTCGTCCGTATTCACGAGGGAAAGGGACATTGGGCTACACGAGATAAGAGAGGCAAAGGGCTTAATTATGGAAAGGATAGGGATGAGTAAAGCGAGAGTTTTGGAGCTTCTAGGGTCAGTTCAGGTGTATAAGTCTCCTGGTCCTGATGGGAATTTTCCCAGGACTTTAAGGGAGGTCAGGGAACAAATAGCGGGGGCACTGACAGTGATTTTTCAAAGATCACTGGAGGAGGGGGTGGTATCACAGGATTGAAGGGTTGCAAATGTTGTTCCATTGTTCAAAAAAAGGCAGTAGGTGGAGGCCAAGTAATTTATCAGCCAGTAAGTTTGACTTTAGTGATGGGGAAGGTTATGAAGAGTACTCTTCGAGATAGTATATACGCCTATCTGGATAGGCAGGGATTGATTAGGGGCACCCAGCATGGGTTTGTAAAAGGAAAGTCATGTTTGACAAACCTTGTTGAGTTTTTTGAGGAAGTGACAAAAAAGGTGGATGAAGGTAGAGTGCTGGATGTAATCTATTTGGATTTTGGCAAGGCTTTTGATAAGGTTCTGCATGGAAGGTTAATAAGGAAGGTTCAGTCACTAGGAATTAGTGGAGAGATTGTGACATGGGTTCAGAGATGGCTGGAAGATAGACAGCAGAGAGTCATGGTGGACAACTGTATGTCAGGTTGGAAGTCTGTGACAAGCAGGGTGCCTCAGGGATCGGTGCTGGGTCCCTTGTTGTTTCTCATTTATATTAATGATTTAAAGGAGTGTGTGGTTAACTGGGTAAGCAAATATGTAGATGATACCAAAATAGGGGGAGTGGTAGATAGTGAGGTAGATTTTCTTGGATTACAGAAGGATTTAGTTTGTTTGGAAGAGTGGGCTGAATGTTAGCAGATGGAATTCAATGTAGACAAGTGTGAGGTGTTGCATTTCGGTAAAAATAACCAGAATAGGACATATACAGTTTAGGGGAGGGCATTGAGGCATGCAGAGGAGCAAATGGACTTGGGGGTTATGTTACAGAGTTCACTGAAGGTGGATTCCCATGTAGACAGGGTGGTTAAGAAGGCATAAGGTATGCTGGCCTTCATAAATCATAGTATAGAGTATAGGAGCTGGGAGGTGATGCTACAGCTGTTTAAGGCTTTGGTGAGGCCAGGTTTGGAGTACTGTGCTCAGTTCTGGTCTCCAAATTATAGAAAGGATATAGATAAGGTGGAGAGGGTGCAGAGAAGGCTTACAAGGATGTTGCCTGCCTTACAGCATCTGGATTACCGGGAGAGATTAAGGAGACTGGGACTTTATTCATTGGAACGTAGACAACTGAGAGGGGACTTAATAGAGGTATTTAAAATTATGAAATAAATAGATAGACTAGACATAAACAGACTCTTTCCCCTGAGGGCAGGGGAGGTTGGAACAATAGGCCATGAGTTAAGGGTAAGGGGGCAACACTTTAAGAGAAATATTAGGGGTGGCTTTTTCACTCAGCAAGTGGTGGCAGAATGGAATGAACTTCCGAATGAGCTAGTTGCGTCAGGGTCCCTTCTGTCATTTAAGAGAAGGTTGGATGTGTACATGGAGGTGAGGAGGTTGGAGGGTTATTGGCGGTGAGCGGGAGGTTTGAGCTAGTGGAGTTGTTCTAGTGAACTGGTGCGGACTCGAAAGGCCGACATGGCCTGTTTCCGCTCCATAAATGGTTATATAGTTGCTATCACAACATAGGATATTTATAATAATAAGCTCTGCTAATTATGTATTGTAAGAATAAATTTGAAAGTGTGTTTGAATGCTACAATCTATATTCTATTGTCAAAATGTGATCACTGTAAATGCAAAATCAATTATTTTCTTAATTTGCTGCCCAATTTGCTCTCATTTCTAATATTTGTTGTGGTTGATGTAATCAATGCACTCTACAAATTATGGACAATGTTGACTTGATCAACTGAATCAGATAATATCTCTAATAAATTATCAACATAACCACTATAACCTTCATCGGCTAGATCATTACATGGAACTAAAAAATGAAAGGTCTTTGCAAAAGCATTACATAACAAAACTTGACACTAAATAAATAAATGCAACAGACCAAGAAGAAATTTCAGAGCTTATGAGTGTTAAGGCCTTGAAAATACAGCCTCCAATAAAGGAGAAAAAAAACCTCAGCGGTAATGAACTGGCCAAAAATAAAAGAACGGCTAAATATGATTGTTGTCTCAATGCTGGCGTGAATCAGCTGAAGGCTGAATTATCGTCTCTAGAGTCTTTTTATTGAGCAGTGGCTCCCAAGATATGGAAAATTATCCATATTTTGGCAAGATTACATGATAATTGACAATGAGAGGCTATTCACTCAATTTCAATGTATTTCATTTAAATACATCCTGAAATCCACAATTAGTTCTTCAATGTAACGGTTCCATTATTGTCATGTAATACTGTACTACATTTAGAATGTAACATTCAAGAAATTCTTTAACTTTTGTCTACCGTAAGGCAGACAGAGAGTCACCATTTTATCCAGCGCCCCTCACAGAGATCTACAGCACCTGGTGTTCCTAGGCGGTCTCCCCTTCAAGTCCTGTGCCTGATTAGCTTCCAAGATCAGGCTATTAGGTGACATAATCTGTAGCTTCCCTACTCTGTTAGCCAACAGGAGTCTAACACAGATCTAAAAAAGAGGCTGTTTGATTATCATGTACAACTTGTATTCTATTGCTTGTGTTTTATCATCCAATCGACTACTACTCTGCAGAGTTTGTATATACTGAGTGTCAACCATGCTTCATAGACCTCTTCAGTACACCTAAAATGGTATTTTGTGAAAAGTCCACAAAGTTGCCTGGAGAGGACATTTGCCTCATTGCAATGCCAAGCATGTTTCAATGCTTTTGGCAGAGTCAAAAAGTTAAGAATTCAATAACTATCCCAATGACTTGATAACAAATGCTAACCTTCTGGTACGTCACTGAGTGAGTGGTGCATTGTTGGAAGTAATGTATTCTGCTGAATTATGCAAGGTCATGTTAATACTCTCTCAGGTGAACACAAGAGATCCCATATTATAATTATGAAGAATTTGGGAATGGTAGCCTGTGATTTTGGCTAAAACTTACAATTCAAACAAAATCAATAACATTCTAAGTTATTTGGAGAAGATTGAGAAATAGCTGTGCAGTGACTGATTGCTGCAATTCCTATTTTTTTGTATCTAATGTTGCACTGGCCACCATTCCTCAGGAATGTCCATCTTCGCCCTTTATTTCTTAGCCATTCCAAGCTAAAGACAATCTTTTGTGCTTTTGTCCCTTAAAGTTTTATTAATAATTCAATCAATCAATAGAGCAGATCTTCCATAAACTGAGATGTGCTGGCAAACTGTCACTGTAGCACAGTTTACTCACACTGCGTGACTTCTCATGGCAACTTCAATTGGGAACCCAGCTTCCAGCAATTCGGCATGGCCCAGTGTTGCACAGAGACCATTTCAACACAAGCAGCCAGCTAGACTCACAGAACTACTTTATTAGCCAGTAAGGCCCCATCCCCCTAGACTCACAAGCTGTCAAAGCTGCCATTGAATGTTTGTGAATGTATTCAACATGCTCAAACATTCAACAACATATGGGACATAAAGAAAATAAAAATATTGCTCAAGTCATTCAGCAACCTAAAATGCACAGCCAGATATTAAAAATCAATACAGCCACTGAATCACACATAAATGCATAATTGAAACATCACCACACTCTCTCCTCTCTATATTCCCAAATCAATTTCTCCCATTTAACTGAGTAAAAGATGCCTATATATGAATACATTGATAAAGTACTGTAAGAACTTCTTGTACACAAATCTGTTGAGTTTCACATTTTCATTAAGGTCCTCTTTGATGTTTTGATCAGCTTTTAGATGTTTTTCTTCATGTTCCCATCTTCATCCAACTGACTCATTTCTTCTTTGCAGTTTTTAAAATGGAGAAAATTTTCCACTACACTTTTCATATAATTGAGACTAGATATATATTTAGCATGCCGAGCAGCATTATTCATTTAAGACATTCCATTGGTCTCCAGTTTGTGATTAATCAATATCTAGGATGTGCACGACATTCTGGGCCTTTGTAACCTTACTTTACAGCTCGGATCGGCATGGTGTGATATCATGCATTCTGACAATAAATCTGAAATCTCATTAATTTAACAACATGCGTGATGCAAATTGTACCACATGATCCAATTTGTAATAAGAATCTTTCCAAAATGTTTGCTAGTGATTGCAAGATTGGAGGTATACCAGCACCTTCATAACTGATGGTGAAATCCATGTAGCCAGATGGGATTAATTTTTTTCATTGATTAACATGATGTATTGATTAAATTTATGTGGCCACTTAAATTTCAAGTTTCTCTCCTACATATCCTGAGCAACCAGAAATACCTGCAGACAGCAAACAGCAAGTTGGAGGCAACTTTCGTGCCCATGAAAATGTATATACTTTTATAGTAGAGGGTGTAAGATATATTTGGCATGAAAGTCTGGAGCTGACATCCACTCTGAAGAATGAACACGACAATTCCTGAAGAATTTCTCGATGGAGATTCCCAGCAAAATGTCAAGTAAAATGCTGGCCAATATATTTATGATGAGAAAGTGCAAGCTCTACATGGATGGTAGAATTCCAGATTTTGACTGAAACAATAAAATGAATACATCTTCTGCAATCTTTGCGTCATAAATATTGTGACTTAAAAAGCGACATGGATTAGAATGTTCAATGCAAGCTAAACTTCTGGTTTCACAGTTTAAAAAAAGTGACACATTTTCAAATACCTGCACGTGTCATAATACAAATGAGAAACTTCATGTCACAGATATATTTCATCTAATTGTGTACAGATAACTGTATTAAATGAAAGTCGATAATCTAAAATCACAGTGCAATTTTAATTCTGATAATGAGATTATCAGGAATCTATGACATCTCTGCATTAACAATCCCATACGTTTTAACAAAGAATTGAACAGAATCACATCAAAACTACATTTTCAACTGCAATGCATGTATTTTCAGTAGATGGTGACCAAACAGTGTGCAAAAGAATCTTAATTTGTTCATTTAATTGGTTCTGCACCAATAGGCCTCATCTTCTGACAAAAAAAATGAAATTTAGCAGTTAGATTTAGCAGTGAGGAATTTACTCACACACATATACACATGCATACATACACACATACATACACATATATATCTTTGGCTTGGCTTCGCGGAAGAAGATTTATGGAGGGGGTAAATGTCCACGTCAGCTGCAGGCTCGTTTGTGGCTGACAAGTCCGATGCGGGACAGGCAGACACGGTTGCAGCGGTTGCAGGGGAAAATTGGTTGGTTGCGGTTGGGTGTTGGGTTTTTCCTCCTTTGTCTTTTGTCAGTGAGGTGGGCTCTGCAGTCTTCTTCAAAGGAGGTTGCTGCCCGCCGAACTGTGAGGCGCCAAGATGCACGGTTTGAGGCGATATCAGCCCACTGGCGGTGGTCAATGTGGCAGGCACCAAGAGATTTCTTTAGGCAGTCCTTGTACCTTTTCTTTGGTGCACCTCTGTCACAGTGGCCAGTGGAGAGCTCGTCATATAACACGATCTTGGGAAGGCAATGGTCCTCCATTCTGGAGACGTGACCCACCCAGCGCAGCTGGATCTTCAGCAGCGTGGACTCGAGGCTGTCGACCTCTGCCATCTCGAGTACTTCGACGTTAGGGATGAAAGCGCTCCAATGAATGTTGAGGATGGAGCGGAGACAACGCTGGTGGAAGCGTTCTAGGAGCCGTAGGTGATGCCGGTAGAGGACCCATGATTCGGAGCCGAACAGGAGTGTGGGTATGACAACGGCTCTGTATACGCTTATCTTTGTGAGGTTTTACAGTTGGTTGTTTTACCAGACTCTTTTGTGTAATCTTCCAAAGGCGCTATTTGCCTTGGCGAGTCTATTGTCTATCTCGTTGTCGATCCTTGCATCTGATGAAATGGTGCAGCCAAGATAGGTAAACTGGTTGACCGTTTTGAGTTTTGTGTGCCCAATGGAGATGTGGGGGGGCTGGTAGTCATGGTGGGGAGCTGGCTGATGGAGGACCACATATATATACATACATACATATACACATACATACATACATACATACACATACATATAAATAACTTTGGTCCTGGACATTTCTTCATGAATTCTTAATTGCTGTAATCTGTAAACCACCTAAATAAAAATATGTGAAGCAGAATGTATCCTCATTAAAGTCCAAGAGCCACCATTCAAATACTTCTCTTAGCTGGGTCCTCTCATTGTTAGGCCACTTTATAGCAAGTGAAGAAAGATTCCAGTTTTAAACTCCACATCATGATTCCACTTCAATCCAAGGTAACATTCAGGATGGCTTTAATTCCACATTTCTAACAACTCACTTCATGCTATGTTTGACTCGGTCTCCTGCTATTGCTTTTGCTTAAATGTTGGATTTTAAAATTGTCTTGTTACCCTTGTACGTAGCATTCAATACTTTGCAAAGTGAAGGAAAAATATTTAAATCAACTGAAGCTTAATGAAAATCTATAGAGGTTAGTAATTTTTACAGCTCTGTGATTACGTTATTTTGCAGGTGGTCTGAAACCTGTCGAAGCTCAAACCAAATGTCTGTCTAGGAAATTATTGTTCCCTGCCGTTCCCTCAAGCTAATACTACTATTATCATCCTTACCTAACATTAGTTAATATCAAATATATTGATATATTGCCCAATCTTCCAGCAAAAGTATTATTCAGTGCTAATCTTTAGTTAAATAATTATTTCACATTTGCAAATCCATTAAGTATACAT
The DNA here is from genome assembly GCF_036971445.1 of Narcine bancroftii. Classification (NCBI taxonomy): domain Eukaryota; kingdom Metazoa; phylum Chordata; class Chondrichthyes; order Torpediniformes; family Narcinidae; genus Narcine; species Narcine bancroftii. The sequence goes on along the minus strand of NC_091471.1, from coordinate 134,964,606 downwards.
TCATTGGAATGACTTCATCACCAACATTGAAGTACTCGAGCTGGCAGAGTCCGCAAGCATCAAATCCATGCTGCTGAAGACCCAACTGCGCTGGGTGGGTCACGTCTCCAGAGTGGAGGACCATCGCCTTCCCAAGATCGTGTTATATGGCGAGCTCTCCACTGGCCACTGAGACAGAGGTGCACCAAAGAAGAGGTACAAGGACTGCTTAAAGAAATCTCTTGGTGCCTGCCACATTGACCACTGCCAGTGGGCTGATATTGCCTCCAACCGTGCATCTTGGTGCCTCACAGTTCGGCGGGCAGTAACTTCCTTTGAAGAAGACCGCAGAGCCCACCTCACTGACAAAAGGCAAAGGAGGAAAAACCCAACACCCAACCCCAACCCACCAATTTTCCCTTGCAACCGCTGCAACCGTGCCTGCCTGTCCCGCATCGGACTTGTCAGTCACCAACGAGCCTGCAGCAGACGTGGACATACCCCTCCATAAATCTTCGTCCGCGAAGCCAAGCCAAAGAAAAAAAAGAAAAGAAAAGAAAGAAGTATACCAATCAACAAGTGGAACAACATTCTCAGATTTACCACTGCGATTTCAATCACAGCAAGGTAATTAAATCGTCTCTGTAAATTATATCATTTCATTCTATTCTCTCAGACTCTGAGCTGAGAGTAACAATTGCACTTTTGAAACTTTAACAAATGTAATGTTTCTGTTCTCTGCAGTCAGACAACATTGCAGCTAACTTTTAGATCCAATGTCCACATGAAAACTAATTCCCCATACAAGATTTTTTTTATTTCAACATCCGAATTTTAAAAAATGACATTTTGTCTTTCTCAGTCACATTTTAAAAGTAAACTTAAAAAAAATTCAACAAAGTATAAAGAACATGCATTGATCTCAATCGCTTTAAATGGAAAATGTAAACTATCCAATTTTAATTTGTTTGTATCTTATCCTTTGAGTTTGTTACACCATTCACTAAGATCTCTACCTCAAATACACTGTTCCATCAACACTTCTGATTTCTCAAAATCTATTAGACTCAGTTTTGAATATATTCAGTAAGCATCCATATCTCCACGGATTAACAAATTTCTAAGACTCTCAATCATCATTCTAAATTGTAAATCCTTTATCCTGAGACTTTACTTCCTCATTCGATTCTACAGAAAATATCCTTTCAGAATCTTATGTCATGAAGAAATCATCTTTCATTATCTGGTGCAGATAGCTCTTTAGAGGTCAATAACTTCTTCCATTATATTATCTCTGATGCAAGCACATCCAAATTGCACTCCATATACAGTATAGCTATTTTGACTCAGCAAAGTTTTGGTTAATTGAAGCAGAAATTATTCCCCTTGGACTGCAATCTTCTATAATAAAAACCAATATACCATTTATATTTTCAAATGCTCATGTGCCTATGTGTTAACTTAATGTACGAGGTTATCTAGATCACCCGATCCCAAAATTTAAGGTTCACATTTTAGATACTTTGTCTCATCTTCTTGCGCACCCATTTAACTTGTTTATTTTCTTTTACAAAAGGCTCACACCTTCCTCCTAGCTTGCTTCCCTTGATTTCATCAACAAAGTTGGATATTATACACTTGGCCTGTAGATCTGAATCATTAGCTGATGGCCCAGCAGAAAAAAAAACCTAATTGGAGAATATAATATTTTAAAAATTTAAATGTAAATATACAACACAGTAACAGGCCTTTCTGGCCCACAGACACAAATGTCCCAATTATCCTACAACTCTGGTATGCTTTGAAAGGTGGATGGAAACCAGAGCACCCAGCACAAACCCACAGAGACAGAGGAAGAAGGCACAAACTCCTTACAGACCATGCCAGATGCAAACCTGGGTCGATGGCACTATAATAGATTATAGTATCATAGATATTTTCACTGGTAGGTGAGACCAGAACTAGGGGACACAACCTCAAGATTCAGGGAAGTAGATTGTATAATAGATATTATACAATTGTACGTTTCAGAAAATAAACTTTCTGTCTGAAATGTCATTTAACTATTGTAGCTTAAATCATTAGGTCTAGCCTTTATCATGATCTTTGTTTCACTTGTTCTAACTTGATTTATAAACATCTAGATTTGATTCGAACTCTATAAAACGGCTCAAAGCATTTTATTCTCAGAAGGTTTGGAATAATAGCTTTCTCACAACCTTCATTTTTCTATCACTTTGTGTAGGGAAATCCCATCTCACAATTTGATTGGGTTTTTTTTTGAAGTGGTGACCAAGAGGATTGAGAAGGACAGGGTGGAAGATGTTGTCTACATGAACTCTAGCAAGGCCTGTAATGGGCTCTCGCATGGTAAACTGATCCTGAAGGTCAGATCACATGGGATCCAGGGGTGAGCTGGCCAATTAGATTCAGAATTTTGGCTTGATGGTGGTGGTGGAGGATTGTTAGATTGGGGATCTGTGACCAGAGGTGTGCCACAGTAATCAGTGCTGCTTGTCATCTATACTCACAACTTGGATGGCCACATATTTAGTAAATTTGCAGATGACAGCAAAATTGGTAGCATACTGGATAGGGAAGAAGATCATCTAAGACAATAACAGGATCGAGTAGAACTGGGAAAGTTGGCAAAGAAATAGCAGATGGAATTTAACTCAGAAAACTGTGAGATTGGTAGGCTAAACCAAGGCAGGACTCAAATAGTGAATGGGAAGTGTCTGGATGGTGCTGTTGAATAAAGAGATGCAAGGACAAAAGAACTTAGTTCTATGAAAGTGGCAACGCTGGTAAATTGGGTGATGAAGGTGGTGTTTGGCATGCTTGCCTTGAGATCCAAAATGAGTGGTGGACTAGCCTCGCCAAACGAACACAGCTCAGCGCGGACATTGGCGACTTCAGGGGTTTCTACGAGGCTCTAAAGGCTGTGTACGGCCCCTCACCCCAAGTCCAAAGCCCGCTGCGCAGCTCAGACGGCAAAGTCCTCCTCAGCGACAAGATCTCCATCCTCAACCGATGGTCAGAACACTTCCAATCTCTTTTCAGTGCCAACCGCTCAGTCCAAGATTCCGCCCTGCTCCAGCTCCCTCAACAGCCCCTAAGGCTAGAGCTGGATGAGGTTCCCACCCTGGATGAGACATATAAGGCAATCGAACAACTGAAAAGTGGCAAAGCAGCAGGTATGGATGGAATCCCCCCAGAAGTCTGGAAGGCTGGCGGCAAAACTCTGCATGCCAAACTGCATGAGTTTTTCAAGCTTTGTTGGGACCAAGGTAAACTGCCTCAGGATCTTCGTGATGCCACCATCATCACCCTGTACAAAAACAAAGGTGAGAAATCAGACTGCTCAAACTACAGGGGAATCACGTTGCTCTCCATTGCAGGCAAAATCTTCGCTAGGATTCTACTAAATAGAAAAATACCTAGTGTCGCCGAGAATATTCTCCCAGAATCACAGTGCGGCTTTTGCGCAAACAGAGGAACCACTGACATGGTCTTTGCCCTCAGACAGCTCCAAGAAAAGTGCAGAGAACAAAACAAAGGACTCTACATCACCTTTGTTGACCTCACCAAAGCCTTCGACACCGTGAGCAGGAAAGGGCTTTGGCAAATACTAGAGCGCATCGGATGTCCCCCAAAGTTCCTCAACATGATTATCCAACTGCACGAAAACCAACAAGGTCGGGTCAGATACAGCAATGAGCTCTCTGAACCCTTATAAATTAACAATGGCGTGAAGCAAGGCTGTGTTCTCGCACCAACCCTCTTTTCAATCTTCTTCAGCATGATGCTGAACCAAGCCATGAAAGACCCCAACAATGAAGACGCTGTTTACATCCGGTACCGCACGGATGGCAGTCTCTTCAATCTGAGGCGCCTGCAAGCTCACACCAAGACACAAGAGAAACTTGTCCGTGAACTACTCTTTGCAGATGATGCCGCTTTAGTTGCCCATTCAGAGCCAGCTCTTCAGCGCTTGACGTCCTGCTTTGCGGAAACTGCCAAAATGTTTGGCCTGGAAGTCAGCCTGAAGAAAACTGAGGTCCTCCATCAGCCAGCTCCCCACCATGACTACCAGCCCCCCCACATCTCCATCGGGCACACAAAACTCAAAACGGTCAACCAGTTTACCTATCTCGGCTGCACCATTTCATCAGATGCAAGGATCGACAATGAGATAGACAACAGACTCGCCAAGGCAAATAGCGCCTTTGGAAGACTACACAAAAGAGTCTGGAAAAACAACCAACTGAAAAACCTCATAAAGATAAGCGTATACAGAGCCGTTGTCATACCCACACTCCTGTTCGGCTCCAAATCATGGGTCCTCTACCGGCACCACCTACGGCTCCTAGAACGCTTCCACCAGCGTTGTCTCCGCTCCATCCTCAACATCCATTGGAGCGCTTACACCCCTAACGTCGAAGTACTATAGATGGCAGAGGTCGACAGCATCGAGTCCACGCTGCTGAAGATCCAGCTGCGCTGGATGGGTCACGTCTCCAGAATGGAGGACCATCGCCTTCCCAAGATCGTGTTATATGGCGAGCTCTCCACTGGCCACCGTGACAGAGGTGCACCAAAGAAAAGGTACAAGGACTGCCTAAAGAAATCTCTTGGTGCCTGCCACATTGACCACCGCCAGTGGGCTGATAACGCCTCAAACCGTGCATCTTGGCGCCTCACAGTTTGGCGGGCAGCAACCTCCTTTGAAGAAGACCGCAGAGCCCACCTCACTGACAAAAGGCAAAGGAGGAAAAACCCAACACCCAACCCCAACCAACCAATTTTCCCTTGCAACCGCTGCAATCGTGTCTGCCTGTCCCGCATCGGACTTGTCAGCCACAAACGAGCCTGCAGCTGACGTGGACTTTTTACCCCCTCCATAAATCTTCGTCCGCGAAGCCAAGCCAAAGATTCTGAACAACATATTTTTCCCCAAAGGGTTTGCTTCATGAAAAAAAAATGGGGATTGTGATAGACAACAAAGCTGATCACAAAGATAATTTCAGATTTGCAGTATAACGTAGGAAGCTGGAGAAACATGAAGTTATATTGAATTTTGCATATTTAAATTGCATAATCATGCTGACACATTGCTTTAGTTCAACTGACCTAAATATGTTTTGCCACTGATTTGTACTTGTACTCAGCATCTGATGCCTCTCCTACTAGTGTCCAAAAACAATCAGCCAACATTGATGGATTAAAGATACCGCTTCTCCATGGTTGCAATGTCCTGGTGCAACATTTCACAATGTTTGTCCCTGACTACACCAAGATCAGCAGGGATGAAGGGTGTTGTGGGCAGGAAGGGCTTCAAAAGGATTCGAGCACTAAAAGCTTCCTGACCGTACCGGAGGCTCGAAACTGGGAGCTCAGGATTACCGATGGCTCAGACAGGAGACAGTGTGGATACAGACAGTGGGATCGTTCAAAGTGAATCCCTGGACCACATTTCTCTGAAGGGACTCTTTTTCTTCTAATTTTCTCATTGTTGGGGTACAGGTTATGCTATTGGCACCTTTACCGCAAGCAAAAGTTGACAAATTTTGTGTGGTAAAAGCACAAATGCTGGGAGGTCTCAGCAGGTCCTGCAGCATCCATACAAGATAAAGATATATAATTCAAGGCATTATTTTTTGTATTTTTGCATTTTTTTTTCCTTTATTACATGACAATAAAGGTAACAAAAAAGTGCAGAAAAGATTTACAAGAATGTTATTTCGATTGATAGACGAATTCAGAGGAGAGATGGATAGGCTAGGTCTTTACTCACTAGGGCACGGGAGGGCATCTAACAGAAGTTCATAAAATCAAAAGCCTCATAGACAAGGTAAATAGTTGTTGCCTTTTCCCCATGATTGGGATATTCAAAACTGGAGACATAGGTTTAAGATGAGAGGGAAAAAATTTAAAATGACCCTGAGGAACCTCTTCTTCACACAATAACTGTTGAGTATATGCAAAATGCTGGCAGAGGAAGTGGTAGAAAAGGGAACAGTTATTAGGTTTAAAAGGCATTTCGACATGTACAGGAAATATTGAGAGGGATTTAAGCCAATCACAGGCGAATGGGATTAGGTTGGTTGGCATGGACAAGCTGGGTTGAAGAGCCTGTTTCTGTGCTGTAGAACTTTATGCCTCTGTAAAGGAATATCGTGTATTAAATAACAGCAGTCCACAACCATTATTTATTGTAACATGAGAACCATTAGCCTAGGTGATCAGGCAAGAGCTGACCTCTACAGAATCCCAGTGAAAGAAAAATCTCATGAATCGTGCCTTTATGTTGATGGCATTCTTCCCTTGAGTAAAAGTTGTATTTTTTCCCCATTTACTATTACATTTAATTACTTCCTTTTTATTGCTTTCCGGTGATTAAGCAAACCAGGAAATATCAGCAATAAGAAATTGTGTTTATACCTCTCCACCAACATCCCATTGACTTTCTTTTTGAGTACATCTCTTTTTCTAATTCAGTTAACTCAAGATAAGGATAAAGCCATTTACAAGATTCTTGTGAAAAAAAAATATACATCAGTCATAAATCTGAAGTTGTACTGGCCATGATATTCTTTGCTCTCCACTTGTTATATAAATGAAATCCCATCATTCAGTCAATCTTTCTCACTTCGATTTGGTTTCTGTTGTTCCCAACTTTTACTACAGTTCAAGTTTATTTATCATCTGATTATACAAGAGCAACATGCAAAACAGCATTCTCTGGTCCTCGCTGCAACACACTGCAACCATACACAGCCATGAACACATACAGAAAAACAATACATAGGCACAGTGCATAAATATAAATATTAAGTTAAATAAATATTCTTTGATTTCTTTGGCTTGGCTTCGCGGACGAAGATTTATGGAGGGGGTAAAAGTCCACGTCAGCTGCAGGCTCGTTTGTGGCTGACAAGTCCGATGCGGGACAGGCAGACACGGTTGCAGCGGCTGCATTGTTAAATAAATAGTTGACATGGAGGGTTTGTGGTTCGTATGAGCAGTTCAACAGTTGTTCAGAGGTCTCACTGGCTGTAGAAAGAAGCCATTTCTCAGTCTGGTGGTTCTGGCACTGATACTCCTTTATCTCTTTCCTGACAGAATTAGCTGGAAGATGCCATGTGAGGGCTGGTAGGGGTTTTCAAACTTTCTCTTTCTACCCCATACTACCTTAAGCAATCCAATCCTTACTAATCACAGAGCACCTATGGCATAGGGATTGCTTAAGGTGATATGAGTGGAAAGAAAACCACTGCTCTTCAGCAATCGTACCACACTGTGATGCAGTTACCAGGATGCTCTCAATGGAGCTCCTGCAAAAAGTTGACAGGTACCCTGGCTTTCCTCAGCCATCTCAGGAAGTGCAGTCGCTAATGTGCCTTCCTAACATGCAAGGAGCTGTTTTGAGTTTAGGATAGGTCACTTCTTAAGTGAACTCCAATGAACTTGGTGCTTTCTACTCTCTCCACTACAGAGCAATTCACATGCAGTGGAGGGTAGTCGTTCCTGGTCATCCTGGAGTCCACAATCTTTGTCTTGTCCACATTGAGATTCAGGTTGTAATTCTCACACCATTTCACGAGATTTTTCCACCTCTTCTCAGTTGTGCAACTCATTATTGTTGCACAATAAATTCGTCTGTGCTGTACTAAAGTGGTGCTATATAGAAGCATACTTTGATACTAAACCATAATTACTAGAGATATATAAAGGCAATATTTTCTGTGAATTTTTCTGGATTGCAATATAACACAACATTGCAAATAAACCACTAATAGATTCACTGGAGATTAATAATTATTAAAAGCATTCTGGCCCACTCTATCATGATACTACTTCCTTGAGAAAAATAAAGCAAATGGTAAATTGTACTGTAACAAGTGTTCATTTCTTAAAATTAACCCCCACATGACAGTTAGGAAGTTAAAAATGAAGTACATTGCAAACTGCCATCCTGAGGTTCACTATCTTTATGTGCCTGATGGTGGATAGTGGGTTTTCCAAGTGCCTGTTGTGGAGAGGTGTAACCTTTCCTTGACATTTTACCGAAGCTCCAGTTGTGCAATCAAATCAGGTCACCTTTATTTATCGTTCATTCCATGCTCGCACAGTAAAGATGAGATATTGTTTCTAAGTTAAAAACATTGAAAAATTAAAATATTACAACGTATACAGTTGTACAGGATGTTCTTGATACATCCTCTGTAGTATGTAGTGAGGATGGAGGGCGGGAGATGAACTTTCCTCAGCCTTCGCAGGAAGTAGAGGCGCTGCTGGGCTTTCTTGGCTATGGAGCTGGTGTTAAGGGACCAGGTGAGATTCAAAGGTAGCCTGCTTTATAATTCATTATTTCAGATTTATTGTCAGAGTACACACAGGACATCACATACAACCCTGAGATTTGTTTTTCTGCGGGCAAGGTAGTGCAAAAAAAAACTGTACACAGCGAATACATGTAAAAATATAAAGAACTGTGAACAAATAAAGAATTGTAAACAAACTGTGCAATAAAGAGAATTAAAAAAATTAATAAAAGGCACAAGTAAGAGTCCTTAAATGAGTCCCTGATTGAGTTTGTTGTTGAGACACCATGTTGATGTCATCCATAGGAAAATGTGGCAGTAAAAGAAAGGCAGGAGATGCAGGTTTCACAAGACAAGTTCCTTTCAGCATTTTCCAAGACCAGGAAGAGCACTGCTCCTTAGACTCTGAAGAAGCCTTTCTTGGCACCAACTCTCAATCCGACTGCTCGAGTCTTCATTTATTAATCTCTCACTGCCCTTGTCCCCCAGCCTCCTTGCAAATATCAGGGTCTTATTTCTTACTCTCTCTGTTCAAGTCACCTTATTGATCAAACTACTACTTAATTTTGGATCAGACAAAATTCATGCCTCATCTGAAAATCCCAATGGGAAAAATGGGACACCCACCGACTCTGATGTACTGAAGGAAACATTAATTGAAATGAAATAATTAAACAATGTGTCAGTTTATGTTGTCTACAATGGTACTTTGATCAAAGTAGAGGACAAGCTAACAATTTTCATTTTTGTATTATTTCCTTGAAAACTATTTTTTTTTGTTGCAAATACATCAAATCCAGCTCTTTTCTCTTTCACTTAACTTGAGGTGTACTTGTTCACCTATTTATATTTTAATCGTGCTATCATAATGTTAATATAATGCAACTTGATTCATCATTTGGTTTTGTTTTTGCACCCTCCTTTCCCAGCCAATTTCATTCCCTCCCATGTAATTCAATATGAAAATGCTAATCCAGAATGGTGTAATTTCAATTCTTTGACAGCACGAATCAAATCAAATGTTAACCTCACATTTCTGGATCATACAAGTACTCACAAAAGAGTTGTTATAGTTTCTCATGTCAAGCACATTATTTTGTTTACATCTCTCCCCCACTACTCTGCATAAGCAATTATCCTCCTTATGAGTTTTTTAAAATTTAATTGTCCTCTAGTTCTTGTCCTAAAAATGTTTTTTTTTTTTAATCAGGGGTAAACTGAAACAGCAACTGTCAAATAGTTCAACTGCAAAAGATAGTCATATTTATGATATGCGTGATCCTTTCATCCTTTCCGGGATATTATTAAAGAGCAATCTGGACTTGTAACCCTGACAGTTTTTAAAAAAATAAATTTACTCGCCTTTCTATTATGAAAGGGATAGATAAGATAGAGGCAGGAAAATTGTTTTCACTGGTAGGTGAGACCAGCACTAGGGGACACAGCCTCAAGATTCAGGGGAGTAGATTAAAGACAGAGATGAGAAAAACTGTTTTTTCCCCAGAGAGTAGTGAATCTGTGGAATTCTCTGCCCAGGGAAGTGGTTGAGGCTACTTCATTAAGCATATTTGAAGTTCAGTTAAATAGATTTTTACATAAAAAAGGAATTAAGGGATTATGTGGAAAAGGCAGGTAGGTGGAGTTAAGTCAATGATCAGATCAGCCATGATCTTATTGAATGGCGGAGCAGGCTTGATGCGCAGGATAGCCTACACCTGCTCTTATTTCTTATGTTCCTATGTTTTATGTTCTAAAATAATTGGATTAGCTGATTTAAAGTATAATGTCCATGGATCAGTGGATAAATACACCAATTGCAGAAATACTGTCACGAAGAATACTCCTGATGTTGGGAGAAGAATGCAGGCTCATAGATAAACAATAAGGGGCAGTCATATAAACCTGAAATGAGGAGAAACTTTTTCCATTCTGAGTTGTGAATTTATGGAACTGCCTACTATTTTCTATCAGCAGTGTTCCCACCACAACCATGCAGCTGTTTTTTTTAATTATTCTGAATTTATTGCTTTACTCAGAAGACAAATTATTATAAATTTTTATATTATCTGAAATCAGTCCACCCATAATATACAACATAAAAAGAAATCATTACAGCATGGTCTGATTATCACAAAACCTTCATTACTGACATTGTGAAGTCTGGAGGTATATTTTTATATATGCACAGTCTGCCAACACAAGTATTAACAAAATTCCTGAAAGAAGAATAATTCACCTTGTAGGGTTGTGTGGATATGAAATTTTAGAAACACATTTAATAATAGATAAAATAATATGGGATTACATTGTTCAAGTTTATTTATCATCCAATTGCACAAGTACAACCCAATGAAACATGGGGTTTGTGAAAGGGTAACTTCTTCTGGCACTTAGAATATTTAGCACTATTGTAACATGGATTGTGTATATTGAATGGTATACATGCACAGCTGTCAAGACTGTGGGTAAAGCATGGCAGTCGCAGGATAGGTATTATTTGATATTTTCCATTATCTGTATAATGAGACATTTTAAAAACTGAGCTGAATAATTCAAGTATCTGTAAAATCTACAGAAAAAGGCACATAAAAATTATCCAAAGCTGTACATGATGGAATTCTTCCCTCAAAGATGTATCAGCTTTTCCCCTACAAACACTTCTTTTGTGTCTGTGCTATAAATATGTCTCCAAGGTTGTAGTTTCTTCAAACAAATATTGACCCATGGTAATTAAAGGGTTAATATGCATTCCATTCTTATAATTCAATTGGCCTTTCTATCAAGGTATCGTTTAGTGAATTGTCAATTTCATTCTGATAATCCCATAAAATGCACCCGAAAGCAGATCTTATTAATATATAACAACCTAGCCGATATAACTCATCTCGATCAGGAAGAAAGGTTAATGCATTAATATACTTGTCATCATTGAGATATATCCATATTTTAAATGGATGCTTGGTTCTTTACTTGAGCCCACATTGGTTGCAAAAGAACAAATTACTAAAAAAACTGACAAATAAAAAGGCTGTGCATGTAAATAAAAATACAGAAAAAATTAAAAGTATTATTTTTTAATGGGCTGATGTACCGCTTTTAAAATAATGAAGTCTTGCTTTTTAAATTTGAAAAGTTATTGGTTCAAACTTGCTTTCAGCCATCAACATGCTTTAAATTGTTTGTGCAGAGACCACTGCTCTCCTATTAAAATGACACAATCCATACCTATTGGCTCCAAAATGTTTCCAACGACACCAAAAGCCACCTCTTGTAAGCCAAAAGCCTTCCAGGCAAAATGACTCATTATGACTGTTTTTTTATATATTCTTTCTTCTCTGGATTTTAAATTTATATTGGCAAACTATTGGTAACTGTTTAGATCTATGTCACATTTATGGAAATCCACAAACCATTTATGACTAATTAAGTGTAGAATTTAACAGAAATATTTATTTAAATTTCTATATTGACTAGAACAAACCTGATCCACGCTCTCAAGTTCTATGCCCCAACCAGGTTCAACAGCTTTGACTTTCTAGTAAAAGAATGTGTGAAATTGATAGAGAGTAAGATTTGCAGCACCAGGATAACAGAAAAAAAGAAAAATTAGAAAAAAAACTCTAAATTGTAGAAGAAAAATTAAAACTTCATAATTCTTAAATTCAACCTATCAATTGGAGTACACCAGTTAGCTACCAGTCTATCAATCCATAGATCAATGTTAAGATCACAGCACAACATCTGTTAAATTCCATAATTAATTTGGAATTTTCAAACAAAATAGTCATGAGTAATTGGCTAACTGTAAAACCACTGTGCAGGATCATTATAAACCCTGGTTTACTCAAGCTTTCAGGAAATCTCACATTCTTACTCGCGTCACTCCAGAATCATCAACACAGTTAATTAATTCAAACCTAAAATAGTGAAAGAGTAAAACCAGCATCAACCTGGCATCAAAATTCAACTTAGCAAAATTGGTCTCAATCCATCCTCCTCACACACATCTGTGAATTGTTGATAACAGACCAGCTGAGATCTCATAACGAACAAATTGAAGCTCTGCAGTCCTGTTGATTACAATTATAAATCGTGGTAGACCACAGTCAATGGGAGCTCCAAGAGCATCCCCATTAAATAAATTTTAGGTCCCAGCATTGAACTTGGAAGCCAACACTGAAGCAATCACATCCATTTTGAACCAAAAGTGCCAAGTAGATGCTTCATCTTGGCTCCCTCCTAATACCACACATTCAAAGTAGTGAGTCATCAGTAAATTTGATTCACTCCATATGTAATCAATAAACAGCTGAGACCACTGGATATAGCAAGAACAGCCCAACCAGGTAACCACCAGTGGTACTGTTGATCTACAGCCCACAGCTAATCACGACTAACCAAGCTGTTGCTGTCACTCCCACCCTGGCACCTAGCCAACAATTTGGAAAATTACCCAGGTACAAAAAGCAAACAAATCCAATTTTGGCACATTATCACCATTAATTCTTCTTTCAATCATCAACAAAACAAAGGACATCCATCAGTGACAGTGCTATCAAACAGCACCGACTCACAATTAGCTAAATTCCAGAGGTGAGAGGAAAATACTATACCAGGCATCAAGGCAGCATTTGACTGGTGTATTGAAGAAACCCTGTTAAAAAAAGATTAATGGGCAATGAATGGAAAATACTGCCAAATTTGAAATTACAACTACCACAAAGAAGGGAAGTGATTAGCGGCAACCAATTATTTCAGACTCAGCACCTTGCTGTACAAGTTCCTCTGACCGATGTTACAGGCACAGCCCTCATTAGCTGCTTCATTAGTGACATTCCTTCTGTCAGGTGGTCTACAATGACAACATTCTCAAATTATTTAATAATTGCATTTTCCATTCACAACTCTTCAAGAAATAAAAGAGTCTACACATGCAGCACGACACAGAAAATATTGTGGAATGGGGTATAAATGGCAAAGATCATTCACACCAGAAAAGTGCCAGACAATGGGTGATTCTAACAAGAGAGAGTCCAATCACCATTGTTGACATGTTCTCCAGCATCAATGCCCTGGGAGTTTCCATTGACCAGAAACTTAACTGAAGCTGCCACATTAACTGTTGTTGGTGCAAGAGCAGGTCAAAGAACTAGTCTTGTAACCCAAAATCTTTCCACCATCAGCATGGCATATGGCAGGAGCATAATGAATTGCTCTCCTTCAACTCTAGAATGAGGGGTGATCCAACAACATTCAAAGGACTCTAACCCTAACCCAACCAGAACAAGCAGCTCATTTCAATGGTATCCCATGTACCACCTTAAATGCTTACTTATTTCCCAGTGCATACTACAAAATCTACTACAGTTACTCTCCAAGGCTACTATGACACTACCTTTCAAACCCCTGACCTTCAAGAAAGACAAAAGTAGCAGGTAACTCTGATTCACGCACACTATCTTGACTTGGAAATGCAGACCATTTATAATTGCAAAGCATAAAATATCAAACCCCTGACACAACAAATACTTCAGCACCCTTGAAACCGCAAATTTTTTTTCTACTATCTACTTGGCAGATGTCAGGAATGTGATGGTACACACTCCAACAACAGTCAAGACTTGCAGCCTAAACATTCGCAGCAATTCTTCAGCTAGACTACTCTGGCAGCAGATTCCAAAGCCACAACATCTACCACTAAGAACAACAAGGGTTTCAAAAGATCACCACCACAGGCATGTTTCCCTCTCAAGTCATTCATCCTAACTTTGAAAAAATCACCATTTATTTAACTCCCTGACCAACTACCATTTGATGCTGCATAACCTGCAGAGTTTCTCCATCAATGTGTAAATCACTTTGAGAGTACTTTCACCAAAAAAAATGCCACAACTTAACAAGTCAGATCAACAGCATCATGTTCAGGGCAGTTAGCAATGGGTAACAAATGCTGGCCTTACTAGTGAGGCCAAGATCCCAAAAATTTATAATAACTTATAAATTTATTTACCTGCAAAATGCATTCCCTAACTCCAGCACCAATAACATTGGACAATTTTTTTCCCCCCAAAAGGTTTGCTTCTAAAAAAAGTTATGATAGATTATGATCAAGATAAACACAGATAATTTCAGATTTTATGTATTACATAGGAAAGTGGAGAAACATTAAATTAACTTTTATTGAATTTACCATGTATAATCACACAATGATGCTGACACACATTTGTACTCAGCATCTGATGCCTCTCCTGTCAGTGCTCAACAATAGTCGGCCAATGTTGATGGAATCTGGTTGTCATGATACCACTTTTACATGGCCCAAATGTCCCAATGCAATCTTTCACCACATTTGCCACTGACTGCATCGAGATCAGTTGGGAAGAAGTCCAAGGGTGAATGCAGAAAATAAATTTTCAATGACATTATACTTGAAGTAGAAAAAAAAATGATAGGAAATCACAAAGAGTTTATATCGAAAATACAATATGTGATAGGAAAATTTTAAAGGTGATTTTCGTGATCAGCAGCCCAAAATCCATAAAATGCACCAAATATGATCAGGAAGAAAAGTTTTTGTTGTCCAGTGTAAATTTTTCTCTATAAAAACACATGACATAATCTCCAAAGGAACACCAACACAGTTATCACCTCCAATAACTATTTTTAACACTTTGGTCTCCCTGTCCTGGTTTTCTGATACTACCCATAAGTGCATAGACTTCATGCCCCAGTTTTATGGAACTACCAACAACTGCATATACACCATGTCCCACTTTTTTGGTCCCAGTTTTATACCGAATCACCAGCTGATTTATACCAGTGTTCGAACTGTAAAACATTGTTTTGTAAAGGTGTTTGGGTGAAAACAGCTGCTTCGCTACATTCCACAAGGAAAAGTACTGAAGTAAAGGTAGAATATATAAAATTGATATTTGAGTATTTAGGACTATGTAGGGTATAAACAGGATAGCGACTGGCCAGATATAGAAACATAGAAAATAGGTGCAGAAGTAGGCCATTTGGCCCTTCAAGCCTATACTGCCATTCAATATGATCGTGGCTGATCATCTACTCAGTACCTGCCTTCTCCCAACCTACTGATCCTTTTAGCCACAAGAGCAAAATCTAACTCCCCCTTAGATATAGGTAAGGAACGGCTTCAACCACATCATGTGGCAAAGAATTCCACAGATTCACCACTCTCGGAGAGACAAAAAAATTCTAATTTCAGTCCTAAAAGATTTCCACCTTATCCTTAAACTTGACTCCTGGTTCTGGTTTTCCCCAACATTTGAAACTACCTTCCTGCATCTAGCCTGTCCAATCCCTAAAGAATTTTTACATTTCAATAAGATCACCCCTCAATCTTCTAAATTCCAGCGAGTACAAGCCCAGTTGATCCAGCCTTTCTTCATATGTAAGTCCTGCCATCCCTGGTATCAATCTAGTGAACCTTCTTTGCACTCCCTCCATGGCAAGAATGTCTTTCCTCTGATAAGGAGACCAAAACTGCACACAATACTCCAGGTGTGGTCTCACCAAGGCCCTGCACAGCTGCAGTAGGACCTCTGCCTCTGTATTTGAATCCTCTTACCATCTTGAATGCCAACTCACCCTTCGCTTTCTTCACTAATGTGGTATCAGTGACTGAAGAGATCAACTTACTCCAGTTTACCTTGGGTCCAGTCTGGAGAATAGGGAAAGGGAAAAATGGCCAGAGTCCAAATGGTTAAAAGATTCTAGGCAATATAACCGTAATGTGTAAAATGGTACAAAACAAATTTATTTTATCTTGTCAATTTTATAATCCCTTCCCCCAGTATCCTGGTGGCAAAATTAATGACTTGATGAAGCATTTTGTCTTACAAACTTCAGAGAAATTATATAGAATCTAAATTTAATTTTTGGCATAATATTAAGCTAGCAGGCACCAAAATAAATGGGGTAGTTGGGGAAGGGATAGAAATACATAAAAAGTACTTAGGGGATGTTTCAAACAATAATGTAAAAATCTGATAAAATATTTGGATTATTATTATTATCTTTATTATTTTTCCTGGAGGGCAAAGTGTCTGATCCACAAAGTCAAATTCTCATGCTTGCTGGGCAAGGTCATTTCCTTGTATTCTAAACTTAATCATTAATCGACTTTTTTTTAATTAAAAAAAAGAAATCCATATTCATTGCACTAGATGGCAGTGCATTCTAATAAAGAGTTATTATGCTTCAAGTTCTTTGCTGGCATTTTTCTTGTTTTGGGTTCTCTTTTTCTTCAAATTGCACAAATACTGCAATAATCCATTGTAGAGAGGTCGATATGGCTACAGTTAGGTTATAGTTGTCAGTTATAGCCCTAAGGCTGTAGCTCGAATCCGCAGAAGAAAGACACACACACCAGTAGAGTGTATTCGACATTGAGTTTATTCAGTGGCAGCTCTGCCTTTTATAGTCAGCTCAGTTGTGTCACCACCGGGACGTGGCTTGAGTGGGCCGGCTGCAGATTGGTTACATCGGGTGCCCAGGCCCCAATTGGCCCCCCACCCACAATCCACCGGCAGTGATTAGCCAGTTTCACTGCACTGCCAGCAATCTATGGAAACAGGCATTTCAGCCCACAAGATGCTTTGCCAGTTGCCACGTTCAACAGCCATTTCTTGCGTCGGCTGAAGATGCAGGACACTACACCATTTCGTAATTTGAAAAACAGCACAATCTGCTGTTACTTATCAGGCTCCACTTAGAACTTTGAGAGGAGTCAGAATGATGGTGGAGGATTGCTATTGTTATGGAGGCCTGTAAGCATTGGTGTACCACAGCAATCAATGTTGGGTTTCTTCCTATTAGTTGCAATCACCCAGAACTTAAGATTTGAATGCAGAAGGTTAACAAGTTTTCAAATGACACAAAAATCTGTCGTAGCAATTTGATATTGAGGATGGTAGTTTTAGGCCACAGATTGATATTGATAAGATAGTATAATGGACAAGGCAAGGGCAGGAAAAAGGCAATTACATTTAATCCTGGGAAATGGGAAAACTATCAAGAGTAGAGTATATCTGATAAATGACAGTATGCTTGGGAGAATTGGTGTGAAAGAGACCTTGGTGTAAAAGTCCAAAAAGATCTCTGAAGTTGGCAGCACAGATAGAAAGGGTGGTACGAAGATGCTTTGCAGGATACTTGCCTTCATTAGCCAGAGCATTGAGACAAGAATAGGGAAGTCTTGGTTCAAATTTATAACACACTGGTTAGGCAGTATATTTCGTACAGTTCTGATCACCACATATTTTCTTTTTCAAACTAAGGCAATACAACACTTATCCTTTCACCACCAATCAGGAATCCAAACAGGCTTTCCAAGTGAAACAGTAGGTGTTTTCATGCTGGGCCACCGCTTCGAGGCCAGCTGCTGAGGTGGATAAAAATTTTAAACTTGCCTGTTCATAGAGCAGCCCTAAAAGGCTGCTCCACTGCTGCTTTTATGCAGAGCGGCGCCTAGGTGTGTCATGCAGAGCGGCGCCTAGGTATGTCATCCAGAGCTGCTGTAGGTGGGGCGTCTGTAGCCATAGCGCAGCCCGTCATAAATACACGGCAGAGAAATGGCCGTCTTCCCTACCCCTAATCCTCCATGCAGCTGGAACTGCTCTGTATTTCCCAGAATGGTTCCAGTTACGTAAGGGATTAG
Source organism: Narcine bancroftii (assembly GCF_036971445.1). Taxonomy (NCBI): domain Eukaryota; kingdom Metazoa; phylum Chordata; class Chondrichthyes; order Torpediniformes; family Narcinidae; genus Narcine; species Narcine bancroftii. The sequence continues at coordinate 134,946,615 of NC_091471.1, read as the reverse complement.
GGGTAGGGAAGACAGACATTGCTCTGTCATGTACTGTCACTGACGAGCGGCCCCGAAGGCCGAAGCAGCCAGCTTGGCTGTCGCAGCCTGCACTGGCCACCCCTGCCCTGAGGGAGTCATGGAGGGAGGAGAGAGGGGAGGTGAGTCACAACAAGGCCTTATGCAGGCTTGAGGAACAGCACCTGTTCTTCTTCAATATTGAATCTACATCTTCAGGTAACTAAATTTCTCTGGCTGTATCCATCATTCATCCATGATATTGGCTCAGGTCATTTTCTTTTACCCTCTTTTTCTCTCTCTATGAAGGATATGCCCAGCCTAACCTGGTAGGATTGTCGGGCTGCTGTGCATTTTGCAGCCCCCCACATTCTTTTTTCTAGGCTCTTTTATCTTTCTTCTCACTGTCTAACTGGTGCCATTCACCCATTGGTCAGGTAGCTTGGTTTACAATGTATCCACCATGATCACCCCAGTTTTACTCAGCCAAAGACAATGCCATCCTTCCTCTATCTTAACAAGCTTCTGATGAAGGGTTTCAGATCTGAAATATTGTTTTTCTTCTTACAGATTTAGCCTGACGTGCTGATTATGTTCAGCACTGGGGTGACACAGTTGGCGCAGTGGTTAGCGCGATGCCATTACAGCACCAGCGATCGGGACCAGACTGGAGCTCGAGTCCCATGCTGTCTGTAAGTAGCTTGTACGTTCTCCCCATGTCTGCGTGGGTTTTCTCCGGAGGCTCAGATTTCCTCCCACCATTCAAAAACATACCAGAGCCTTGGACTGGTGGGCCGAAATGGCCTGTTAATCTGCTGAATGTCTAAATTTAAAATGTTTCAGGTTTTTTTTTTGTCGTCCAATTATTTTAAATTCCTGCCATTCAATTTCTGGCCATTCTGCCAAGGGAGAACTATTCTTTGTTTATTCTATCCGACACCTCAATTTTTTATTTGCCCCTGTTCCTTACTTGTAATTAAATACCCACAGTATTGCTAATGTGCAAAAAATCTCCACCTCTTAAGGGCATTCAAACCTGTTCTACATTACAGAGATGAGAACGGTACAAAATAATTGACCTCATGTTTACTAGCAGTGTACTCCGTTTCACAACAATCCTAATAAAGTAAAACATCACATCTCCCTTTTAAGTAGGTGAATAAGTGGCTTCCTTTAAGCATTATAGATACAGAATCCAGGTCGTTTTGCTCCCCCATACTATTATTTCTTTATTCTGAACCATAAGTTTCTCCCTTCTTTGCATCCAAAATTCTTCTAAATTACCTAATTAATATTAATTCTCAGTGATCTTTCAAAACTGAACGACCTGCATGATTTACAGCATTGCAGTTGAACAATAAATAATAGCAAAATAATTCTGCAATCGTCAAAGTGAAGTTTTTGGGCTTCTTTTTCTTACTTGGATACAGCAAAATTTGCTAAAAAAAAAAAAACAAGGCATGTTCAGTCAATTTTCATTAGCTCGCTCCTCTACATTAGTTAAGAAACACTGGAAGGGAGAAATTTGCCTGAAGCATTAGGAATTCATTGCCATTACTTAAGCATCCACAAGTTCACAACATAATTTAGAGATTTATTTATTGGCACAGGAGCTCAATTATAGTACCTTGAATCTTAGGTAGTCTTAGATAATCAAATCTCCTGTTGCTGCGCCAAAATCAGAGTTGCACATTTTGAGTTGTAGCTTTTTATTATAGTTTTTCCAGATGTGTCAATGTACTCGGTGGTATTTCTTTTAAGCATTCAAAACACCAAACAGGATTGATTCCAAAGACAAGCATACCTCTGTGCCAATTAGTTCTGTTGCAAATTACCCAACAGATCCATTGTACACCAATGTAGGCAAAACATACTCTGCATACTCAAGCAACTTCATATGGAATAATGAACACATCTGTTCCATACATTTTGTCTCTCTTTTGTCAGTGATGGGATCCAAACGACAAATGTCCATTAGCTATGACAAACTACTTGAACTGGATGAAGTACAATTGCATTTAAGCAGGAAGCTTTCAGTTTTTCTTTTAATTCCATAATCTCTGCATCTCCACAGTCAAGACTCAAATGGATAACAGCATTGTTAAATTGCTCATCCATCTCAATGGTCAGTATCCTAATTACAGCTTGCATCAGATACATGTACAACTTCACATCAGGGAGAACAAGAAAGTAAATAAAACTATTGGAAGTAACAGGAAGAAATCAATTTAATTTAAAAATTATATATTGAAGAAAAATTTTGTTTACATTTGACAACTATAAAAAAATTAACAACAGTTATACAGTATATCTAACAAGGAATGCTTGACAGCTCTTGGCCGGTATTTGTTGGAATTGTGGAGACCAAAGTGGGGGGGGGGGGGGGGACGGGGACGGGAGGGGAATCTCATTAAGACATTTTGAATATTGAAAGGCATGGACAGAGTAGATGTAGGAAGGTTGTGTACCATGGTGGGAGAGTCCAGGACAAGAGGGTACAGCTTCAGTATTGAAGGCTGTCCACTTGGAACAGAGATGTGTAGGAATTTCTACAGCCATAAGGTGGTAAATCTGTGGAATTTGTTGCCACAGACAGTTGTGGAGGCTGTTACATTGGGTGTATTTGTATTTAAGGCAGAGATTGATAGGCTCTTTTCAGCCAAGGCGTGAAAGGTTTGGGGAGAAGGCTGAGCAATGGGGCTGAGAAGGAAAATAGATCAGCTCATGATTGAATGATGGGGCAAATTTGATGGGCTGAATAGCCTATTTCTGCTCCTATATTCTAACAGATCAAGTTTCATTTTTAGTTTCTTATTTTACAGGTTGCATCACAGGCAATCCCTAATTATCTTTGTGAAAGTGACTTGAAGTCATCTTGAACTGTCAGTTCTTCTGCTGAAGTTATTCCTACAGAGCTATTTGATGGAAGTTCCAGGACTTAGATCCAGCAACAATGAATGAAAAGCAATACATTTCCAAATTATGACATTGTACGAGTTGGAAGAAATCAGTGGGTGAGAGCATCCCCGTATGCTCAAAGTCTTTGCCGGTCTTGCTGATTTGAGATGTGCAATGATCATGAAAGAAATAAATGTTTAAGATGGTTGGATAGGTTCAATGGGGTACTATGGCTTACATCACATCAATTTTGTTTCCAAAGGTTTTGATGTGATCGTCTTTAAAAGATGGCTTGTAAAAGATTAAAAAGCTTTGGAGTGTCAGGACATGACACAAGTCACTTGCGCAGCTTCTGAGATGCTGTTATTACCAATAGCATTTACACATTCAGTTTAACAGCGGCAGACATGGCAATTGTAATGGTATTGAACATCAAAGATTGAGTAATTCCAACTTTGTCTTCTTGGAGATGGTCATTGCCAACACTCTTGCAATATGAATGTTATTTGCCACTCATCACCTAATGTTTTCAGTTCTCAGGATTGTACAGCTTCTTTATTAGAAGAGCTGCAACTAGAATTACCAAATAACATCCTCACTTATTTCCTTTGAATGAAAAGAACTTTATTATCAAAGCACCTGAAAGAGGATAGGATCCAGATACTGCCCTGTGTAAATCCTGGGATAACTGATCTTCAACAATCACAATTACCTTCCTTCAACCACTGGAATCAAGACATCAAGATACTGAGAGGTGCTAAAAACTTGCTATAAAATTTCATTGCAACAACAATATGGCATCTGAGCATGAAGCTTTCACCATCAGCCAACAGGATTCTCTTATATTGAAACAAAATGTATGAATTTTTAATTTCCTTTCACTAGTTATTAGGATGTCTTACATTTGTTTGAAGTTGTACAAGTCAAGCCAAGATAAGACATTGCAGTTCAAAAAAAAAAAATTCACAGTTGCATAAAGTTTATTGACAGTTTGACAAGGATTCAAACGAAAATAAACTGATCTGATTTTGTGGAATATGACGATTTATATAATGTCAGCTCTTGAAAAGTGGACTCTGGCAGTGCCCACTACAAGGAGCAGTAGGTGACTAGTTGTCAGTCATGACTCCTCTCTGATAACATCATTTTACATACTTTAGTCATTATTGACTTTGACTGACAAACCACTTTTTGGCCATTGCAATTCAAAATAAATTTCTATTAAAATATACAACACAGTAAAAATCCCCAGTGTCCCGCTCTGACAGGGATTGCAGATGCCAGATATGCACATTTTCCTGTTGCCTGAGACTCACTCTTACAATGACTAAAACATCTGCATTTATTATAAACAATTTGAAAGACAAATGAATGTAAAGTAACCTGAAAAATCAGTATTGTAGACAGTTCATTTTAATCAATTAATTCCCATAACTTGCAAAATTTCAATTTAAATTCAAACCCTGGTTACTGACACTGTAACAGCATTTGCGCTAAACCTGCTCTAACCCCATCCCCCAAGTTTACAGATAAAGCTTTATTAATATTAAGCATTGTTCATTAGAAAAGATAAAGACTCTTACTTGGCAGGGATAGGGAGACACTTTGGGAGAGTCACCATAACAGCGAGCAGCACCATTTTATTCAAACACAGCTTTTTTCAAACTATATTCATTCAGTTGCTGCAGACAGGGCGCGACCTGGGTGTTCTGCTGGCTGAATGTTGGCTTCCATCTTCACCAAGGGTTTGTGTGTTCCTTCAAAGAACACTTACTGTATGTAATATTACGGATGTAATAGTCGAATTTTGTGGACCAATTTATTTTAGGGAAAATTTTCGAGGGTCAACTACTACACTTACACTACTATTGACCACAGTAACTACCTGCATTGTTCAAAGCTTTGGGAGCTCGGATGGGCACACAGGTGGCAAGTTAGAGTTCGGGGCGTTTGAAGCTCAGATGGGCAGGCAGGCAGTGCAAGTCTGATGTTTGGGTGTCGGGGGCTCAGATGGGTGGACAGCCAGGGCATCGGGACTTTAGGTGGGCGGGCGGCTGGGGCCTAGGTGAGAGACTGTGGTTGGGGCATTGGAAACTCCAGCCAGCAGGGCCTGGGCAAGGATGTCAGGAGCTCCGATGGACAGATGGCTGGGGAGAGAGAAAGAGAGAGAGAGAGAGAGAGAGAGAGAGAGAGAGAGTGAAAGAGAGAGAGAGTGAAAGAGAGAGAGAGTGAAAGAGAGAGAGAGTGAAAGAGAGAGAGAGTGAAAGAGAGAGAGATTGAAAGAGAGAGAGATTGAAAGAGAGAGAGTGAAAGAGAGAGAGTGAAAGAGAGAGAGTGAAAGAGAGAGAGTGAAAGAGAGAGTGAAAGAGAGAGTGAAAGAGAGAGTGAAAGAGAGAGTGAAAGAGAGAGTGAAAGAGAGAGAGATTGAAAGAGAGAGAGATTGAAAGAGAGAGTGAAAGAGAGAGAGAGTGAAAGAGAGAGAGAGTGAAAGAGAGAGAGAGTGAAAGAGAGAGAGAGTGAAAGAGAGAGAGTGAAAGAGAGAGAGAGTGAAAGAGAGAGAGAGTGAAAGAGAGAGAGAGTGAAAGAGAGAGAGAGTGAAAGAGAGAGAGAGTGAAAGAGAGAGAGAGTGAAAGAGAGAGAGTGAAAGAGAGAGAGTGAAAGAGAGTGAAAGAGAGAGTGAAAGAGAGAGTGAAAGAGAGAGTGAAAGAGAGAGTGAAAGAGAGAGTGAAAGAGAGAGTGAAAGAGAGTGAAAGAGAGAATGAAAGAGAGAGTGAAAGAGAGAGTGAAAGAGAGAGTGAAAGAGAGAGTGAAAGAGAGAGTGAAAGAGAGAGTGAAAGAGAGAGTGAAAGAGAGAGTGAAAGAGAGAGTGAAAGAGAGAGTGAAAGAGAGAGTGAAAGAGAGAGTGAAAGAGAGAGAGTGAAAGAGAGAGAGTGAAAGAGAGAGAGTGAAAGAGAGTGAAAGAGAGAGAGTGAAAGAGAGAGTGAAAGAGAGAGTGAAAGAGAGAGTGAAAGAGAGAGTGAAAGAGAGAGTGAAAGAGAGAGAGTGAAAGAGAGAGAGTGAAAGAGAGAGAGTGAAAGAGAGAGAGTGAAAGAGAGAGAGTGAAAGAGAGAGAGTGAAAGAGAGAGAGTGAAAGAGAGAGAGTGAAAGAGAGTGAAAGAGAGAGAGTGAAAGAGAGAGAGTGAAAGAGAGAGAGTGAAAGAGAGAGAGAGTGAAAGAGAGAGAGTGAAAGAGAGAGAGTGAAAGAGAGAGAGTGAAAGAGAGAGAGTGAAAGAGAGAGAGTGAAAGAGAGAGAGTGAAAGAGAGAGAGTGAAAGAGAGAGAGTGAAAGAGAGAGAGAGTGAAAGAGAGAGAGAGTGAAAGAGAGAGAGAGTGAAAGAGAGAGAGACTAAGGTCGGGGTGTTGGGAACTCTGGTGGGTGGGTAACCAAGGCCAAAGTTAGGGGGGAGGACAACTTTTACATGATATCAACTATTACACGCATAATTACATACAGTACTTCTATTTTAAACTTTTTTTTTAAACCTATCTTAAAATTTTATTTATTTCCTCACATTTTTGCAGATTGCTTGCTGGTTGCTTGGATTCCAGCTAATGGGGATTTTACTGTATTTTATTCCAATTAGTGAGCTAATCTAACTTTAGCTTCTACATCTGCTCAAAACTAAATTAATATTTTATTGTTAAAACATAAACATGGAAACAACATGCAGCCTCTTGAGATTATCCACTCAAGTCACATTTCAGTCAATTACCACTTTTCCCCCATTTTCTTATATCAAGATCTCATTCCACTACAGTATTTGTGACTCAGCGTTTTGATCCACTTATATCAGTTAATCAGTCAATGCCTACAACTTAACAACTGAAAATATTGTGGTTACATCAATTTGTACATTTGGTATCTGTTGTGTGTGGAGGAAACTTGGCCTCCCTGCCCATCTGGAATATGTGTATTGCGGTTGGTCATGTATCCTCCCTGAAATTTATTTGGGAGTCACATCACCTGTCAATCAAGGTTGGACTCCAGCCACACATTAGTGCACACCTTACCATTAGCTAATTTAAATGACCAAGGGTCATTATTGGCTAGAAGCACAGATTAGCACTGTATATAACACCAACACACAGCACATTCTCTCTCTCTTTCTGGACATCGCTCCATGCCAGGTCGCTACTGTGGACATCAATGGAAGTGTTGCAGGTAAGGTGTGCATTACACTGAAGCTGAGCTGTAGTATTGTGATAGATTAATACTTACAGAGAGCCACTTCCCCATTGGGGCAGAGTCTATGTAAGAGTCCCTGTTTGTAGCATGTGTTCTCAAATGTGTTGACCATAGGTTCACTATTGTCAGAGTCCAACCTAGGTCTAAAGTGAATGTCTATAACGTTGCTTAAGTGAAATAGTAATCAAGTACCATTTAACCTTCTCTCCAGTTTGTGTGTTAATTAAAATTATGTGATTGTAACCCTTGTACCTAGACTCGTCTCTCTGTGAACCCACTGAACCTGATACTCCTCCCAACATGACAGTATAAGAGATGCTGCTCTGTTAATTCTTGATTTAATTCAAAAGCATAGCAAAGTGATGTTTAAAATAATTATAATTCAAAATGAAGTGATTGCTTTGTAAGACTACATATTCATTTCTAACCTCTATTACTATCCATACAACACCAATTTCTCACTGAATCATCAGGTCATTCATAAACATTTTGCTAAATTTAGTTTCAAACAAGATGGGAGAGTTTGTGAATTATTTTGTTGTTTTAGCCCATTACTTGAACTTCTTCCATAATGCATGAATCCAATAAATGTATTCAAGTTCACATATAAATAAAGATCAGTGGGACAAGGAAAAATAGTAAGGATACTGAATATTAGGCGCAGCTTGAAATGAGACAGATAAATTGGATTTTGTGCGATTATGTTATTTGATTTTAAAGCTCCATTTATGGCCATTTTACAGCAACAGAGACTCAAAAGAAAATGAATCTGACTCGCAGTGATTGATGGAAGCAAGTCCATGAAGAACTTTATACTCCCACTCATCAACTAGAGGAAGCTTCAAAGACTGAAATGGGCAGATGCACCCAATAATCCATTTGTCCAATCAGTATTTTGGACAGTTGGAGGATAATATCCCAAATATTATATTTTGTGCCCTAATCTTTGAACACAGGCATTTCATCTTCACCACTTAGTAATCATTTTCAGAGAACTAGGGACATGAACATCCTACCAGTGACTGTGCACAACCTACCACTATTAAATTTCCCAAACTGCATCACCTCACACTTGTCAGCACTTAATTCTATCTGCTATTGCTTACTCTCTCACCCATCCCCTCCCCCTTCCCCCCACCCCCCCCAATCTGATCCTTGACCAACCATTCTTAACAGGGGCCCTACAGCTCCCCTGGGGGCCACAGCAGCACATTTAAATAAAAGCAGTGTTTTCTTTTCACCACACATAACAAATATTTTGATTATTTTTATGTATTCAGTGGTAAAGAAGAATGGAAGAAACACAAATTTGACTGCTTCACAGAAAAGGGGGCCCATGTAGTCAGATAGAGGGGTTGAAATGTGTTTATTTCAACACTAGGTGTATTAGGAATAAAAGGGATGAACTTAGAGCATGGATCAGTGCGTGGAACTATGATGTTGTGGCCATTACTGAGATTTGGCTGAAGGGTAGGATTGGCTGATGCAAGTAGCGAGCTTTAAAATGAACAGGATAGAAGACAAGTGGGAGGTAGCATTACTGGTCAGGGATAGTATCATGGTTTAGAGAAAAGGAGGATGCTGCTGAGGGAGTGTCCACTGAGTCAGTGTGGGTGGAAGTCAGAAATAGGAAGGGAGCAATCACTGTGCTGGAAATAATCTATAGGCTCCAAAATAGCCCTCGAAACAACGAGGAATACATAATCAGGTAGATTTTGGAATGGTGTGGAAATAGAGGGAAGTTGTTATGGGAAACTCCAACTTCCCTAATATTGACTGGCTCTTCCTGACAGCAAGAGGGATAGATGGGACTGAATTTGTCAGGTACATTCAAGAAGGATTCCTGTCACAGTACGTGGACCAGTTGAGGAGAGGCCATACTGGATCTAGTTCTGGGTGATGAACCTGGTCAGATGGCGGACCTCTCGATTGGGGGAGAATTTTGGTGAGAGTGACCACTGCTCCCTGAGCTTTAGCATAGCTATGGATGAGGATAAAAGCAGACAAAATGGGAAAGTGTTTATTTGGGGAAGGGTTAATTACAATGGTATAAGGCATGAAAAGAGCAAATTGGAAACAGATGTTCAGGGGTAAAAGCACAGAACTAATCTGGAGGAAGTTTAGGGACCATTTGAGCTAGGTTCAGGATAGTTTTAGTCCCACTGGGACAGCGAAAATAGGGTAGGCAAGGGAATGGTGTTTGACAAAACCAGTGATGCAGCTTGTTAAGAGGAGGAAGGAAACATATTAGATATAGCAAGAAACAGGAAGAGCTAATGAGAAATATATATTAGGCAGGAAGGATCTTAAAAGAGGGACTTAGGAGAGAATGAAGGGGGCATGAGAAAGCCTTGGCATGTAAGATTAAAGAGAACATCAAGCTGTTCTATGCATAAGTTAAAAAGAACAGAATGATGAAGGATAAAGGAGGCAAGATGTACCTGGAGGCAGAGGACATTGAGGAGGTCCTAAATGTGTATAATGCTTCAGTATTCACAACAGAAAAGGACCTGGATCAGGATGAGGTAGGAAAAGAACAGGCTTGTGTGCTGAATAATGTTGAGATCAAGGAAGTGGAAGTGTTGGATCTTCTTAAAAACATTAGGATTGATAAGACTGGGGCCAGGCATGAACTACACCAGAAGGCTGTGGAAAATTAGGGAAGAAATAACTAGGAGCAGTAGCTATGATCTTTGAATTCTCTTTGTTCACAGGGGAGATGCCGGAGGATTGGAGAATAGCAAATGTGATCCCCTTGTTTAAAAAGGTAAGAGAGAAAATCCTGAGAATTTTAATGAGTCTTACATCAGTGGTATGTAAACTATTAGAGACGATTCTTAAGGATAGGATCTGTGAGATTGTAAAAGTATAGTACTCAAGAATAGTCAGTATGGCTTTGTGTAGGGAAGGTTGTGTCTCACGTGTCTTGAGTTTTTGAGGAGTTAACAAAGAAAATTGATGAGGGTAGGGCAGTAGATGTGGTCGATGTGGATTTTAGTAAGGCATTTGACCAAGGTCCCCCATGAGAGGCCTGTTCAGAAAGTCATGAAGCATAGGATCCATGATACTGTGGCTGTGTGGATAAAAAATTGGCTTGCATGTAGACTGCAGAGAGTTGTAGTGGAAGGAAAATGTTCTGCCTGGAGGTCAGTGACTAGTGGAGTTCTGGAAGGAGAGGTTCTGGGACCCTTGCTCTTTGTGATCTTTATAAATGAACTAGATGAAGAGGCAGAAGGATGGGTGAGTAAGTTTGAAGATGATATGGTTTGGAGGAGGTGTGGATGGTGCTGAAGGTTGTCGTAGGTAACAAAAGGATATAGATAGGATCCAGTGTGGGGCGGACAAGTGGCAGATGGATTTCAATCTGGTTAAGTCTGAGGTGATGCATTTTGGAAAGTCAATCCAAAAGGTTAAGTACAGGGTTAATGGTCAGTTACTTCAGAATGTAGATGAACAAAGGGATGTGCTCAAGGTCACCGCACAAGCTGAATGATAGTTAAGATGACCTATGGGATGTTGGGCTTTGTTAATAGGGGGATTTAGTTTAATAGTCATGTTTTAACTCTAAAACTCTAAATTTGTGTTCAGTTCTGGTTACCTCATTATAGGAAGGATGTGGAAGCTGTGGAGAGGGTGCAGAGGAGATTTACCAGGATGTTACCTGGATTGGAAAACTAGTCTTATGAGGCAAGATTAGTAGAGCTGGGACTTTTCTCTTTGGAGCGTAGAAGGATGAGAGGAGACTTAATAGAGGTCTACAAGATTACAAGAGGCATAGGTAGGGTGGACAGCCAGTGCCTTTTTCCCAGGTCAGGAATAGCAAACACCAAAGAACATATATACCCAGTGAAGAGAGGGAAGTTTAAGGGAGACTCTACATAACCCAGAGTTGTGGGTGCCAGGAGTGCCTTGCCAGGAATGGTGGTGGAGGCTGAAACATTAGGGGCATTTAAGAGACGCATAGACAGGCAGATGGATGGAAGAGAAACAGAGGATTATGGGTTAGGCAGGGTTTTGTTTTTTTAAGGAATATATGGGTTGGCACAAGATTGAGTGCTGTAGGGCCTATACTGTGCTGTAGTGTTATATGTACTACAATGTGAGCATAGCCAAAAAAAGGTTGAAAATGGCTGCTTTAGGCAATCTTTCTTGCTATCCCCTCCACCAATGTTCATACAATTCTCAAACTTACTGATTAAATCTCCTATGTTCACATCGAAGTTCTGATACATTATCACAAACAAGTCCCAACAGCAATCTCTGCAATGTACCACTTGTCACAAATTTCCAATTAGAAAAGCATCCTTCAATTATAATTCCCACATTATCACAAAGCCAGGTTTCAAGGTTCCTTTTATTCTAATGCAATACAAAAAAGTAATAAACACAATATACGTCAACTGCTGCCTACCATAAAGGAAAACAAAGTCACCTTTAGTAATGCTCCTCACCCCAATAATAAAAGAGAAGCAAAAGAGAATCCATTCAGAGACATTGAGATTCAGCTCCATTCCTCCTGCAGCCTCAGATTCCCATTAAATTCATTGCCAACCCAAGCTCCAGGTCCAAACCTCGGGAGACCTTATTGACCTCAGCACCCTTTTGAATCGCAGTTGAGTCTGTGGGAATCCTTCAAATGCGAGTTGCCGATAGCTCGCAGGCTGTACCAGTCCTTCAGTGGCTGAGCCCTTCGCTGGTCCATTGCTGTGGTCACCTTCCTATAGGTTGGACTCTCAGGCTTCTCATTCTCAATTGGGGCTGGGGATCCCATTTCAGATGCCCTGTGCTAATCCATTGCTCTTCCAGAGTCTGCAACCCCTTGTGGTACACTGCCCAGCACAGGCACCACCATGTTAGGCACAAACCCCTGTGGATCCTGGCAGTATCACTCTATGAAGCAGCGCAGGGCCTTTGCTTCCTGGTCACCCAGGTCGGCATCAGGGACAGCACTGCCATTTTATATTTTTCACTGGATCCGATTAATCACGTGCCTTAACCTTCTGCACCAGCTTATCTGCAAAACTTTGTCAAATGCCTTTCCTGACCCCTTGTAGATGATGTCTATTATCCTGCCTTCATCAATCTTCTTAGTTACCTCTGCAAAAAAACTCAGCCAGGCCGGATCTCCCTTTCACAATGTCATAATTATTTTTACTTAGCTCATCTTTCCAAATATACAACAATTCTATTGCTTAGGATTTTCTCCAATAATTTCCCTACTACTGTTGTAAGACTCACTGGCCAGTGATTATCTGGTTTATCCCTACAGCCCTTCTTAAATAAAGGAACATTAGTTATCCCCAATCTTCATAGTAGTGTAACCAATAAAACAACGGTCTCTTAGTTCCAGTGAACGGAGTTCAATCCTCACCTCTAGTGCTGTCTGTGGGGAGCTCACATATTTTCCCTGTTACCGCCTGGAATCCCCCAGTGTGCTCCGGTTTCCCAAAAGCAATTAATTGATCGATGAATTGAATCCTATAAATGACCCCTGGTGTGCAGATTAGTGATAGATTCTGGGAGCAACTGATGGGAAAATGGGGAAAATAAAAATAAATGAAATGTAGTATGGTGTAATATGAATGGTCAGTGTTGGCTTCATGGATTTAAATTTCTGTGCTCTGATTCCAAGCCACTTATCAGCTCTGTCCAATTGAATCCTATTTCCCAGTATCTACAAACATTTTCTTGGAGAGTTCATCTAATTCACAGCAAGAATCATGATTGAATCAGTCTCAACAAATACTGCAGATAAATTTCCTTCATATTCAAATGATTCTTTGTATAAAATATTTTATCTCATCCCTATGTCATCATTGAGAATGCTAACTCCTGATCAAATTTTGAGACCTCATGAGCACCTTTTTAAATTTGTCATTAAATAAGAAAGTTTGCACAAGTTTAAAGCAAGTGACTGCTAATTCAAGATTCCTGTTCAATCCATTCATTCAATTGTCCAGAGAACAAATCACTGAACTACTTCCTTAACCAGGTTTCTCTCATTTTCTCCTGTATTGCCTCAATATGAATTTTGGATGATTATATTTTTGGGAAGCATTGTGCAACTTTAGTTTAAATGTAAATTTTTGGATGTTCTTCCCGCCAATAAATTGCAAATGGATCCTCATATATTTGTTATTAGCTTTCCACATTGATTGGTGATTAATCATATAATTGCCAATCAAATCACAAACTATCACTGAAATCAAAAATAGGGCAGAAACCTTCATTTATTAATTACATACATTAATAGTAATGATTTAATTTGTTGCGCAGCCTTAGTCCCATGTAGGGACTGCTGCTTGGAAAGAAAACCCCAGGGTGCTGACCAAAACTGTAATCCTGTACCTCACACAGCAGTTGTACAATACATCACATCTAATGTGTTTGACACTCAAATTAGACACAGCAGGAGGCAAAATAATCTGATTTTTCAGCTGTTCAAGCAACCTCTAAAGCTGAAAATGACTCGAATCCCTAGGGGTTATTCTGCCCTCAATTGCCTATACAAAGCCAACCTGTATTCTGTAACAGAGATTAAACTATCGTTCAATAAGCTGATATATTAATATAGGTCATGACATACCAATTCATCAGTATTCCATTTGAGTGTATAATATATTTTCTCGTTTCCAAATTACAAAGGTCACATAACAGAACCCCTTTCCCTCTCGATTTAATATGAAACAATGTGGAATTTGTTAGACCAGATTTGTAGCTGGAAATCTAAAGCAGTTAGTTTTATTACTTAGATTTCCAAAGTTATGCAAGAGTCAACCTATTCAAAATTTACAGATCCTGCCAAATTTTACACAGGACCAGTTCTAATTCCCCCACCCCCAACAGCTTTCACTAGACTGACTGCCTGGCAGCTGTCAAGCAAGTAGCCAGCTGGTGAATAGAGAGGAAAATCCAACACAGAAAGGAAGGAGGGGGTTGATCAAGTTAAAGATCAGGGAACCACAAAAATGAATGCAATTTTTGTGGGGTAATCAGAAAACTATCACACAAACATACCAGTTTATGCTGGCTAACATACCAATTAAAAAAAAAATATACAATAGTGCTCAATCTCTAAAAACATTTAAGTGACTGGCCTGACTCTTCAGAAAGATTTAGTTTTAATAGGGACAAGTTGGTGGTGGCCAACTATGGTATTAGCAATTTATCCTTTTACTTAAATTTAACCCCTTTTCAAGCCAAAAGAGAAAAGACAGTATATACTGATCAATAAATCACAAAAGGCCAATTCTTCAGTTTGTTTTGTTTATCGTAGACATCACACATTCTGCTGTGCTTGACCTTTTAATTCATTGCTGCAGCTGGATTTTGGCACTGTAGCCTGCTGTTGAACTTTAATAGAGCTATTATCAAAATTGTAAAATTATAAGAAAAGCTACACAGTAATTTCAGTATTAACCCAGCATGGAGTACAGGAAAGGAAAACAAATTGAATGTTTCAGAATATGATGCATTCACAACATGTTCTGCCAACTATCCTTTCTAAATTATGAATTCAATGACAATAAGTCTGGATTCTCACAGCAACAAATAGATTGCAGAGCTCAGAGATGCAGGGGGAATTTTGGGTGTGCTAGAACAGGATTTTCAAGAGGCTAATATGCAGGTTCAACAAATGACCAGGCTAGCTAACTGAGTATCAGTTAATTGTTTAAAAAAAAAACTAAATATAAATGTAGAGTGACCATGCTTTTGCTGTATAGGGCACACATCTGGAGTACTGGGTAGAATTGGTATTCTTATTTAAAAAAAAATAATGCATTGGAATCAATTAGAAGACTTAGAACCGGAATAGGCAGCTCCTCTTTTGAGGAAAGCTTGGACAGACTAGATTGAATCCTCTGCAAGTTAGAAGAGAATGTACTTGAATAAAATATACTTGATCTTATAAAAATGTAGGGGATGTATCCTCTTGTGAGAGAATCTAGAAAAAGGAATCAATCATTTAAGAGATAAATGAGGCATGTTTTTATTCTCCAGGAGCTCTGTGGATCTTTAAAATTCTCCCTTAAGGACTCTGCTTCTGCAGCCTTTAAGGCAAATATTAGAAAAATATTTGATAACAAGAGGAAGTGGGGTTACAAATGGTCAACTGGAATGGAGAGCTGAGGTTACAATCAGATCAGCTGTACCCTGCTCCCAATTTGTAAGATACTGCAGATTGTATCTCTCTTATCTGGCGCTCTGTAACTCCCATGGTTCGGCACGTTTGAATCTACCATTGTTAGTACAAACTCCTTACAGATAGTGCAGGACTTGAACATGTCCCGATTGCTGGCGCTGTAAAGACGTTGTGCTGCCCCAGAGTATTATATCCCAATTTAAGCTTTGCTCTACCTTTGATGTTTACATAGGGACTTCCCTTAGGGGTCAGTTTCTGTTTTCCACCATTTTCTGTGGTGCTGCAATGGCCAGGTCCCAACATCGCCAGATTAGAGGTACAACCTGTATAGATTTTTTTTTAAATGCAATGTTTCTGTACTGATATAAATGATTTCTGAAATGTTCAGTCGTATCTGTCCATTAAATGCATCTCCTAACGCTTTTACAGTATTATCTTCAGCAAGTTAACAAAACAATGGAAGGCAGACGCATTCAATATTTAAGAAGCACCAAAGGAAAAGAAATTTTAAAAATGCTTTGTTACAGAAATTATACAATTTAGTAGATCCTCTTTAGTAGGAGCTGCAGGTAAACAAGAAAACTGCAAATACTGGTGTCTACTACAGTACACAGAAGTGCTAAAGATACTTAGCAAGTCATGCAGTATCCAGAGAAAGCAAAACGCAGTCTACATTTCAGGCTGAACTTTTCTCAAACAGTGCAGAAATGTAAAGAGAGGCAGGTCATAATACAGGATGGGTGAGTATAAAATTCGATCATGTATTGTATCATCTTCCTAGTGCACTGGACATTATGCCATCAATTGCACATTGTGCAAATTTTCAAATTAATCACAAAAATAGATCCAGAAAGTTTGTCGCCCTTACCTTGTCAATCATATCTGGCCTGTTGGTTGCTGCCAAAATCGTCACGTTATGTAACTGCTCAATGCCATCCATTTCAGTCAGCAACTGTGCAAGTACTCGGTTGCCCACATTTCCAGCATCAGCAGAGCTAAAATAATACATACAGGCCATAAGTGCTTCAAGTAACAAAAGAAAAAAAAAATCATGAAATTGAATACAGTACATGGAATCACAATAGTTAAATTTTTTTTCCCCAAGTACAGCAGTTCAAGCAAATCTTAAACATATTGTCAAACACAATACCACTAATTTTGAATAACCCAGAAAGCCCTTATTATTGATTGGCCCAATATGAAACATCTTCCATTAATAATCAGTAATAATGTACCATTTTTAATGTTCTGATCCCTGTGGGATTGTCCATTACCCTGCAATCTCTTTAAATCCTCCAACTTTCACCTTTTGCATTCTCCCAATTCTGGCCTCTCACTCAGCTCCAATTGATTTTACCCCACCATTGGAGAACAAGCCATTTGTCCCATTATTACATTTTTCATTATTATCATGCCAATATATATTTTTTTATTATTTGGCACTAGCATTCAAGACCAAAGGACAGAGAGAGGCAGAGAGAGAATAAAATTGACAGAGAGTAAGAGATAGGGGAGAAGAGAGAGAGAGAGATTTTTATTTCCTCATGCACATTAACTTGCCATCTCCCCTTCCAGATCAGACCTTAGATACCAAAAAAGTCAGGACCTCATGGTGATATACCTGAATTCAGGAATTTAAAAAAGCTATACCTAAACAAATAATGGATGAAATCTGACACAGGTTTATCACCATGTTACAGAAAAAAAACACTTGAATGACCTTCCTCTCTCTGACATCCACCTGCCATCTCCTCCACCCTCGAAAGCTGAGAGCTCAAAGTACAAGATGCCTCACTTTAATTTTGTGACTTCCATTCTTTCACCACAGCCTTTTCTTCCATCCTCCTAAATACCACATTTTTTTTCTTTGCTTTTTTGGATCTTCCAGTTCTGTACTGCAAACTGGAGGTTGGTGATTTACTTTGTTCTGGGAATGCACTCAGCTGACAATCTCGCTGCAAAATTAATCAAGGAATTCCCAAATTGACTGAAATTCAAATGCCAAGGTTCATTAAACAAATAGGTATATTTTAATGTAACCATTCAAAGAGATGACAAGTGACTCAAATCTATTAATAGTTATTAACAGCAATAATAATCGATTCTATATTGTGATCTTAAATGCCGAGATCTGAGAGGCAACAGTATGATTAAATTATCTGGTCAGTGTGCTATTTTAATGGTGCTGCACGTTCTATCCAATTAATTAAAAGCTGGATGGAATACAACTCAATCAGAATTTTTTGTCATGAACATGTCACAAAATTCATTGCTTTGTGGGAACATTACAGTACAAATATTGCTATTCATTACATTACAAATAAATATTAGTGCAAAAGAAGAAAAAGCAGGGTTGTGTCTGTAGTTCAATGTCCATTCAGAAATCTGATGGCAGAGGGAAGAAGCTGCCCTTGTGCCTCTGGGTGTTTGTCTTCAGGCTTCTGTACTTCCTTCCCAATAGTAGCCAAATGAAGAGGGCACGACCTGGATGGTGATGGTCATTGAAAATGAAGACTGCTTTCTTAAGACACCACCTCTTGCAGCTGTTCACGATGAAGTGAAGACTGACGCCCACGATGGTGCTGGCTAAGTTCACAACTGTCGCTTTTTTCTGGTCCTGTGCTTTGGCAGGTCTAAACCAGACAGTGATGCAAGCAGTCAGAATGCTCTCCATGGTACACCTGTAGAAATCTTCAAGAGTTTTTGGTGACATACCAAGTCTCCTCAAACTTGTGAAAGTCGCAGGACAAGTCTTCAGAGATGTACACACCAGGAATTTGAAATTCTTAATTCTTTCCACTGCTGACCCCTCAATAAGGACTGGTTCGTGTTCTCCTTATTTTCCCCTCCTGAAGTCCACAATCAGCTCCCTGGTTTTGCTAATGTTGAATGCAAGCCTGCTGTTATGACCCCACTCAACTAGCAGATCTATCTCTCTCCTGTGATTCCGCCAATGATCGTGGTGTCATCAGTAAAATTTATAGACCACATTTGAATTGTGCCTCGCCACACAGTCATTGGGGTAGAGTGAGTAGAACAGTGGGCTAAGTACACAACCTTCAGGTGCCCCTGTGCTGACTTCCACTTACAGCTGCTGCCTTGATGTTCACATTCATGTTAAACATTTTTTCAAGTCAGCGTTGGAAAATTAAAACTTCCACAATTAAATTGAAAAAGAGCTGCTGGTGAACTCAGCTAGTCAATCTGATCAACCTTTCAAGTTCTTCCAGCAGCTCATTTTTTGCTCCAGATTCCAGAATCTGCAGTCTCATAATGAAATTCATTGATTATATTGCTATTGATGGCTTTTCTCCACTTGCCTCATCACTAACGCTTGATACTTGCCACTGTGCATCAATAAGACATCCCAAAAAATGAGCCTGGTGTCTATTATCCAATTCTGGTTGCACTCAGATGCCTTGCTAAGCCTTGATCATGAACTGCTACAGTCCTCATCATAAATTTGGTAATTCCAGAACTTTCAACTGAAGGAACTAATATATGTCAAAGTAAGAACGCTGTACAATTTAGAGGGAAGCTTTTACAGTCTCATGAGTTTTATCCTTCCTGTTATTAGAAATTACAGGACTAAACGGTATCAAAGTACATTTGTCATGTTATTATCTCCTGGGTTATGTTGTCAATTTCTATTGTTATCAAAAAATACTTACATTTCAAAAATATTACATAACATCAAGCAAAATCACAATTTAAAAAAAAAGTCTTGTCACTTTGCATAACAGCTAAAATACCTTTTGTTCTCCAATTAGTATTTATCAGCTTTTCTCTGGCCTTTTTTTTAAATAAGTGAAATGCCCATATTGGTTTAATGTCATGGCAAAATAACAGGACATCTATGATATAACCCATCATTAAATGATTGGGTTAGGTATCTGTGTTATGGAACTTTCTAAAAACCCCTTTCTTCTGTTATAGTGAGGTAACATTTCTGATATGCCTCGTGTTCGTCCAGCAGATTTCCACATCTAGCCCAGAGTTGCGCTGCTCACTAAGGCTGGAAGGCATTATTGAGTCTGTCATTTCTGTCAAGGTTGCACAGCAGAAAACGGTCAGCAGGGCACTCCTGCCAACTTAAACTTTTCAGTTCTGCTGCCATGATCATAATTAACTGTCACACTGGTTTATTTCTTCCATTCACAGAATCTAGTGAAATATGGCTTGGCAGTTCAAGGTTTCCCATGGTGTTCAGTGCTTCATTCGTAGCACAAAGTGATACACATTTTTCATAAGCGTTAACATAAACTCTCATATCAACAATCAATGACAAATAATGTCAATAGAACCATAGAATGCTGCAGCACAGAAAACAGGCCATTTGGCTCCTCTAATCTGTGCTAACCATAATCTCCCTAGTCCCACTCATCTACTCCTATTCCATAACACTCCAGGCCTCTCTCATCCATGTACCTATCCAAACACACAATCGAGTCCACATTTACCATATCAGTTGGCAGCTCATTCCACGCTCCCACCACTGAGTGAAGAACTTCCCCTAATATTCCCCCTAAACCTTTCCCTAATCATCTTAAAATTATGACTTCTCGTCTTTATTTCCCCAATTTAAGTGGAAAAAGTCTATTCACACTCCTCTATCTATACCTCTCAATCTTGTAAACCTCTCTCAAATCTCCCCCATTCTCCTTTGCTCCAAGGAAAAAAGTCCCAACCTGTTTAATCTTTCCCTGTAACTCTTTTAAACAAAATGACTAATTAAAAACCATGCTGGATTGATTAAACATGAAGAATCTTAACTTGGGGAGGAGTCACGTGATGGAGTAGTGGCCAGACGGTGAACTCCAGCCCTCTCCAGAAAAGTCGGAAAAAATAAAGGAAAACACAAAGGCACAAAAATAAAAATTAAAGTAAAGTGAGTATAAAGGTGGAAAGAAGATGGCGACGAAAAAAGAAAAATCGAAACCAACGGTAAGAAGAGAGGAAGAAAAGACAACGGAAGAAGAAGGAGAAGGCCTTACCTGTTCGAAGAGGCCCGCAGTGGAGAGAGAAACCCGCTCCCTCAGGTCAGTAGAAAGTGGACTACAAAAGTGGCTCGCTGAGCCGAGTAAAAGTGCGCAACTCCTCGCGCATGCACGATGCGCATGCAAAAAAACACACCGACGGGAGGGGTGACCAGCTGGGGAGTCGATCTCCACAGCCGGCAATGACAGCTGCAGAACAGCAGCAGCAAGAGGAGAACATAGAAGACAACGAAAACAAGAAAGAAGAGAAGAAAAGGACAACAAAGAAACAACAGATGGCCAACCCAGAGGAAGAAGAAGAGGAAGAGTACAGTGAAATACAAGAAGAAGGGAAAGGCAAGACAAAGGATATACTTTCTCTTATTAAAGAATACATGGAGTCATTTAAAGAATGGCAAGCACAAGAATTTAATGATTTAAGAAGAAGAATAAACAATACAGAAGAGAAAGTGAATAAAATAGATATGACCTTATCAGAAATGGGAAAAAGAATGGACAAGGTGGAAGAACAAGAAGCAGCAGTAGAAATGGAGGTAGAGGACTTAAAAAAGAAATTAGAGGAATCTAATAAAAAAGTTAAAGAGACACAAGAACTGTTAGCTCAGAAAATAAATATAATGGAAAATTATAACAGAAGAAATAACATAAAGATAGTGGGCCTTAAGGAAGATGAAGAAGGCAAGAATATGAGAGAGTTTATAAAAGATTGGATCCCCAGGATCCTAGGATGTCCAGAACTACAGCAAAAAATGGAAATAGAAAGGGCACATAGAGCATTGGCCTTTAAACCACAACCACAACAAAAGCCAAGATCTATTTTAGTAAAATTCCTAATATATACCACAAGAGAAAAGGTACTGGAGAAAACAATGGAGAAAGTAAGAGAGGACAACAAGCCACTGGAGTACAAAGGGCGAAAAATCTTTATTTATCCAGATATAAGTTTTGAACTCCTGAAGAAGAGAAAGGAGTTCATTACAGCAAAGGCGAATGGTATAAATTTATACTAAAGCATCCAGCGGTATTGAAAATATTTATTCCAGGACAGCAAAACAGACTATTCTCGGATCTAGAGGAAGCACGAAAATTTGCAGAACAATTACAAAATAGACTGAGAGATGTAACAAGAGTACAAAAGACTGCGAACTAAAAAGCACATAAGTTTTGAACTCCTGAAGAAGAGGAAGGAGTTCAATACAGCGAAAACGATCTTATGGAAAAAAACTATTCTCGGATCCAGAGGAAGCAAGGAAATTTGCAGAACAACTACAAAACAAGCAGAGAGATGAAGACATGTAATAAGAGTAAAAATGACCACGATTTATATGTATGTGGGTAAAGAGGTATATGTGTGTATATGTATAGTGTGCATACATGAATGTATCCATATTTAGAAGAAAATATAGAGAGTATAGACAAGAATTAATAAGGGAAGGAAATGGAATAGAGGGAATAAGGAGGGAATTAAAAGAGTGACCTTTGTTACATATGAAAAGTGAAATCTTTTCTGGGGGGGGCTGGGTTGGGAGGAGTTACGGTCACTGCAAAATCAGCTGACGCTTGCGAGTGAATTCGCAAATCCAAATGGAGAGGGGAGATGTGGTTGTCCGACAAGGGATAAAGGACAACTCAGGAGGGGAAGGGGAGATTGGGGCTAAAGAAGTTTTAAATAGGAGAATAAGGAAAATGTTTGATGTTTTAGGAATGTTGTCTTATAAAGTGTTCAAAACAAGAAAACAGAAATGGATAAGAAGGAAAGGTAATGATGGAGAAACAGAAAGGGAAGATAAACAAAATATAAAATGGCTACGTTGAATTATATGACTTTAAATATTAATAGAATACATAACCAAATTAAAAGGAAGAAACTGCTAAATTTACTGAAAAAAGAAAAAATTGATATAGCATTTGTGCAAGAAACACATTTAACTGAATTAGAGCACAAGAAATTAAAGAGAGATTGGGTAGGACACGTAACAGCAGCATCGTATAATTCAAAAGCAAGAGGAGTAGCTATATTAATTAGTAAAAATGTGCCATTTAAAATAGAAGAGGAAATAATAGATCCAGCAGGGAGATATGTAATGATAAAATGTCAGATATATTCGGAGTTTTGGAATCTACTCAATGTATATTCACCTAACGAAGAAGATCAAAAGTTTATGCAAGATATCTTTTTGAAGATAGCAGATACGCAAGCGAACATATTAATAGGAGGGGATTTCAACCTGAATTTGGATTCAAATATGGACAAAACTGGGAAAAAAATTAACAGAAAGAATAAAGTAATCAAATTTATAATTAAATCGATGGAAGAAATGCAACTTTTGGATATATGGAGGAAACAACACCCAAAGGAAAAGGAATATTCATATTACTCGGCTAGACATAAAACATACTCAAGAATAGACCTATTTTTGTTATCAGCTCGTATGCAAGATAGAGTAAGAAAAACAGAATATAAAGCTAGAATACTATCGGACCATTTACCCTTAATATTGACAATAAAGTTAGAGGACATCCCTCCAAGAATGTATAGATGGAGATTAAACCCCATGTTACTCAAAAGGCAGGATTTTAGAGAATTTATTGAAAGACAAATTAAAATGTATTTTGAAATAAATACGAAATCAGTGAAAGATAAGTTTATACTATGGGATGTAATGAAAGCATTCATTAGAGGGCAAATAATAAGTTATGTAACCAAGATGAAAAAGGACTATAATCAGGAAACAGAGCAGTTGGAAAGGGAAATAGTAAATATAGAAAAAGAATTAGCAATGAAGGAAGATACAACTAAAAGAAGAGAATTGGCGGATAAAAAAATAAAATATGAAACACTACAAACATATAAGGTGGAGAAGAACATAATGAAGACAAAACAGAAATATTATGAACTAGGTGAAAAAAGCACAAAATCCTAGCATGGCAGCTTAAGACAGAACAAGCTAAGAAAATGGTACTGGCATCAAGGAAAAAAGACAAACAAATTACATATAATCCAAAAGAAATTAAGGAAAACTTTAGAGAATTCTATGAACAATTATACCGAACTGAAAACGAAGGGAAAGAAGAGAAAATAGATGAATTTCTAACTAAAATTGAACTACCAAAACTACAAATAGAGGAACAAAATAAATTAACAGAACCATTTGGAATAGTAGAAATACAAGAGATAATAAAAAAATTACCAAATAATAAGACACCAGGAGAGGATGGATTCCCAATAGAATTCTATAAAACATTTAAAGACTTATTAATTCCGCCCCTCCTGGAAGTAATCAACCAGATTGATAAAACACAAAGCTTACCAGATTCATGTAAAACAGCAATAATTACAGTAATACTAAAGCAAGGGAAGGATCCACTCACACCAGCGTCATATAGACCAATATCTTTACTTAACACAGATTATAAGATAATAGCTAAACTATTAGCAAACAGATTAGCAGAGTATGTACCGAAAATGGTAAATCTAGACCAAACTGGATTTATCAAAAAAAGATGCCCAACAGACAATATTTGTAAATTTATTAACTTAATTCATGCAGTAGAAGGGAATAAAGCGCCAACAGTAGCAGTTGCTTTAGACGCAGAGAAGGCCTTTGACAGAGTAGAATGGAATTATTTGTTCAAAGTATTGCAAAAATTCAGTTTACTGGAGAAGTATATTAATTGGATTAAAGCATTATATAAGGGACCGTTAGCAAAAGTGACAGTAAATGGACATGTATCAAAGCAATTTAACTTAAGCAGGTCAACACGGCAGGGATGCCCACTATCACCTTTATTGTTCGCGTTAGCTATAGAACCACTAGCAGAATTGATAAGAACAGAAAATAATATAAAAGGGATAAAAATAAAAGACAAGGAATATAAAATCAGTTTATTTGCGGATGATGTTATAGTATACTTAACAGAACCAGAACTATCAATAAAAGAATTATATAAGAAATTGAAGGAATATGGAGAAGTGTCGGGTTATTAGATCAACGTAAATAAAAGTGAAGCAATGCCTATGAATAATGCGGATTTCTCAAAATTTAAGAAGGAATCACCATTTAGATGGCAAATGCAAGCAATAAGATACCTAGATGTACAAATAAATAAAAATCTCGGCCAACTATATAAACTCAATTATTATCCACTAATGAAAAAATTACAGGACGATTTAGAGCATTGGAAAGATTTACCACTAACACTAATAGGAAGGATAAACTGTATTAAAATGAACATTTTTCCAAGGATATTATACCTATTTCAGGCATTGCCAATACAACTGACAGAGAAATTCTTCAAGGAGTTAAAGAAAATAATAAGGAAATTTTTATGGAAAGGGGGGAAACCGAGGATAGCACTAGATAAATTAACAGAATGGTATAAACAAGGAGGCTTACAACTGCCAAACTTTAAAAATTATTATAGAGCCGCACAATTAAGATACCTATCAGATTTTTATCAAACAAGGGAAAAGCCAGATTGGACCAGATTAGAATTAGATAAAATAGGGGAAAAGATACCTGAACACATATTATATAAATGGGATGAAAAATTGGTACAACATAGAAGTTCTCCAGTATTACATCATCTACTCAATATTTGGAAGAAGATTCATGTAGAAAGAAATAAAACAAATTATCAATTACCAAAACTAATATTGACGCAAAACAAGTTACTCCCTTTTACAATAGATAACCTTTCCTTTAGAGAATGGGAGAAAAAAGGGATTAAAAGAATAGAAAATTGTTTTTCAGGAAATAGATTATTATCCTTTGAACAAATGAAAGATAAATACAATATAACTCAAGATACAGCATTGGCATATTACCAATTGAGATCCTACTTGAAGGATAAATTAGGAAGCAGTTTGAGTTTGCCAGAGGGAAGTAACTTTGAATATGTAATTTGTTAGGTCTGCTTTGTTCATGAATGAGTGAGACAAACACCAGACTGAGTCGAAATCAGGGTTCTTTGTTCTTTATTACCGGATTGTAACACTTGCAACTAACCATGTTAGTCGGAGAATGCATTCTGCCGTTATCAGCAAAATGGTGATTTTTTATACCCTTGGATACGTGCTTAGAACATCATCATATCATTACTTGTCCAATGACTAAAACTGTTGCTATCCTTTCCCTGCTAGCTTCCGGCCTCTCAATCCATCAATGTCTCTCTTATCTTGTAAGTACAAGGATGCATTCACATCTTGTTACAGCCCTGTACAGGGTAACTCCTTACACATTCCCATCTCATGATGTTTTACCTTACAAATTACAGATACAATGATAATCAAAAGATTTATAACAAATATGTATATTAAACTGCAAGAAAAGGAGAATGAGGAAACAAATGGTAAAACTAAACAAAAATGGGAACAAGATTTAAATATAAAGATAAAAAAGGAAACATGGGTGAAGTTATGCGCTGGAACGATGAGAAATACAATAAATACGAGGTTACGTCTGATACAATATAACTGGATACACAGGCTATACATTACACCTCAAAAGTTTTCGATGTAGAAAAATTTTGGGAAGATCTAAATCAGATATTAAATAAAATAACAGAAAACAATATACCAAAGAATCCAGAGATCTTCCTCCTAAGTAACATAAAAAACAAAGAATTTGGAATTGATTTGGAGGATGCACAAAAAAGATTTGTTAAGATAGCTCTAGCCGTAGCAAAAAAATGTATTATGTCAACCTGGAAATTGGAAGATAATTTGAAAATACAACAATGGTATATAGAAATGAATAAATGTATTCCATTAGAAAAAATAACATATAGTTTAAGAAATAATATTGAAATATTCGAACAAATATGGGAGCCTTACATGAAACACAATAGCGAAAACCTACCGGGGACAATCACTACCTAAGTTAACGGAAGGAAAAGGAAATGAAAAGAATGGACTCAGTGGAATTTCTTGTGTATTTTTATTGAATGACAACATTGTTTGATTGGTTTAATGTATCCTAGATTTTGTACTTTAAATGGACGGGAGGGGGGAGGTAGGGAGGGTGGGATGGGAGGGGGTGGGGGGGAGAAAATGGCACTGTATATGTGTGAAAAGGAAAAAGTGTGTATCATGGTTAATGTAATTTATGGTGTGAAAAATAAAAAATTGAAAAAAAAAGAATCTTACCTTGTACACATCCCCATTTGACAATTCAAGCAGAAATTTCACAAAATGAATCAAGGAAATACACATTATACTCTAATTATTGATACCAATATTATTAATGATAGATTTAAATCCAATGGGATTAAATAATTTTTAAACTGGGAATAAAATGTATTCAATTTTTTTATTTGGTAATGACAACCCAAATTCAAGTTAGCCAGGTTTGTAGCTAGCGACAAAGGAACATTACTTCCACCTGATCTTAAAAAATATATCCCAAAGGACAAACAATATTTGTGTCCATAGACTTCACCCTTCCTAACATTGATTGCTACTAGGCACGAGTTCAAAAGGATCTCTGGTATCTTGCTACAGTGATGTCATCAAGCTGGCTAAATGCATAGTCATACCAATTAATTCTCAGATAAGCTAAATTGCAACTAGTCAAATATTCCTGATTAAGCATTTAAGAGCAATTATTAAAAACACTGAAGTATTTTCAAATTCATTAATAGTTTGAGAAATCCATTAGAATTACAATCCAGAGTTAAGTGTTTCATTGGGCCAGAGAAGCAGTTATAGCGGTCTTTTGGAGTTATTGGGATGAAATGAGATAGATTGGAGGAAAAATAAGTACAACAAAAAAACTGCTGTGAACTTTGAATAATTTAAAAGAAAATAATCTGTCACAATAACTTCAAATGAAACTTTATAACTTTCTCATCAAGGTCAAATTTCCCCATGGGTTAGTTTCCTCTTCTGCATCCTTATAATTTTGGGTTCTTGCACAACAGCAACTTCTTTTATCACGCCATTGTTAACATTCACTGGAACTTAACACCTTGGGGAGAGTGAGATGGGGTTGGGGTGGTGTGGGGGGGGAGAGCGAGAGACAGGGATGGGATGGGGAGGGGGCAGAGATGGGAATGGGGGTGCGGCAGGGCAAGAGTGTGAGTGTGCAATCAAATTCTATTGTTTCTTTCAAAATCCAAATGGCCATGAAGACTGATTTTTTTTCCATACACTTTTTCCTTTTACCAGTTTTTAAAAAAAATCAGGTCTCTGTAGAAATTAAACTTCAGATGGACTTCAAAATATACTTGTGTCATCATTGAAAAGATTTCAAATAAGAGTGAGACAGCATAGAGGGGCTAGTACATCATTATACCTGTCTTTCACTTCTTATACACACAAATGTTAGTGATTGATGCACAAAATGAAACAGCCACATGCAAAAATAAAGCAGTGCAAATTTAACATTCCTTTCTGTACACAATCTCCAATTCAAGCTCACTTACCAATTCAAATAGATTTGTGCAGCACTAGCTAATTTGCTTTACAATGCATATCATGGCTTTGGAAGTTATAAGACCTTCCTGAAATATTTATTTCATAGATGTAGGTGGTCTCCCTTTGCCCTGTCGGTATTGCTCAGAATTGCAGGCAATTCTGAACCAATTTAGAATAACATGTCGTCCAGATTCAAACAATAGCATGTGGCCAATTGTTTTCCTTCAGTTTCAAAAAAAAATTTCAATGTCCAAATGAAACTAGAGTAGATTTCCAGACAGTTTGAAAACTGACAATAGGGGCAATTAAGAGACTCTTCAACAGGCACATGGATGAGAGAAAAATAGAGGATTATGAGTAAGGGAAGTTTTATTTTGGTGGGGTTATATAAGAAAGCACAACATAATGAGCCCAAGGGCCTATATTGTGCTGTAATGTTCTCAGTTCTATGTTTAATATTGTAATGATACAAACATTACTCACATAATTAGTTCTAACAACTTGAGTACTCACCCGCCTCTCTCAACAGCCAAGGCATCTATTTCATCAAAGAAGAGGATCGAGGGTGCTACAGCCCTGGCCTTCCTGAAGATCTACACAAATATAGGAAATTAAGGTACAAAGCATACATAAATCTTACAATGTTAGACTTCCCAAATACAAAATAACTACATGAAATTGTGAATTCTACACATAAAAACATGACTGGTATAGTGGACACTTATTTCATACATTGGGAGAATCCATTAAACAGGACTAAAGGGTTTGGGGGATGTGCGAACCCAGAAAGGTCCTCAAGTTATACTTGCCGTAGAGATGACATGTAAAAGTAGCACTTTCAGAAGATATTTCATTATTACTTTTCATCCCAATGGATACCAAAAAAATCTATGGAATAAACTTTTCAAAAGACTTGCCAGGATGGCACTGCCCTTCCAATCTGAAATTTATCTCCCTGAAACATTAATAATGCTCATTCTTCTCTTCATTTTACTTTTCCTCCTTACCTCTGTCCTGCTGAAGAAAGTGGTTTGGGTTGTGTGCAGTTGCTCAAGCTGATTGTTCAACCAATAGAATCTTTCACAAGTGATCACATTTATACTAACTGACACACAAACACTTCAAGCTGCGTGTTAATTTTGTTAATGGTTAAAACAGGAATGCCCAGAGCATTATTCAAAATGTTTGGCTTCTGACTTCAGTGTTTTTAAACAAACTGGAGAACACAAAAGCTGCAGACGCTGGAATCTTGAGTGAACCAGGAGAAACTAAAGAGACTCAGCAGGTCAAGCAACATTCAAGGATAGAAATGGTCAGTCAACTTTTTGGGTTGGGATCCTTTATCAAGACTGGATGAAGCCTGCTCTGCTGAGTTCATCCAGCTTCTTTTTGTTCACTTACTTAGAAAATATTTGGTGCTCTGTGGCATTGAGAAAGGCAAGTTCAATAATAGTTTTGAGGAATTAGATTTTTTTTGGGGGGGGGGGAAAGAAGATGGTTGCTCCTATTGGAAAGGGAAACTTAGGCATGGGGGTTAGTGAGGGGCAAGCAGTGGGGGAGCAGGAAGACAAGAAAGCAATGGCATGAAAATGCAGTAAAGATGCAGGAAGATTTAGAAGCTTGGAGAAAACCTCTGCTAGCCTGAAACCCTGAATTAATGACCAGAGATGAATGCATTTGCACCAGTGTATATTGTTTTGAATACTGCTGAGGGGGATGACCTACCAGTTACAAGCCAGGGTAATCAGGTCTCTGACACAGATTCTGGGACTGTGGCTAAGAAGGGAAGGGGGAATAAAAGAGGTGAGCTGTAGTGATGGGGATTCTATAGTTAGGAAGACAGATGAGAGGTCTGTGGGGGAAGATCGTGAAAATCAGATGGTATGTTGCCTTCCTGGTCCCAGGGTCCGGGATACCACAGATTGAGTACACAACATTCTTAGGTGGGAGGGTGATCAGCCAGGTATCATGGTCCATGTAGGGACCAATAGGTTGGAAGTGTGAGGAAATCCTGCAAGGAGAGTTCAGGGAGTTAGGCACCAGGTTGAAAAAGAGGACCTCCAGGATAGAGATCTCAGGATTGCTTCCCATGCCACTTGTTGGTTAGAAATAGGAGGATAAAGCAGCTTAACACGTAGCTAAAGGCATGGTGTGGAAGGGAGGGCTTCAGGTTTCTAGATCACTAGGCTCTGTTCCAGGGAAGGTGGGATCTATAATCAATGGAACGGATTGCATTTGACCTGGATGGAGATTAATATCTTTGCAGGCATGTTTGTTAGTCTTGTCCCAATGGGTTTAAACTAGATTTGCAAGGGGAGGGGTACCAGAATGTTAGATCAGTTAGTGAAATGCAGGAGGACAAAGGTCATGCAAAGACTGCTTGTATAGACAGAAATCAAAGATTTGTATGTTATAGAAATTTTCACCAGTGTATTTATTTTAATGCAAGGAGTATTGTTAGAAAGGCTGACGAGCTTAGGGCATGGATTGACACGTAGAATTATGACATTATTGCTATTAGTGAGATTTGGTTTTGGGAGAGGCAGGACTGGCAGATTCAGGCATGGTTCCGTTGTTTCAGGCGTGATGGGGGGAGGGATGAAAGGGGGAGGAGTGGCATTGCTAATCAGGGAAAATATCACAGCTGTGTAAAGTCAGACAGCCAGGAGGGTTTGTCCACAGAAGCCATTCAGGTGGAATTGAGGAATGGGAAAGGTGTGACCACACTGATAGGGTTGAATTATAGACCACCCAATAATAAGAGAGAATTGGAGAAGCAAATCTGCAAAGAGATAGCAGACCAATGGAAGAAGTAGAAAGTTGTGATAGTAGGAGATTTTAAACTTTCCAAATATTGACTGGGACTTTCATACTGCAAAAGGGTTGGATGGCTTATAAATAAATATAATAGATAGATAGATAGAGGTATAAACAAGAGAGGATACAGTACTTGATCTCCTATAAGGGAACAAGACAAGTGACAGAAGTATGCGTACGCAAACATTTTGGGCTCAGTGACCATAATGTCAATAGCTTCAAGTTAATTATAGAGAAGGATAGGTCTGGTCCTCAAGTTGGGATTTTAAATTGGAGCAAGGCTAATTTTGTGGAAATGAGAAAGGATCTAGGAAGAGTGGATTGGGATATGTTGTTTTCTAGCAAGGGTGTGTTAAGTAAGTGGAAGATCTTCAAAGGCAAAATTTTGAGAGTGCAGAGTTTGCATGTTCCTGTTAGGATTAAAGGCAAAGTTATCAGGCATAAGAAACCCTGGTTTTCAAGAGATATTGGCAATCTAGTTAAGATAAAGAGGGAGGTATACAACAAGTATAGGCAACAAGGAGCGAATGAGATGCTTGAAGAGTACAGAAAATGAAAGAAAATACTTAAGAAGGAAATAAGGAAGGCAAAAAGACATGAGGTTACTTTGGGTTTACATTCACATTATCTGCCAAAGGGTTTCTGTAAGTATGTTAAGAGTAAAAGGTTAGTAGGCGACAAAATTGGTCCCCTAGAGGATCAGAGTGATCAACTATATGTGGACCTCAAGTAATGGGGGAGATCTTACAGGATTTTTGCATCAGTATTTACTCAGGAACCTGGCATTGTGCTTAGTGAAAGACTGGAATATATGGAGATTATGGAGGAGGAAGTGCTTGCTGTCTTACAGCAAACAGATAAATACCATGGGCCAGATATGATACTCCTTCCTACCTTGATGGAGACTACAGTAGAATTTACAGGGACCCTGGCAGATATACATTAAAATGTCCTTAGCCACGGGTGAGGTGCCATTGTTTAAAAAAAGGTTCCATAAATAAACCAAATAATTATAGGCTGGTGAGCCTGATGTCAGTAGTAGGTAAATTATGGGAAAGGGTTCTGAGAGATAGGATATGTTGGTATTTGGATAGCCATAGGCTGATTAAGGACAGTCAGCATGGCTTTGTGCATGGAAGGTCTGGTAGAGTTTTTTTGAGGAGGTTGACTACATGGAGGAGGTAGATGAAGGAAAGGCTGTGGATATTGACTACATGGACCAGTAAAGTCTTTGACAAGGTCCCACATGGGAGGTTAATTCAGGAGGTTCAGACACTAGGTATCTATGGAGAGGTTGTAAACTGGATTCAAAATTGGCTGTGTGGGGGAAAACAGAGAGTGGTAGTGGATGTTTGCTTCTCAGACTGGAGGACTGTGACTCGTGGTGTGCCTCAGGGATGTGTTGGAACCATTGTTGTTTTTGTCTTGTGACAGAGTATATAGATATGTTTTTGGGAAAGGTTTGTTAGAGTAGGTCACATACAAACATTTTAAAACAGATCTTATTTAAAAGATTGGGGCCAGCAGTCACTAATGGATTGTTGTTTACAAAAAGACAACAGATGAAGGATCTTGTTGGAGCCGCAGATTGTCTGCAGCTGTCCTAGTAGGGTCATGTGGTTTTGCAAGCAGAGAGAGTAAAACAGGCTTTCTGTCAGAGAGAGACAAACAGCAGATGGGACTGGAACAGGACAAGCTGGCAAACTTGTGGAAACCCCCATTTTGGAAGACTGGTTGTGAGTGCTTAGTTCAGCCTGGTCAAAGCCCTTGTGGTTCAAGCAAGAGGAGAAGACTGGCTGTCTAATGTTTCACTTGGAATAAAAGAAACAAAAAGGCACTCTGTGGAGACCTGAAAGAAAGAGCTTATCATCTAGAGAACCCTGAAGGGGCAAGTTTCGTCAGCAAGATTCTGAAGTGGCTGGGTATCCATTGTACAACAAATCACTCTTTGAAAAATGATAAGAACCTTCCTGAGCAGTAACCATTTTCAAGCATCAAAGCCTGGTGAACTTTATAAATGTTAAATTCTGTGCACAGTATAAAAATTGCCTGAAACCAATGAACTTGGAGGAATGAGAAATGAGATTGGACTGTGAACCAAAGAACTTTCTGAACTTGTACACACATTACATTCACGTGCACTTAGAATTAGAAGGGGTTAAGTTAGGTTAAGTAAGTCAATAATGGTAAGTTAAAGTTTGATTCTATTTCCATGTTTAAAGATAATTAGTAACAACTTTTGTTTAAGTAACCATTTGTCGGTGAATATCTATAGCGGCTGGGTTTTGGGGTCCTATATCAATGATCTGGATGATAAGGGGAAAGGTTTAGGGGGAACATTAGGGGAAAGTTCTTCACTCAGGGAGTGTGGAACAAGCCACCATGTGATGTGCTGAAAGCGGGCTCGATCACATTTTAAGAATAAATTGGACAAATACATGGATGGGAGAGGTCTGGAGAGTTATGGAATGGGAGCAGGTCAATGGGACTAACAGAATGATGGTTGGCACAGCTCCCAACACTTTTCAAACCTTACTATTATCACTGGTATAAGTATGCGTGATCTCACCAATATTTTGCACAGCTAAATTATGAGGTCCCAACTTTTGTCCTCTATACTCCACCCAATGACAAAGTGTTCCAGATGTCTTCTTTACCTCTTTATCTTCTGAATGGCCACTTTCAGGGAACTATGCACCTGCACCCTTAGGCCTCTATTTTCCAACCATTCATTGTGCAAGGGCAAAGCCTCATACTTGTCGGAGCTAAAGTCCATTTGCCACTCCTTGTTCCATCCTCAGCAGTAATTTTCCATGAAAATTGAAAAATTCCATGCCTGCTATTGGTGCATTATTAGCTACTAATTAACCAGAGATCTAAAAAGCACAGGATATCTAGGTTAATGTTCACAAAGGTTAAAGCTCAAAAACACTTCCCCCCCCCCACCCCCCCCACCCCCCCCCACTCCTTGAAAGGAGTTGGGTGTGGTGGAAGTTCCTTTCCCTTTGCTGCAAGGTTTCCTTTTGGAATCACCACATATTGATCTTCCAAAAGCTGCTGGAAGTTGAATTCTATGGCAATTTTACAGCTAGTGGCTTAGAAAAATAAGATTTTCCAACAACAATTGCCTGGATATAACAGAGAAATGCACAATTTTTGATTCACCAGTGGGCAATGAGAAACCAAAACCACATTTTTAAACAACTATTTTTAAGCAACAAACTGTAGATGCTGAAAATCTCAATAAAAATGTTTGAAATACTTAACAGATCAGGGAGCACATGCAGAAGGAAATAGTCATTTCAAGTTGATCACTGTTCATCAGAATCATGAATAATGAGAAATCAAGGATGTTTATCTTACAGTGAGAGGATAGCAGAAAGTACATTTGATAAGGTGCAGACGAAGGGCATAGGCTCAGAGAGAAATGGTTTTATTATTTGAAAAATATTGCAGAAAGTATTATGTTCATTTTTTTTCTCTAACAAAGTATTTGAAACAACTGTGATAAAACAGCATTTCAATTCAATCCTGTATTTGTAAAAAAAATTATTTTCACATGATAGAACCAAGCATCTAGAAATGCAAAGTAGGTACAGTCACGCTTGCCCAACCTACCTCTCTCACACCCCGCTCAGATTCTCCAACGTATTTACTCATTAATTCTGGTCCCTATAAAGAAAGCACATGGTTATTTACGCATAGTTCATGGGAAACAAACTTTAACAAGGATTTTTGCATTCCTTTATAAACAGACTCCCAGTAAGCCAAGGCTGGGCCAGGAGAGGTCCAATGAGGCATGACCTACCCCAGAGGAGGGGGTATCTGTCCAGGTATTCTGGCAGGGAGTTTGTGGGGTGGGGGGGGGGGGGGAAAGTAAGTTGACTGTGACAGGGAGGAGAGGCTGGAGGGGATCCCCAATGTGGGGAACAAGCCCTACCTCCACCAGATGGAGAGTCAGCACCAGGCAGCGCAGAAGTTCATACCCCAGCAGCCACTCTCCCATCCTGCCACCAGCGATTGGGAAGAGAGGAGAGGAGAGTGAGAAGGGAAGCAGAGCTGTGGGCCCCCTGGTCTTACCCTGCCGCAGGGGCTGCTTTGCATTGGGTCACTTCCCGCATCATGTGCTCGGTGCAGGTACCTGCAGAGACCAGTGGCAGCAGCATTCTCGAAGAGAACACATCAGAAACAGGTGCAGGAGTTGTCCATCTGGCCTGTGAAGCCTGCTCCCACATTCAGTGAGATCACAGCTGATTTGGCCTGGCTCAACTTTGCCTTTCCCCCCCCCCCCCCCCCATAGCCTTTAATTCCCTTACAAAAATCCATCTTACTGTATCTTAAATATATTTAAGGAGGCAGGCTCTACTGCTTCCTTGGGCAGAGATCTCCACAGGATCAAGTCAGGATTTTGAAAATATTTAGTATGTACTTTTTCATTATTGAAATTATAAATTAGTTTAAAAGCTACATCTTTGGCTTGGCTTCGCGGACGAAGATTTATGGAGGGGGTAAAAAGTCCACGTCAGCTGCAGGCTCGTTTGTGGCTGACCAGTCCGATGCGGGACAGGCAGACACGATTGCAGCGGTTGCAAGGGAAAATTGGTTGGTTGGGGTTGGGTGTTGGGTTTTTCCTCCTTTGCCTTTTGTCAGTGAGGTGGGCTCTGCGGTCTTCTTCAAAGGAGGCTGCTGCCCGCCAAACTGTGAGGCGCCAAGATGCACGGTTTGAGGCGTTATCAGCCCACTGGCGGTGGTCAATGTGGCAGGCACCAAGAGATTTCTTTAGGCAGTCCTTGTACCTTTTCTTTGGTGCACCTCTGTCACGGTGGCCAGTGGAGAGCTCGCCATATAATACGATCTTGGGAAGGCGATGGTCCTCCATTCTGGAGACGTGACCCATCCAGCGCAGCTGGATCTTCAGCAGCGTGGACTCGATGCTGTCGACCTCTGCCATCTCGAGTATCTCGACGTTAGGGGTGTGAGCGCTCCAATGGATGTTGAGGATGGAGCGGAGACAACGCTGGTGGAAGCGTTCTAGGAGCCGTAGGTGGTGCCGGTAGAGGACCCATGATTCGGAGCCGAACAGGAGTGTGGGTATGACAACGGCTCTGTATACGCTTATCTTTGTGAGGTTTTTCAGTTGGTTGTTTTTCCAGACTCTTTTGTGTAGTCTTCCAAAGGCGCTATTTGCCTTGGCGAGTCTGTTGTCTATCTCATTGTCGATCCTTGCATCTGATATTGAAATACATGTATTTCTTAATATTTATAAATGTTCCCTAATTTTTTTCATGTCTTGCGGTTCTCAAACTGAAGTTTATCGTATGTGGCTATTATGCTAAGCAAGTTTGGTCACTCCTGCCTAATTACTTCAGCAAACAACACCATTCTTGTCATCAATTTAACAGTTGTAAATGCATTAGACAGAGTACTGATTTGGTCCTCCAGTCTGGACACTCAGAGGGGTGTACAAGTGTATTTTATGAGGAATTTGTTATTGGCACACAGTAGACCCATAGAAGGTAGAGCAGCAAGATAGGAAATTCTCCTGAAGGAGCTCAACAATCAACTTTGCATCCTGGCAAGCGTGAGCAAGAAACCCACCTGCTGATCACCTTAGAACCTTCCCTCAGCTGATGAATTAGTAATCCATCTTGAGCATTACACTGGCTCAACACCTCCTTCACAACCTTCAATAGAATGAACTTGCTAGTGAAATGTAGAGGTTAAGGGCAACAGGGAGGGTTGCAAAAGGAAAGGAGGGTTGCACTGCTGATCAGGAAGTACAGTAATACTCAAGGGAACTACAAACCATTAAGCTTTACATCAGTAGTAGGGAAGCTGTTGAAGATACGGAGGGAAAGATTAATGTTCAAAAGCAGGGATTGATTGGAGTTGTCAACATATTTTTGTGCTGGAGAGATTATTTCTCACAAACTGGATCAGGTTTTTGAAAGGGTAACTATGAAAATTGATGAATGCAGAGCCAGAGACTTGGTTTATGTGGGCTTCAGTAAGGCTTTTGACAAGGTCTCTCATGATAGGCTAGTACATAAGGTTAAGGCACAAGGGATGTTGGCAAACTGAATCTAAAATTCGCTGGGTGATAGGAGGTAGAGGATAGTGGTGGATGACATTTTTCTGATTAGAAGTCTATAACAAGTGGCGCCCACAGGGGTAGCACGGTTGGCATAGTGGTTAGCGCAACATCATTACGGCATCAACGATTGGAACCGCGGTTTGAATTCCATGTTGTCTGTAAGGAGTTTGTACATTCTCCATGCCTGTGTGGGTTTCCTCCCACCATTCAAACGTACTGAGGGTTGTAGATTAATTGGGTGCAATTGGGTGGCACAGGCATGTAGAGTGAAATGGCCCATTACCATGCTGTATGTTTACATTTTAAAAATAATTCAAAGCAGCAATCGGCTCTGGGATCTTTGTAGTTTGTAATACATACATACATACATATGAGAATGTCGGTGCCATGACTAGTACATTTGCAGACTACACCAAAATTGGCAGAATTGTAGATAGCAAATAAGATGGTCTCAGAATACACACACACACACACACACACACACACACACACACACACACCACACACAAGAACAGAAGCAGCCACTAGGCCCATCAAGTCTGTTCTGTAAAACTACACTAAGCTGCTCTACAATAGATCAAATTTCCTGCCTTTTCCCCATATCCCTTGATGCCCTCACTAATGAGATACTTGTCTATTTCTTGTTTAAATACTCGCAGTGATCTGGCTTCCTCCGCTGTATGCGGCAGCGAGTTCCACAGATCCACAACCCTCTGGCTGAAGTAGTTCTTTCTAATCTCGGTTTTATATGGATAGTCTCTACTTTTCAGACTATGACCCCCTTGTCCTTGATTCACCCACCAAGGAAAACAAACATCTTACCTGCATCCACCCTATCTAAACCTTTCAAAATAAGAAAACCATCTATGAGATCTCCTCTCATTCTCCTATACTCCAATGAATACAACCCAAGAGCTGCCAAACGCTCCTTGTACATTAGCCCTTGCATTCCAGGAATCAGCCTAGTAAATCTCCTCTGCACTCTCTACAACAACATCACATCCTTTCTAAGATAGGGGGCCCAAAACTGTACGTTAGCCCTTGCATTCCAGGAATCAGCCTAGTAAATCTCTGCACTCTCTACAACAACATCACATCCTTTCTAAGATAGGGGGCCCAAAACTGCACACAGTACTCCAAATGAGGTCTCACCAGTGCCCCATAGAGTCTCATCAACACATCTTTACTCTTGCACACTATTCCTCTTGAAATGAATGCCAACATAGCATTCGCTTTCTTCACTACCAATTTCACCTGGTCATTAACTTTTAGGTTTCCTTGCACGAGGACACCCATGTCCCTTTGCACATCCGAGGTCTGAATTTTCACCCCATCCAAACAGTATTCTGCTTGTTTGTTTCCACTGCCAAAGTGTACAACTGTACATTTCATCTGCCATAATTTTGCCCAATCTCCTAATCTGTCTATATCCTTCTGCAACTTTACGGTTTCTACTACACTTCCCACTCCGCCATCTATCTTGGTGTCATCCGCAAATTTGGCCACAAAACCACTTATACCACAATCCAAATCATTAATATAAATTGTAAACAGCAGCGACTCCAATACTGACCCCTGTGGAACACCACTAGTTACAGGCAGCCATCCAGAACGGGAACCCTTAATTTCAACCCTTGCTTCCTGCCTATCAGCCACTTCTCTATCCAGTTTAATAACTTCCCTGTAATTCCATGAGCCTTCATCTTATTTAGCAGCCTAATATGCGGCACCTTATCCAAAGCCTTATGAAAACCTAAATAGATAACATCCACAGCCTCTTCTTTGTCGATCCTACTTGAAATTTCTTCAAAAAACTCTAATAGGTTGTTCAGGCAGGATCTACCCTTTAAAAAACCATGCTGACTTGGACCTATTCTGTTATGCATCTCTAGGTATCTCACCTCATCCTTGAGGATTGACTCTAATATCTTCCCAACCACTGACGTCAGACTAATCAGCCTATAGTTTCAGTGGAACGTAGATTAGCTGGAAAGCTGGGCAAAACAGTGACAGGTGAAATTAAATCCAAGTGTGAGATGAGGCACTTTAGAAAGGCAAACTGTGTTAGGAGTATTGAGTAAATGGCAGGAACCTTAAAACTTAAAAAGTACTGGTGTTCAGAGGATTCTTGGGGCGCAAATGCATAGTTCTGAAAGAGGTGACAACTGGATAGGATAGTAAGAAAATAAACTTGGAATATTTGCCTTCTACGTCCATAACTGTACATTCATATCTTCTTCTTTTCTTTGGCTTGGCTTCGCGGACGAAGATTTATGGAGGGGGTAAATGTTCACGTCAGCTGCAGGCTCGTTTGTGGCTGACAAGTCCGATGTGGGACAGGCAGACACGGTTGCAGGGGAAAATTGGTTGGTTGGGGTTGGGTGTTGGGTTTTTCCTCCTTTGCCTTTTGTCAGTGAGGTGTGCTCTGCGGTCTTCTTCAAAGGAGGTTGCTCCCCGCCGAACTGTGAGGCGCCAAGATGCACGGTTTGAGGCGATATCAGCCCACTGGCGGTGGTCAATGTGGCAGGCACCAAGAGATTTCTTTAGGCAGTCCTTGTACCTTTTCTTTATAAAGCATTGGTTATACCACACGTTGTGTACCATGTATCGTTCAAATGCTAAACTATGAGGATTTGGTTGTAAAAGAGTAAATAGAGTAGAGATTCACCCTGGAATTGCCTGGAATGAAGGGCTAGAATTCTAAGAGATTGGATAGACTGGGTTTATTCTCACTGGAATGTAGGAGAATGAGGTCGTGTGGCCTTATAAGGGTTTATAAAATTATTAGAGGCATGGATTCAATTGATTGTAGTATGTCCATCCCAGGGCAGGGAGTCCATAAATAGACACAGGTTTCAGGTGAGAAGAAATTTCAAGAAAATCTGAGGATAGAGATTTCCTCTGTGTGTAAGAGGGTAGTGAATATCTGGAACAAGCTGCCAGAGGAGGTAGCAAATGCAGGTGCAATTGCTTCGTTTAATAGGCATTTGGACAGATACTTGGATAAGAATATGAAGATATGAACCTAATGCAGGGCAAAAGGGATTAAAATAAATAGGTATCAGGGTCTGCATGAACAAAATGGGCCCAAGGGGCCAGCTTCTAAAGTTATACAATTCAGCAATGCCCAAACAAAAAAAAATTAGAAAGATGCATTTAACTGCAACCTCATTGCCAAGGTCCAGGTACTCCTATTGCTCTTCGGTTACTCATCTTGTGTCCAGGTTTGGCCCAAGGCTAAAAAAGAGGCCCACTATCCATTTCAATTCAGCAGAATCCAAGCTAAGCAAACTTGGGTTTGAAATGAACAGCAAATGCTTACTCTGACGGGAGACATAAAGGAGAACCAATACAAAGCTTTACAAAGGCATCAGTGGATCCTCGTTTTTACTTTGTGTTGGTGCCAGCTTTTGACCCAGGAGCTCATCTATTTGCTTTACAATGTTAAAAGTACTAATATAAAATAAATTTATGGCCAATCCATAATTACAGAATCAGTCTTCACTTACAACAACTTTGTTAATATCAAAAATACATTGCTCTTTTTAAGAAAATTGCACTTTCCAAAGCAGAGCTTTTTAAGAAGAATTCCAATTAAGTACTATGACACTTTGTGTCACAACCTGCTGATCGATTTGTCATTTTCACTGAATTACCTTCACTGCTAAGAAATTCAGTCCACTTTCATGAGCTAAAGCTTTTGCAATCATCGTCTTGGAGCACCCAGGAGGTCCGTAAAGAAGAATTCCTTTAGGAGGCTGAATTCCCATTCTGGCAAAGGATTCTGGATGTTTTAGTGGCCACTCAACTGCCTGTCTGAGCTTCAGCTTCACACTTTCCATCCCTCCTATGTCTGACAAGGACACCTAAATAAGAAATTGATTAATGCAGGATCAGCTTCTGTGAACATTTTTATTTCACAATACTTGGAAATTAAGCAAACATCGTTTGTTGCTCTCTGTTATAGTCCATACCATAAAATGATTTACCAAGACCAATGAGAAACATGGGCAATTAAATTACATACACAACTCCAAATTTCTGATTCCACAATACCATCCAAGAACCATCCAAGCATATTTAAAACTTTTAAGAATATCTGTTGTCAATTATGATTCTACATGGAGATCACTTTTTTAAAAACATTTTCTTAAAGGTATAAATTTGAGTATAAATGTCCAAGCGTTCAGTTTTCATCAAAAAGTCTTAAGAATTCAATCTACCGCTTAAGCAATATCCAGACACTTTCCAAGACGGAAATCTCAGCAAAAGTAGATGCATTACCATCACAAGCATTAAATCTCCATAAAAATGGAATAAGTGAGACATTTTGGAAATAGGATAATTACGAAGTGAATTTATGTTTTGACAACTGTTACAAACTAACAAACCTTTGTTAGTACTAACACAGAAACAACAATGGAAGATTCACCAGACAGTGGTAGATTCAAAATCATAGTTTTTATTAAACTATTAAAAAACATAACATTACTCTAAATTTAATGTGTGCGGGTGAGTGTGAGTCTCTATTAAAGTCCAAAACTATTTCAGTTTAAACTCGAGTCTGAAAAGTCCATTTTAAAGTCCAGTTTCAAACTTCCTGTTGATCTTCAAGGTCTTAAAATTGTGATTCAGAAGTAAGAATGAAGGACCCAATTTCTTTCACACTCACAGGTCTTTTGAGGAGTTTAGAGATATATTCTTCCCACAAGTGTTTTCACAAATTTCCTCTTTAAACAGGAATGACCATCTTCTGGGCACATGAGGCTGCTTCTCTTTTCTTAAAAGAGCAGTCTGAAATGGTCTTATTTATTTAAAAGCCATTTATGTTGTGGATCTCCTATAATAAAGATAATATAATACAGCATCTCCCTCTCTTTCTAGAGATTACAGTCCTAGTCCTGTCTTTCCAAGATATCAAGTGTTTCTTCAATCTTATCATTCAAAAATGTCCCATTTATTCAGTAATGGGGGCCTGATATCATGTGACCTTACATCAGCACAGTTTCATTTCTGAAAAACCTCCTCCAAACC
The DNA here is from genome assembly GCF_036971445.1 of Narcine bancroftii. Lineage (NCBI taxonomy): Eukaryota > Metazoa > Chordata > Chondrichthyes > Torpediniformes > Narcinidae > Narcine > Narcine bancroftii. The sequence goes on along the minus strand of NC_091471.1, from coordinate 134,904,994 downwards.
ACTTACATCCATAACAACATTTGACCTCACCTTTGTTTCAAGAGGTTTAAATAGTTTTATGATTTCACAAAGTCTAGGCACATGTCACTCAAATGGTACTGAGTTTGCATCAGTTGCTAGCATAATGCTTTTAAGAACACATTGTCCTGAAATCAATTAAAAATCCACTTCTGTTTCATTATTGGCTTTGTACTGCTGCGTCTCCAAACTGACACTCTTTCTCTTAGCGCCATGGTGTTTTTGCAAATGTGCTATGACCTGTGTGTAACCCTATAACCACCCATAACCAACTTTACTAAGACATTTTCATATGAAATATAGTTTAACATTAACCTAAATCAATGGTTTTCAAACTGCCCCCCTGAACCCACATTCCACTTTATGCAATACCAATGCCACAAGTGCTCTGTGATGAGTAAGGGATTACTTAAGGTGGTATGTGAGTGGGAAGGAAAGGTTGAGAATCACTGCTCTAGACCCAATTGTTATTGAAATATTTTACTTGAGAAAAATTGTGATTGGCCCATTTCCTTTGGAGTTCTGAAACTGTGCACATAATGAGTCAATTAGGTACAATTAAAACAGTTATTATCAAACCTTTTTCTTTCCACTCATATTCCAATTTAAGTAATTCCTTACTCATCACAGAGCTCTTATGGCACAGGGATTGCTTAAGGTGGAATGTAACTTTAGGGGGGCAGTTTGAAAACCACTGACCTAAATATTAATATTAACACAGATCCAACAAGTCCACATCTCAGAAATTTAATTTTGGAGGAAATGATAGGAAGCTAACATTGCCCTCATTGGAAAGTGACCATAAGAAATTCTGAAACCAGAGAACAGATGGTATACCAAGATGAATCTTATTCTTCCTTACAGCTGTTATCTGGATAAGGAAATTAGCATTTGCTTAGACTTTGATTACATAGGCTACCCAGCCTGTAAAGACCCTTCAGAATCTTATATGTTTCAGTCAGGTTGTCTTTCACTATTTTTAACTACAGAAGATACAAGCCCAGCTTGTTGAATCTACTCATTCCAGATACTAGTCTGGCACAGTGGTTAGCGCCACACTATCAGCGATCAGGGATCAGGGTTCAAATCTGCCGCTGTCTGCAAGTCCTCCCCATATCTGCGTGGGTTTCCTCTGGGAGCTCCGGTTTCCTCCCACCCTCAAAAATAATGTACATTGTTTGTAGATTAATTGGTGTAATTGGGTGGCATGAGCTCATTGGTTGGAAGGGCTGTTACTATGCTGGATCACTAAATTAAATCTTCTGTGAACTGCTTTCCATGCATTCATGTGATTGTTTACATAAAGATGACAAAACTCAACACAAAATTCCAGATGTGAAAACCACAAGAATATAGTGATCGGGGATTCTATAGTTAGGGTGGGGGGAACAGATGAGAGGTTCTGTGAAAGAGATCAAGTATCCCAGATGGTATGATGCCTTCTTGGTACCAGGGTCTGAGATACTGCAGATAGAATTCTTGGCATTCTCAGGAGGGAGGGTGAACAGCCAAATGTTGGGTCCAATGACATGGGGAGGAAAGATGAGGAGGTCCTGAAAGGAGAGTTCAGGGAACGAGTTAGGCGTTAGGTTGAAGGATAGGACCTCCAGGGTTCTGATCTCTCAATTGGTACCCATGCCATGTGCTAGTGAGGTTAGAAATAGAAGGATAATGCAGTTTAACATGTGCTAAAGACATATGCAAGAGGGAGGGCTTCAGGTTTCTTGATCATTGGACTCTCTTCCAGGGAAGGTGGGACCTGTTCCAATGGGTTGGTGTGCATCTGAACTGGAGGGGGACTAATATCCTTGCGGGAAGGTTTACTAGTGCTGTTCCAGTGGGATTAAACTACATTTGCAGCAAGACAGGAACAAGAGTGCCAGAGAAAATAGAAGAGTGGAGGAGGGAAGAAGTCAACAGGTTGTACGTGGTGTAGATTTTCTTAAGTGCATCTATTTCAATACAAGAAATATTGTAGGAAAGACAGATGAGCTTAGAGCATGCCTTGGCATGTGGAACTATGACATTGTGGCCATTAGTGAAACTTGGTTGCAAGAGGGGCAGGACTGACAGCTCAATGTTAGGGTCTTCCGTTGCTTTAGACAGGATAGAATTTGGGGGGGGGGGGGGGGGAAGAAGAGAGAGGTGGTGAATGAAAGGCAGAGGAGTGGCATTGCACGTCAAGGAAAATATCATCGCTTTGCTCAGGCAGGACAGACCAGAGGGCTTGTCTACTCAGGATATATGAGTGGAGCTGAGGAATGGGAAAGGTATGACCACATTCAAGGGATTGTATTATAGACCACCCAATAGTCAGTGACAATTGGAGGAGCAAATCTGTAGAGAGATAGCAGACAGATGCAGGAAATGCAAGGTTGTGATAGTAGGAGATTTTAATTTCCACATATTGACTGCGACTCCCATAATGTAAAAGGGCTAGAAGGCTTGGAGTTTGTCAAATGTGTTCAGCAAAGTTTGCTAAATCAAAATATAAAGGTACCAACTAGAGAGAGTGCAATACTGGATCTCCTTTTAGGGAGCAAGACAGGACAGGTGACAGAAGTGTGTGCAGGTGAACCTTTTGGGTACAACGATCATAATGCCATTAGTTTCAAGTTAATTATGGAGAAGGGTAGGTCTGGGCCTCGGGTTGAGATTCTAAATTGGAGAAAGGCCAATTTTGAGGAAACTAGAAAGGATTTAGAATTGAGATAAGCTATTTTCAGGCAAGGATGTGCAAGGTATGTGGCAGACCATCAAAGGTGACATTTTGGGAGTACAGAGTTTGTATGTTCCTGTCAGGATTAAAGGCAAGATTAGCAGGCATAAGGAACCTGGTTTTCAAGGGACATTGGGGATCTGGTTCAGGAGTATACCAAGTAAAGGCAACATGGAGCAAATAAGGTTCTTGAGTTGTATAAAAAATGCAAGAAAAACCTCAAGAAATAAATTAGGAAGGCTAAAAGAAAACATGAGGTTGCTTTGGCAGACAATGTGAAGGAGAATCACAAGGAATTCTACCGGTATATTAAGAGGAAAAGGATTGTAAGTGATAAAAGTGGTCTCCTTAAAGATCAGAGTGGTTGGTTTTGTATGGAGCAAAAAGTGATAAGGGAGATCTTAAATATTTTTTTCATCAGTATTCATTCAGGAAATAGGCACAGAGTCGTGGGAAGTAAGGGAAACAAGCAGCGAAGTCATGGAACCTATACAGAATAAAGAGGAGGAAGTGCTTGCTGCCTTAAAGCAAATAAAGATGCATAAATCCACGAGGCCTTACAACATATTCCCTCAGACCATAAGGGAAGCAAATGTAGAAATTGCAGGCGCTCTGGCAGAAATATTTAAAATGTCCCTAGCCACGGATGTGGTGCATGAGGATTGGAGGGTAGCTCATGTTTTTGTTTAAAAAAGGCTCCAAAAGTAATACTAGATATTATACGCCAGTGAGCCCGACATCAGTCATACGTAAATTATTGAAAGCTGTTCTAAAAGATCACATATACAATTATTTGGATAGCCAGAAAATGATTAGGAATAGTTAACGTGGCTTTGTGCATTGGAGGTGGTGTTTAACCAATCTCAGAGTTTCTCAAGGTTACCAGGAAAGTTGACGAGAGAAAGGCTGTGGAAGTTGTTTACATGGACTTTCATAAGGCCTTTGACAAGGTCCCACATGGGAAGTTTGTCAGGGAGATTCAGACACTAGGTATTCATGGTGAAGTAGTGAAATGGATTCGACAATGATTGAACGCAAGAAACCAGAGAGTATTGGTGGATTAATTGCTTCTCAGACTGGAGGCCTGTAACTAGTGGTGTGCCTCAGGGATTAGTGCTGGGACCATTGTTGTTTGTCATCTTTATCAATGATCTGGATGATAATGTGGTAAACTGGATCAGCAAGTTTGCAGATGACACAAAGATTGTGGACAAAGAAGGTGGTTTTCAAAGCTTGCAGAGGAATCTGAACCAGCTGGAAAAATGGGCTGAAAAATGGCAGATGGAATTTAATGCAGACAAGTGTGAGGTTTTGCATTCAGGAAGGTAAAACCAAGAAAGCACGTACATGATGTACGATAGGTCTCAGAGGAATAAGGTAGAACAGGGGGACCTGGAAATACAGATACATAATTTCCTGAAAGTGGCATCACAGATGGATAGCATTATAAAGAGAACTTTTGGCATATTGGCCTTCATAAATCAAAGTATTGAATATAGGAGTTGGGAAGTTATGGTAAAGTTGTATAAGGCATTGGTGAAGCCAAATTTGGAACATTGTGTGCGTTTTGGTCACCTAACTACAAGATATCAATAAGATAGAAAGAGTGCAGAGTAGATTTACTGGGATGTTGCCTGGACTTCAGGAACTGAGTTACAGGGAAAAGTTAAACAGGTTAAGATTTTATTCCATGGAGATTTAATAGAGGTGTTTAAAATTATAAGGGGGATCGACAGAGTTAATGTAGATAGGCTTTTTCCACTGAAAGTAGGTGAAATAGACTACACAAAAGAGTCTGGAAAAACAACCAACTGAAAAACCTCACAAAGATAAGCGTATACAGAGCCGTTGTCATACCCACACTCCTGTTCGGCTCCGAATCATGGGTCCTCTACCGGCACCACCTACGGCTCCTAGAACGCTTCCACCAGCGTTGTCTCCGCTCCATCCTCAACATCCATTGGAGCGCTTACACCCCTAACGTCGAAGTACTCGAGAGGGCAGAGGTCGACAGCATCGACACAGAGTGGTGGGAGTGTGGAATGAGCTTCCAGCAGAAGAGGAGAATGCGGGCTCAATTTTAACATTTAAGAAGAATTTAGACAGGTAGATGGATGGGAGAGGTATGGAGGGCTATGGACTGGGTACAAGTCAGTGGGACTAGGCAAAAAAAAAATGGTTTACCACAAACTAGAATGGCCCAAGAGGTAGGTTTCTGTGGTTTAGTGTTCTGTGGTTCTAAAGTTCTACTGAGCAGCTGGAGGGAGTCAGTGGTTCAGACAGCATGTATGGAGAAAATTGGTCAATTTACACCTTGGTTTGGGACCTGCTGTTAAGGGTAAAGTTGGAAGGAGAAATAGCAAGCATAAAAAGACATTGGAATAGCTGATTCACAGAGAAAAGAAAAAAGCAAAAAGGCAAGAGGGTAAGACGAGTCTGGTGGTGGCACATGCAAAAGTCAAAGAAAGATGTGCCAGGCCAGTGGGGTGAAAAGTGATGACTAAAGGATCTCTAACCTTGATCTTTCTGGTGAGAATGGAAGTGTGTGAAATGGACGGGATACAGAAAAGAGCTTATCAGTGACAGTTGGTGGGGAGGGGATGGAAAGAGGGAGAGCAGTATTTCTTGAAGAAACAGGATAATTCAGATATCCTGGAGTGGAAGGCCTCAACCCAGGAACAGATGTGGCAAAAGTGAAAGAGCTGGGATGAAAGGGATTCTTACAACATATGGGTACTGTTCAAAACAAATTAAAAGTTAATCCTTTGAACTCACTTTCAATTTTCAAACTACTCGCTCTTGAGGGTTTAAAAAAAACCATAGTCCTTGCCTAAAGAACATAATAGGGTAAAATTTGACTGGAAAGTTAGAAAACAAACAATGCAAATTAATGTCCAAAACCCTAATGTTTGCCCAAATTACATTATTTTCTCTAATTAAGAAACAATTAGATTGTCTCTTCCTTTTACATCAACAAATGGCAGATACTCTTAGATTCTGTATCTTGATCAATGTGGTTTATAGTGTGAAAAATAAAAAATTAAAAAAAAAACAAATGGCAGATACGTTGCTGGATTATCACAACTGGAATAATTACCATATTTAATGTTCACTGTTGTTTCTTTGCCTTACCAATGTGCCAGCAACTTGCTCAAAAATAATTGAACATAAAATTTGGAAAATTTCCCACAGCTGAAGATTAGAAAAAATACCACTTTCTGAACCAAGTACTCTTTACATATATTAGCTCAGCTCATACTGCAATAGAATAACACATAAACAGAAACCTGTTGAATAAATAGATGCGTGTCAGTTTACTCTTCAGAGCACCTGATGCAACAAAACAATGGATGAATTCCATAAAGATACTGTTTGATTACATAGACCCCTCAGGAGAAGTAGCTATAACCACTTTTAACCAACCTCCATATTCCTTCACACACTTGAATTGGTAGGCAAGCAGAAGGCATAATTTTCCATCACAAAGGATAGTATTCTTTCATCATTAAGCATGAAAGCAAACAAGTGACTGCCAACTTCATGGCTCCCTTCACAGCTCCCTTATTATGTCTCAGCCCATCTTGCCAATGCTCTTTCATCAAAGAGACTGCACAGCTACAGCTGGAAGATCTGGCTCCTGATACCTCTGCATCACCCTAAAGCACCACAGAAGCTCTCATACAAGGGTACTTTGTGTACATAAAACAAATGAAATGTATCGCAGCATACTGGAACAAAGGTTCTATTATTTTGGTTGCCCTGGAGGTAAATGTCTGTATGCACCCAAGATGGTTGGCATTATATTTTCCCTCCCGAGACTTTGAACCAGCACAAGTTTCCACTTTTCTGATGGCAACAGTCACAACTCAATGCAATTACTTTCCAAACTACTATTAAAAACCAAGTCATGCTACTGGTCTGTGAAAACAAGTGTGAATAATGATGGCATGTCTGCAAGGTTTGTAAAATAGACACAATGGTATGTGAATGTTGCAGAATCAGTCTGAAAATCATAATACGGAGCATCAAATCACCTTGGGACTTCAGCCAAATCTGACCAGTCCAGTTACATGTCAAAAGAAATCTCACTCATAACCATTCTATTATTTTTATGAAGGACCTGTACTACATATAAAATTGAACATGAAAAGTAACAGAAAGCCAAGATTAACATATTAAACAAGGTCTAGTAATGTAAAATTATTAATAACTGTTGATCAACCATTGAACCTGAAGTACTGTCCTTGGATTTCTGTGAGTTTGGGTTAAAGAGGGTCAAAGATCAATGTTGGGGAGAGAAAGCATGTTCATTTTTAGTAATTAGAAGAAACAGAGAAGAGGTGAGGTGAAAATATAATCACCTAGACGGTAAAAGAAGCAAAAACTCCACACTATATTTAAACAGTACTTACATGAGTACTTGACCAACAGGGCTATGGATCAAGGGCTGCAAGATGGCATTAGGTTGGGTAGGGTTTTTTTTAAATACTTTCTTAAAAATGGAAAGCTGAATGGCCTCTTGAGTCATCAATTCTCTATGGTTTATCCCTTTCGTTGTGATTTGAAAAGAACATTTTTTAAAGATTAAATTTAAAAATGTAAACATGCATCTCTTCTTTTCTCTCACAAATCTCACTGTCACTATATGCACTTGTATTCATTTTCACTATATTTTCACCACTAGCGGACCTTGATTAGATGTGCATTAGCAAATTCAAAGTTCAGCACATCCAAGATAGTTCACTAGGCCAAAAAGGAAGGGTGCCAAATAATAAAAATAATCTTAAAATATTAATCAAAGCACCACAAATGCTGAAAAGCCATTCTATATTTTAAAATATGAAATTCTCTCTGTTTCATTCAGTTAAGCAAAATACTAAAAAAGTGCCCACTTTCAAACTGGTTAGGTTGTGGTACAGCTTCAATTTATCAATACCCAAAGTAACAAAATAACTTGGGCTCCAAAATATTCTTTGGATATCAAATAATGCTTCATCCTCCCATCTTTTCCTTTCAGGTATCTTAAGATGCACATGTTCTTCTTACAATGACATGGAATTGTGCTCCAAAGTCAAAGCCATGCATTTTCTCAGTAAACAGAAAAGTCTTATTCATCAATATGTAAACAAAAATATTCAGGAATTACTTTTTTTTTCATGCAAACAACTTACTTTTGGCACATCTATAGTCACTTCTCTCATGGCACTAGGCCTGACATCATTCATCGCTTGCAGGAAATCATTAAAAGTTATCTTCACTGAACTGGCCAACTTATTGTCTGAAGGGTCACTACAATCCCCAAGTGCTCGACGCAAAGCATGCAGACCTGTAAGAAAATAAAGATTTTTGTGGGTCAAATATCTTGAACATTACATTTTTTTAAACAAATGTGCTCAGTTAATTCTAGTTTATCAGTTGAGTATTTCTTCAAACATGCTAAAATGGTTTAAAGATAATTAATGATTAAATAAATAAAATAACGTGCATACTCCTTACTTCAAATTTTAAAATAACCAATGAAAACAGTAACCAAATGTTGCATAACACAACTTGCATGGCAGGTTAGTCTGGAAGGTTAGATCACATGGGATCCAAGATGAGCCGTCCAACTGGATTCAAATCTGCCTCAGTGGAGGAGTCAAAGGGTATCTGTGGAGTGCAGATTTTCTGAATGGAGACCCGTGAACAGTGGTGTTCTCCAGGCATCAGTGCTGGCCCATGACTGTTTATTATCTACATCAAAAATTTGGATGGCAATGTAGTGAATAAAATTAGTTAACTTGAAATTACACCAAAATTGGTGGTGTAGTGAATGATATCCAAGTTTACAACAGGATGTAGATCATTTGGGAAAGTGGTTCAAGGAGTGGCAAATGGAATATAACAGCAACAAGTGTGAAACTCAAACCAGGGTGGGACTTGCATGATAAATTGTGCAGCCCCTGGAAAGTGAAAGATCTTGGTGTACAAATGTACAGTTTCATGAAAGTGGTAACCCTGACGGGATGGTGAAGATACATGGCATACTTTCCTTATTGAGCGCAGCATTGAGTAGAAAAGCTTGGATCACTGGTGATACCACACTTAGAGTTCTGTGTGCCGTTCTGGTCACCCAATTATAGGAAGGATACAAGTTGGAAGGAATGCAAAGGAGATTCACCAGAATGTTTCCAGGACCAGAGCATTGAAGTTATAGCAAGAGGTTTTATTCCCTAGAATGCAAGAGTTTGAGGGATGTCCATATAGAGGTTTACAAGATCATGAGTGGAATGGAAAACAGGATGCTTGCAGTCTTTCCCCCCCCACCCCCAAAGTGGGCAACTCCAGAATTAGAGGGCATTTGTTTCAAGTAAGAAGGGAGAAATTTAAGAGGGACCCAAAGGGGAACTCTTGTCAAACTCAGAGGCGGTTTGCATCTCAAGTGAGCTGCCAGAAGAATCTATAGAAACAGATACAATTATTATGTTCAAAAGACATTTAAATAGAGGTATGGATAAGAATGATTTAGAAGAATATGGACCAAATGGAGGGAATTGGGACCAAGCCAAAACACCAACTTTGTTGGCATGGATAAGTTGCTGTATAACTCCATATGTATGAGGGTCTTAGTAAATGTCTTGATTAAATGTCAAAATAGGAATAGTGGTATGTTTTCCTTCTGATTTAATTAGTTGTGGTGAAACAGGGGGAGAGTTCTGCAAAAGACAGAAGACATTATTAAAATCTTATTTGCACAAGAAATTTATTGTTGTCAAGACCAACACTTAATACCCTTTCCTAACTGCCCAAGAAAAATCCTGGGTAACCTTAAACCAATCCAGTGCCTGTGGTGAAAGCAGTCCCATGGTACTCTTAGGAGGAGAGATCCAGGATTTTTGCCCATCTGTAGTTAATCAGTATAGATTCATTCCTGTCAGAATATTGTGGTTTGGTAGCAAACTTCAAGTAGCAGCATCCTGATCAACAAGTGCAACAGAAAAAGACAATGACTGGAAAATGCAGTCTTAACAGATACCTTGATGAGTTGTAGCTGTACATTCCGCAGATGTTATACGACACACCTGCAGAATACACAGCCACTAACTTGGGCTTAAGAAGAGCTTCCACAGATGCAGTTTCCCCATTGAGGAGTACACCTGAAGGTCAACATGTCCTCTGACAAGCTCTTAACTTCGCCTCCTCATTCTTCTGGCAGGCTGCCGTCTGCCTCTTTTGCTGTATCATTCTGGAGATGGAGAACTGCTATTGATTCCTCCATCTCTACCAACCAGCAGGTTCTGGGTAAAATGTACAACTTGAGAATGTCATCTCAAGAGGAACTACAGCACTGGCATAAATACAACTGCCAAAGTGTTTTTACAACTTGCTCAATACAAATCAATCACCAATTAAATCTTCATGCCATTAAACTGGGGGGAAGAAAATTGACAGCCTGTTTGAGCTTGACAGATAAACAGCACTGAAAAAACTCTTTTCTTGATGCCCTGACATTCAGTCTCAAGCTTTCTATGCAAGGAATGCTTGAGTGAAAATATGACTATTCCCTCCCACTTATCTTTACAGTTCATCTGTAATGACCCAGCAATGCTTCAATTGATTTCAAATTAACTCACAATTATTTTCCAAAACATTCAGAAATAATCTTATTATTGAAAAGATAACTTAGGTAAAAGGTAACTGCATAGCTTTCTATTTCTAGTCATTCTACCTGCAAGCCAGAATCTGCAATCTAAACAGCAGTGGAAAACTTTCTCTCATGTCTTGAAGTAAAGCGTGGGAAGATGATTGCACCAGCACCCAGTCTGAGATAAATTACTGATACTTTCGTGCAAGTGTAGGACCCTGCACAGTATTACTTACTGATCAAAGAAGACATGGATTTAACTAAGTGAAATATTGAACCAAATAGCAAAACATTCATAATGAAATTCTAAAAGAAAATTGCCCAACTACAAAAGAAATCACCATTTCCACACATCTACATTTTTGCTGGTAATCATATCGAAATGATTGATTTCAGGTTATCACATTCAAATATTCATTAGTTACGTATTCAAAGTTTAATCTTTGTTCATATTCTTCACTTAACAGTAATATAAATTATTGAAAAGGTTCAGTTCTTTTGCACGTAAACTCTTGCATCGACACCAACAAACTTCTTTTTCATTTAACTGAGATATCAGAATCAACGTTTTCTTTTAAAACATTTCCAGAAGCAAATCATGTACACTCAAAGATCAACAAACATTAAAGCTCCAAATACTGATACCCAAAGTTTCACTCAATTGTGTTTTTTTTTAAACTTTATAGTGACAAATATTAAAAATATATTAATCTCACGGCAGTCAGCTAATGAACACAAGTTCCTCTACAAACAGTATTAGTGCATTAAGAGCTCCCCCTACTGAATCAGTGCAATATATTTGCACTTAACTCAGCCACACGGTAGGTAGATTCATAAGGTTTCTTAACCAGCGTCAGGTTAGGAATTGTGCACTTTGAATATATTTCTTATAGAAAAGGTGAAAATTCTCAGCTGGCTTGACTTAATTTTGAAAAACAGTCATGAAAAATGTACCAATACAATTTCCATTTGTTAATCTCTGCAGTACATTGACAACTTTAGATAGTTACAAGGCCAATATGAGAATAAAACCAGATAAGCAAACAGAAAGAAGTCAAATTTCAGAGCGAAGACATTCCAAGACCAGTGCCTGAACATAAATCAACTTTGCATATTATTTTCATTCAATTTTTCTGCCACTACCCTGTGCATTGTTTCAGCTAGAAATGAGACCCTTCAAAACTCTGTCCAAGTGCAAAAGTAAATTTTAACCATTAGGTTATGATAGATTATTCTACAGTCAACATGTATGCAAAAAAATGTCAATAACTGGCAATCTAAAGCATTAAATGTCATCCCAGTTAAGATAAGTCAACTCCGCAATGACCTTTCTTGTCCGAGTTTAGCCACCCAGCAACTGGATATTATTCTCTTATAGTTCTGAACCAAACCAAGATTCATGCAAGGTGGATCAATTCAACATTGACCAAATATACACAGATCACAACAAAATAGGTAATTAACTGTTTATTTCATTTAATAAAATGGAGTATCATACCTTGAAACCTGCAAGAAAACACAAAGTATAGGATTCAAAGCTATACTATCAAACCAGCTTAAAGTAAAAGAAATAGTTACTGGAAGGACAGAGCATTCTTCAAACTGCCATAATAATGACAGCTTCCGAAGATTACAAGGATAAGATAAGCATAAATCCACACACACATGCAAGGCAAAGTCACAGCCAAGCAAGTTTAATTCAAAGATATCTGCCTATCAAACAATCGTAGTGAAATCAGGCAGTTTCTATGGCCAGTAAAACAGAGTGGACTCGATGCTGAAGATCCAGCTGCGCTGGGTGGGTCACGTCTCCAGAATGGAGGACCATCGCCTTCCCAAGATCGTGTTATATGGCGAGCTCTCCACTGGCCACCGTGACAGAGGTGCACCAAAGAAAAAGTACAAGGGCTGCCTAAAGAAATCTCTTGGTGCCTGCCACATTGACCACCACCAGTGAGCTGATATCGCCTCAAACCGTGCATCTTGGCGCCTCACAGTTCGGCGGGCAGCAACCTCCTTTGAAGAAGACCGCAGAGCCCACCTCACTGACAAAAGGCAAAGGAGGAAAAACCCAACACCCAACCCCAACCAACCAATTTTCCCCTGCAACCGCTGCAACCGTGTCTGCCTGTCCCGCATCGGACTTGTCAGCCACAAACGAGCCTGCAGCTGACGTGGACATTTACCCCCTCCATAAATCTTCGTCCGCGAAGCCAAGCCAAAGAAGAAAAAAAGAAAAAAGAAGAAAACAGAGTCAATGGTTCAGAATAATGAACATTCACCAGATCGGAAAAAAAGACAGCAAACAAGGATATTTTAAGTTACAAAGAAGGAAGAGAATGTTGATGATAGGGTGTAAAGACCAAAAGGGAGTGAATGGTATAACTGTTGGAGTGCTAGTTGGGAGAGGATAATCAAAGGTTGTTATTTGCAGTTGATCTGTATGAGGTAAATAGAGAAGATAAATAAAATCAGGAATGAGAGAAAAAGGCTGAAACAGATCCAAAACAGCAATTGCTAGAAACTAATAAATGAGAATATTGGAACTATTCAGCAGATCATCTCTGGAGACAAAGATAGAATTAACATTACAGGTTAATAGCCTTTCATCAGAAATGGGCAGTTCTGACATAAACAACATAGTCTCAACCCACATCTTCTTTCTCTATTCTCTTGCCACTTACAACCATGACAACCCTGTTCCCCTCCGTCACTTTGATAATTTCCAGATACCAACAAGAATGTTATCAACATAGCCATTCAATCCCTCCACACCAGCAACCCACAACAGCATACCCTGAGGGACCTTCTTTGAACAGAGGTCCAGCAAGCCCCCTCCACAATGACCCAACTTTTGCCTCACTGAACTCTTTCTCATATTGAGCAACTTCTAACTTCACTGTCTGGCCTCAAATCAAAGTTGAACCCAAAAGTCCAAGCAATGTCTTACTCTGCCTGGGATTTATTGAACAGGTCCATTTCTGACTTTTCCCTTATTTAAATTTAGCACCTCCATTTGAGGGGATAGTTCATAACCAAAGCCATTACATGCCTCAGACTCCCACAGCTACCTTGATGACACCTCCTCTCACCCTGCTTCCTGCAAGGACACAATGCTATTCTCCTGGTTTATTTGGCTTTATCACAATTGTTCTGATGGTAATCCCTTCCATAACATTCTATTCATCTGCTCAGCATCTCGAGTGGTGGAGATTGCCAATCTGAGTGTGGTTGCCGTCCACCTAGTTGAAAGTAGTCAGAGTTTGGCAATGTTGGAGTGAGTGGATATTTAAGGTCGTCTTACACGGTTTTTCAGGATCAAGGATGACTTTCTTTCCATCCAGAATGGGAGGTAACAACAAGGTCAAGTGAAAACAAATAGACTTCACAGGACAACACAGTCATCACTGTGGTTAGTGCACAGTTCGAATCCGACGCTGTCTATGAGTTTGTATGTTCTCCTCCAGGAGCTTCAGTTTCCTCCCACTTTCAAAAAACCATATGGGGGTTGTAGGGTAATTGGGTGTAACTGGGTGGCACAGGTTTGTAGGCTGGAAGGGCCTGTTACTGTACTGCATGTCTAAAAAGTATCTTATGGTCAGGCAGATGGATACTTTAGGAGATGATGCAACTCAACCACAGTTTCACCATGCTCCTGCCAGAGTTGCAGGTTGCCAGCCATTTTAATTCCCCTTTCCCTCACTTCTTTCATAGTCTTTCCTCTATTTGCTCAGTCCTGAAGCAGAGTTTTGACCAGAAAATTTTACTATGTTTTTCCCTTCAGGACCCAGCAGTTTTTTTTTAAACCATCATTCTCACCCTCTCTACTTATCCTATTCCAGCACTGGCAACCTTTGCCTTTTTAAGTCACCCACTCCACCCTGTCCAACTCATCTTCCTCTACCTGATCCATTTGTTTTTCTTGCCTCTCTCCCTTTGTCTGGCATCTGCTAATCTTTTGCCTCTGGGCATAATATACCATCTCCATCTGGTTCGCCAATCCCATGTGGGACCCCTGCCTAACCCCTCCCACCCTGTCCTTGCACCAACTTCCCTCAGATCTGATGAAAAGTTTCAGCTTGAAAGGGCAACCCTACCTTTTCTCCAACCGCTGCTGATGACCACAGAGTTCTTCCTTCAGAAGATTGTTTGGCTTCAGCTTTCAGCATATGCAGTCTCCTATGTGTCTTATGTTAGCCAAGGACTCTGGATTATTAGTCTGGGAGCTTAAGTACTGTATAGCACTGTTACCTTCTAAACCAGTGGTTCTCAACCTTCCCTTCTCACTCACATTCCACCTTAAGCAATCCCCATGCCATAAGTGCTTAAGGTGGTATGTGAGCAGGAAGGTTGAGAATCACTGCTGTAGACCCAATTGTTACTGAAATATTTTGCTTGAGAAAAATTGTCATTGGCACATTTCCTTTCGAGCTATGAAACTGTGCACATAACGAGTCAATCAGGTACAATTAAAACAGTGGTTTTCAAACTTTTTCTTTCCACTCACACATCTTAAGCACTCCATTATTAATCACAGAGCACCATTGGCATAGGGAATACTTAAAGTGGATCTAAGTGGAAAGAAAAAGGTTGAGAAACTCTGTACTAAACAAACAGCACAACAAATTGAAGGCCGTTGATAAAATGCTGTGGTGTAGCTCACTAATTGGATGGAGGTAGAGGATCAAAGAATATGATGAACAATGAAGTTCTAAATTTAGATGAAAAATAATTCTGTCGTGAAGGTCCATACTGATTGGTAACTTTGAACTCTCAGATATCTCAGTAATCGTCACACTCAGAACAATGATAAAAATGCCATGAGATGGAGAATATCCAGAGTTAAATAAAAACTTGATAATAGGAAAAAAAAACGGCTAAACTAAACACATCTGAACTAGAAATATTCAGAAATCAATAAACATAGAACAGGTTAACACAGGGATTGGCACTTTGGCCTATGATGTCAGTGCCAAATTACACTAAATCTCTACTGTCTACTCATGACCTATATCCCTCTATCCCTTGCATCGAGCTTTGCAATTTTTTCTATTGTATCAATGAGATTGCCTCTAATTCTTCTCAACTCAAGATACATAGGCCCACTCTTCTTAATCTTTCCTCTAGGACAAACACGTATATTCTTAAGAATAAAACTGGTGAACCTTTATTGTGCTTCATCTATCAGAACCATACACTTCCTTCGAGTGGGAGACCGCACCTCTAAATTACAATATTCCAGGTATGATCTCAGCACCACCTGTACAATTCCAGCATGACATCATGATTGGACACAAGCTTTGGACAAGCAGCTTTCCAACCCATGTCAAGGCTCATACACGATAAGTGTCATGTCAAAACCTAAGGAAGCATAACACTCACTGTTGAGAAGTAAGAATAAGAGAAAAATAAACTGTAATCCATTATTAATTAAAATACTGACCAGTGGGACCACAATGGTCAATATCTGCTCAAATAGAAAGATCTGCCTGCAAATGTTTGGGAAGACATCAGTTCAGTAGAATAAAAGAGAAACAGTGAACTTAATAACATTCCTGCTTCCTATGGTCATCATCTCTGTTGGTCTTTCTAAATATTTTAATGAATAACACAGCCCACAAAAATACTAGTTGACTAATTCGCTGTGTGAGTCACAGCCCTCCACTCAATAGATAGAACATTGTGAAAAATCAGATTTACTCACATTATTAAAAATGAATACATAAGCCATGGAGTCTTAGATTTATCATTGACTCAACAATTCCCATCCTGGACATGGAAAGGTTAAGTTGAAAGGACGAGAATTTTTTTGCCCCAAGTATTATCCAATGATGTCTATTTTTTTTCAAGGTATGAATCAGCCTCCAAAAATACAGTTAATTTTCAGGCCCAGTACAAGGTCAAACTGTTCCAGGCCCCAGTCCTGTTTATCCCCCTCCAGCTCTATATAACGGACTTCAGAAACCGCTGCCGGATAACCTGGGGACTTGCTCTGAATTAATGCAAGAAAACATCTGGCATAGGCTTGAAGCAAGGAAAGCCAATCTGATTACAGAGTCAAGCACTTTGGTTTCCAACAACATTAATTAAAATAAGTCAATTTTTGTCCCATTGCAAATAAGTAGCTTCCTATAATATAAAAATTAGTTGTGGAAAAGGAAATTGTTTCTTAACAAGCAAAAAGAATTTGAAAATAGCTGAAATCACATTTTCAGCCAATAAACTTGATTCTCAAAATTTATTTGAATTCAAACTGCAACTTTTCTGAAGACTCATATTCCTGGAAACAATTATCATGATTGAATATGCAAATAATTAGACTTCAATGTTTATCAAATAACTGACAAATACAATAGTTATCAAAAAATGATGATTGAATTGAAAAATTGTCTACCGCAACTTTTCAACATTTGCAAATTAAAAATTCATAGAGCTTGAAATAAATATTTTAAGATTCCCTGTTTGACATACTAGCCCGAGAAACCTACTAATGTGTGCTTTCAACCATTGTGAAGTATTTAAGATCTTACCTCGAGATGTTCAAATACTTTCCAAGACATTGGTCTCTTTAGCTGAGCTGCAAGAGGGGTGTGGAGTGTTGAGAAGCAGTTGGAGGATGCTTAATCGAGGTATTGTGGAGATATGGGAATAGATGAACACCTTAAATTTAATTGTTGGGTCATCATGAGTTCTATTTAAAACTTTACATGGGAAAATAAATCAGTACAATCCATGATATGCATGCTGCATGTGACAGGCTGCGCAATTACATAACCATTAGCACAACACTGTTACAGTGACAAAAAACAGGGTGTGAATCAGGATCTGTCTGTAAGGAGCTTGTACATTTACCTGGGATTGTAAGTCAATTGGGTGTAATTGGGCTGCATGGGCTCGTGGGCCGAAAGGGCCTGTTCCCTTACTGATGAAGAAATTTTACTGAATGAAATGTTCTTTCCTCATCCCATTCTCTTTTGTTCTTGCAGCCAAGATGACTGCACTGTCAAGAATTAAACCTTTCTTTAAATGTCATGTAATAATATAAAAAAATGTAATATGCATGATAATCTTTTGCCTGACATAAAGGAAAACCAAGTGCTGCCATGAGCATTGCCTGGTGCCTCCAATAAGAGAAAGAGAAACAAAAGAGAGTCTGGATTCCCCTACACATTCTGCAGTTTCACAGACTCCTGTTCACCTACTGGCAACCCGAGCTCCAGATCCCAACATCCCATCCTAGCAGAAAGCTTTCAGCTCCCAAGGTTGCCTTGTTGCCCTCAGCACCCTCTCAAATTCAGGTTCTGATACCCGACTCCCATAAGCCAGTCTCCAACAGCCCACAGCCTGGTGTGTCTCTATCGACAGCAAAGTGGCAACAGCCTGCAGCAGTCCTTCAGCCACTGAGCCCCTCACTGGTCTATGGCTGTGGTCACCTTCCTGCAGTGATGTCTCCTAGGCTTCTTCTCAATCGGGGTCCACTGGAGTTTGCAA
Organism: Narcine bancroftii; assembly: GCF_036971445.1. Taxonomy (NCBI): domain Eukaryota; kingdom Metazoa; phylum Chordata; class Chondrichthyes; order Torpediniformes; family Narcinidae; genus Narcine; species Narcine bancroftii. The sequence goes on along the minus strand of NC_091471.1, from coordinate 134,887,142 downwards.
CCCCTTATAGTACGCTGCCCAGCACAGCCACCACCATCTTGGACACACCTCAAGTATTTCAAAAATTTTTGTTTCCCCCCAAAAAAAGTCAGCTCCTCTCACATGCTGTTTGAAGCCTGTACGCATCTGTCAATATCTACTAGACAGTAGGACCCTGCGGAGCAGCACTGAGTCTCAATTTCCCCAGGTCTTCACCAGCAAAAACACTGCCATTACAGCAGTGCTGATATTTTTTTTCAAAAAATCAAAACCAAACCAAGAAAAATGTTGCAACTGTCATGACATTGGGACTTACCAAAGCACTTTACTGATGGGAATTTCCTTTGTACAGAAAAGGAACTTAGAATTAAATTTATGGAGTCTCCACAAATTGCAATGATTTTTTTTCTTCAAACCAAATGCAAGAAAATCTGTTTCATATCCACCAAATAATAATTTTTTTTTCAAAATGAAGAATTAATTACCCCTTCAGAATTGCACAGGACCACCACCTGGTCAAATCAGTGAGCTGGAACTTGAATCCATAATCTTCAGACTCAGGTGACAATGGTGCAAACTGAACCAAATCTGACATATGTAGGTTCAAGTCTCACTCCTAGAAATTTAGAACAAAAATCTACACAAACTCCACTTCCTTACAGAGAATGTTGCACTGACAGTTACCACCTTTTGGATAGGACCACCTGGGAGAAATCAACAAAATCAATTAAAAATTATATACTTCATGCCTTCCAACAAACCACATATAGACTTAGGTTCTGCAACTAAGGGAAGTGAATGACCTTCTGGGAAAATGAACACGGAAATGTTTCTCACCACTAAAAGAAACAAAGCGGAAACTGCACGACATTTACCATCTACATTTTTCAGCATTAAGGATTACTTAAAGGACTTCTCTCTCTGTACAATATTATTCTACATACAAATGTGTGGTTGCAGTAGATGTTATTGATGTTGCTTATTAAGCATTGTAATCTTTTGTTTAAATAATACTGTCACTTAGCATCTGTCACAGTGATCACGTCAGATATCTCCACCTCGTCAAATAAGATGTAAAGGTGAATATATCAAATAAATGTCCACGTGTTATGTGATCATGAGATTACAAATTATGACTAATACATTGCAACAAACAACTGCCTCTCTTGGTCATCCTACATCCCTCCCTGGTTCATATCATACTAGCCATTGCCCAGCTTCACTCTCATTCTTAATCAAGGGTTTCAGCCAAAAAACTCAGCAATTTTTTTTCTCCCAATCCAGATCCCAGTACAGTAGAATCCCTAGTATCTGGAATTCAAGCAACCTGCAGCCTCAAGCAACCAGCAAAATAGAGTAAATAAGTTTTTTTTTAATTAAAATTAAGAATAGGTTCAAAAAATACACAATTTTAAAAAAATTGTGAAAGTAAGTGTTCTCCAAAGTAACATAACTTTTGGTGAAGATGGCAGCAAATATTCAGCTAGTGAAGTATCTTGGTCATGCTTTGCTCATAACAGCTGTTTGAATAAAGTTGCATTTGAATAAAATGGTGTCATCCGGGATGAAGAGCTGGTTAATGCCGTTCCCCGTTTGGGTGACTCTTTTAAAGTGTATCTCCTTTATCCCAGCTTAGTCAGTCGACACAGTCAGATGCCTTATCCGTAAACCCGAATGGGGGGGAGGTTAATTATCTATAATTATAATTCATCTTTATTATATTGTCTTTTGGGTGGCTCTGTGGAAGGGGGAGAAAACTGCAGATGCAGCAACAGTTAAATGTTTTTTAAAAATGTGACTGAAAATAAAGTAAAATACTTTAATGTTTATATTTTCATGCAAGTGAAGTTTGTTCAGTGTAAGTACAGTGTGGTATATTTCTCTTGTCTTTTAAACTCTGTTCTTAATGCAGGTGTATTTGTTAGGCATTTGTAAAAGTCTCAAGCAACCGGAAAAAAAACACTTATCCGGCATCTACCAATCCCTACACCAGGAGTTTTACTGTTTCTACTGAACCATCATGGTGCAAGGGACAAGAGAAAAACTAAATCCAGAGCACTGTAATAGTAATCCAGTTTTTTTTGCATAAACACCAAAACAAATGTAGTGGTAAAAAATAAATCAGTTATGGGTGATGAAAATGCTAGAAAAAATAGAAAGAGGTGGCAAATCAACTGACAGTGAATTACTTTAGGATTGAAGATGGCAGCGCTGCCCCCTGGTGTGGACCCGCAGTGTTCCCGCCAGGTCCAAATGCCCTGTTCAAATGCCATCAGTTCCAAACAAGCGTCAAACAGCCTACAAATGGAGCCAATGGAGGTTTTATTTAAAAATTCCACGACCAAGAAGTATGTGCCTAAGATGGCGGTGCTTATGATCAGCAGCAGCCACGAGGGGTTGCAGCCTCCAGAGAAGCAGAGGACTGGCTCAGGGCACCAGAACGTGGGGAGACCACCCCCCCCCCCCCCAGTTGAAGAGAAGCAAAAGAGAAGGCCTACGACGGCCAACCAGTGAGGCATTTGGTGGTTGAAGAAACGTGCCGTTGGTGACTCAAGGTGAGGAACCCATACAGGCAGCGAGAGACTGCAGGGGAGAGATTCAAATCGGGCTGCGGACTGGTGGAGACTGGCTCAAATCTGGATGAAGGGGTATCAGGTATTGGAACTGGATACAAGAGGGTGCAGAAGGCACTGTAGGATTCCTGATCATGTCAAAGGTTTGGATCTGAGGTTCAGATTGCTGGTGAATCGGATTGGACTCTGTGTAGTTATGGGGGCTGCAGAGAACTGGAGGCGAATCCATTAACATTCAATATCTCTTGCTTCACTTTCTCAAACTGCAAGAGGCAGTTCAGGCAATTTCTGCCAATGGCAAATCTGACTGCTTTACAGTAAATGAAACCAAATTCCATGGAATATCGCAATGTCTTTATTACATTACAATAAATTGAATCTTGAATAGAAGCAGGCTCTTAAACCCTTAAACTTGTTCTGTCGTTAACCAAACCTTTACTCCACAACCTTTAATGCGCTTACCACTTGCACTTAACCAGTTTACCCAAAAATTTCAATTGTAATTTCTATAATTTTGCAGTTTTACATTGTTGTTTATATTTCCCCTCTAACTGCTCTTGTATCACAAATGTTAAGTATCTCCTTGAATTTTTTCTCTCTAAATCCCATACAGATTATTTCATCTACAGATTCTCAGAGGTTTCCCTTGTCCTATCTATTCTTACCCGACCCTCTCTACAATAGAAAGCTAATGAATATTCTCTCTTTCTCAATCTAGCAAAGGATTGTCATTTAAAACATTCGTCTGGCTTCTCTTCTTCATGAATACCATCAGACTTGCTGAACATTTCCAGCAACTTCCTTTCTCAATTTTACTTCTTAAATTGCTGACATTATGTTGCCTATTCTGGGCATTTAAAATGTGGCTTGACTCCAACTCCTTATCCTTTTTTAAGCTGTATGATTGACCACTTGTTTCAATCCTACAACATTTATTCTGAAGGGGATATAAGCAATCTGCCCACAATATTAAATTCCTTAAATCCAGCCACAATAGTGGTAAGTCTGCACTCCAAGGATAATAGATTTCCTCTGCTGTTGTCCAAAGTTGGAATTTAACATAAGCATAAAATACTGGAACCATTCAGTAACTCAGTAGAAAGAGAAACTGAGCCAATTTTTAAGGTCGAAGATCCTTCCTCACTTCATTTTTATCCATTTTCAGAGATCTCTAGATGTTAAAGAACCAATTTCAGAATTTTTGTAATCTAATCCACTTAAAAAAAAATTAAATCTGACTATTTCTGGTTTAACAAAAAAAAATGAAGCTGTATTATTATTGCAATTATCAAATAGGATTTAGCTCATTATTATTTGTCTGTTTATTAAGCAGTGAAAATAAGTCATTATCGTCAACAACTCAATTTGCATTCCTACACCCTATCAACCAAAAACTGGATCATGAAGTAAAAGCACAACATAGATGTTTTACATAATTTTCTGTTAACTTGTAAAATGTTTCATAACATGTTTGAAAAAAAAGTGAATTAAGAATCCATGATTATTGCACATTTTAATAAATATGTCATGCAACTATATCTGTACTGTAAAGTCTAGATCAATCTTCAGTAACTCACACCAATTCAGGAAGTCTTCCAGAAATTGGCTACAAAACCTACAGAGGATTTTTTTTTTTAACCCATCACATGTTAAAACAACAATTTGCTTTCACTATTTACACCAGGGGTTTTCAAAGTGGTTGATATTGACCCCTGGGAGTTGATGGGACTATCAATAAATGCCAGGGAGTCGAAAGGGGGCTGATAACGCTGGGGGTGAAGGGGGGGGGGGGTGGGGAGGAGGCTGTCAATTGAACCTTTGCAGTGAAAAGCAGAGGCGAATCTACGGAAAATAGCGCCTATGGCAGAGGTGGCCAATCTCTCAAGGGATCAGGCCTTGGTGGCCACCATTTGCACTTGACTTTGGCCTTTGAATAAGTTGAGAGCGGATAGGAGGACAGACTGACCACAGAAGAAAGATGTACAAGTTCTTTGTAAAATTCAAACCGGATTGAGGAAGAAATGTTAAATCAAAAAGACACCAGCTCGAATGGAGGGAAAACTTAAATCATTGTTTATACTCCCCAGAGTTAGTATGTTGAGTCTAGAAATACAGCTCATCTGCTTAATAGAGATACACTTACTCAAAAACTCAGCGGAAAACACTTAACTGATTTCACTAGCCAAATTCCGCAAGCTCTTCCTCGGTGGTTCCTTAGGAGGCAACGGTTTTGCTGCCATTTTACTAAAGATAATGGGTTTACCTCCACTGGACGAGAGGAACAGGTGCAAAGAGTGGCAGATGTCAGTGGAGCTCAGCCCAGGGACACTGGATGCCCGAGGCAGTTGAGCATCTCCAGCACAGCCCGTGTTTCATTCTAGCTCTCCCTGCCTTTCTCCAGCAAACTCAGCCTGCAACGCTCATCGTACACAATCTATCAGGTGAAGAGGGCATGGCCCGAGTGGTGGGGGTCCTTGAGGATAAAGGTAGCTTTCGTAAGATCACCAATTGAATTATTCCTTGACACTGCCTTCTATAGACATTCTCAATGGAGTGAATTTGATGGAATTAATTGCTTAATTGATACAGGTATGAGAGCGATTGCCTCAATGAGGACTGGTTTGTGTTCTCCTGGCTTCACCTTCCCGAAGCTCACAATCAATTTTTTAGTTTTACTGACGTTGAGTGTTAGGCTGTTGGTGTGACAGCACTCAACCAGCTGATCTATCGAAATCTATCTATTCAGTTATTCTAAACATTATTGTTGATGTTGACAATAGGCTCGTCTTCCTTTCTCAGAAGTATACTGGCTCAAAAGCCATAATTTACACCTCAACCACAGTCAAAAAACTCCTGCATCAACTCCTTTTAATAATAGAAGTTAAAAAGGTCACATCAATAAAGATAGTTTGGTTTTAATCAGCAATGCAGACATCAAAAGCAAGATGCACCACAGCTCTCTGTTTTTCTTCTACAGAGCAGAGATATGCAGTCACTTAATGTTTGTGTTACGGCATCAACATAATTAAAACTCATTAACAAGCTTTCCATCCAATGAGAGTTCCAGGAAGGAGCAATAAATTTGCAAACATGCAGATAAATTTCAGTCCATAATTGATGCCCAAAACTAAAGATACTGCAAAATCTGATACAAACTGCTAAAACAAAAAATCACTTGGGTCAGGCAGTAACTAAAAAAAGCAGAATCAATGATTCCTATCAATGACCCATTATTTGAGTTAGAAGAAAAAAAACAAATCACAGAGGGAAAGAGTTCGAAAGAAAATTGGTCTGATAGGCTGGAAACTAAAGCTGGTCGCACTCATGATTGGCAATTACTATTTTCAATGCTGTCCACTTAATTGTTGAAAGAAGGCAGTTAGAGTGAGAAGAGAAACCATGCAAAACCTATACCAAAAGAGAATGTTGAAAATACCCAGATCAGGGAGGAGAAAAACAAAGTCAAATCCACAAATAAACAAGGCTACATAAGAACTGGCCAGTTCCAACCTAAAAAAGTTGGTTTCATGAAATTGTTGAATTCAGTGTTGAGCCAAAAGGCAGTAGAGCATCCAGATTATAGATGTGGTGTTATTTCTTTAGCTCATGATCAGAACAGGCCATTTCTGCATGCCAACCATCTGTGACTTTACCAGAGTTTTTCTGTTGGTATTAGTATAGTCAAATCTCCTGGGTACACCCTCCAGCCTTCCTAATAGCAATATTATCAGATTCTAAATACACCAACCCATTTGGTTTTCGCTATCAATGATGTCCCCTTTGTTTTATCCTTTCTTATCCCCACCTGAAAACTAACTTAATTTTCCTCTTTCCCGATCAGACTCGAAACATTAATTGAATGTCATGTTAAATTTACAACAGGGTCTGTGAACAAAAACCAAGGAATAAAGGAAAAAGCTACACATGTTCCACTGCATAACATGATTTCAAGGGATACTTTTTAAAAAGCATTCACAAAATGTAATTATTACATATGTTTTTTTTATTTTAAATTCTGCAAAAAAGAAACGGTGTAAAGAAAGATGAGCAGCTTAGAGGAATTATCTGAGGAATCACTTGGTACATTAATTAATATGGACCTGGCCCCTTCTAATAAACAAATTATAGTTATTGTTGGAAGTTAAAGGACTAGGAAATGAATCTTAAAATTACAGCCAGGCTCTTCAGGAGTGATATTGGGGAACATTTGCTCGTAACATAAAGATGAAAGTTTGATTCAATCTTTCATTTTAAAAAAATCACTTTGTAATAAGTTCACAATTGTCTCTTTCATGAACAATACTTGAATTGTATCACATTTGATAAGTGTTCCAAATTTTCACAAAATAATTAGTAACCATATTATGTGATGCACTGGATCACTAATCAGCCCTGAAATTGTGTGAAGAGAAAATCAACCCCTGGTATCTGGAATTCAAGCACCAACAGCCTTAAGCAACTGGGGGAAAAAAAATTAAAATATATAATAATTAAATAAATAAGAATAAAATAACAGGTAAAAATATGCACATTTAAAAGTAAATGTTTTCTGAAGTAACACAGAAACCTTTGTTGAAGATGGGAGAAAATATTCAGCCAGTGGGCTTTGCTCATGGCAGCTGTTTGAATCAAGTTGTGTTTGAATAAAATGGCATCATCCTGGATGAAGAGTTAGTTGATGCTGTTTGCTGCTGGGGTGACTCTCTTAGTGTCTCCTAATCCCTGTTTAATAAGAGTAACCCTAGGCAGAGGCTTTATCTGTAAACTTGGGGAGGGGTTAACTACCTATAATGTTATTATTTGCTTTTGGGCAGCTCCATGAGTGGAGGAACCTGCAGATGCAGCAACAGTTAAATATTTTCTAAGAATGTGACTGAAAATAAAGTAAAATGCTTTAAGGTTTATATATTCAAGTAAGTGAAATATGTTCAGTGTAAGTACAGTATAGTTTATTTTAAACTATACTTTTAAACAGTCTTTTAAACTGTTTATTCTTAATGCATGTATTAGTCAGGCATTGCAAGAGCAAGTCTCAAGCAACCAGAAAATACACTTACCCAGCATCTACCAATTCCCAGAGGTTCCAGATACCAGGGGTTTTACTGTACCCTAAAATGCTCAGGCCTGGGTTACTCCCCTGAGGAACTCCTGCTCTGAAGCTCAGAAGCCAAGATTAGTCTCCCATAACCACAACCATCTTCAACTGTGCAGCCAATGGAATCTTTCCCTCTTGATGCTTATTGGCTTATCAATTCTACCAAGCTTCTTTGATGCCACACTCAATTAAACATTGTCTTCATGTCAAGCAATCATTTTCACGTAATTTCTATATTTCAGCTCTCCAGTCCACATTTGGACAGAACCTAGAAAAAGGTCTGAAGCTCAGTGATCCTCATGAAACTGAAACTCAACAGATGAGTGGATCACTAGCAATAGCTCCTTCAGAGCATTGTTCATTAAATCTTCCCCTATTTTACTAATAAGATTGAGGAAATTGATAGGGTGATTACACAGATTGGATATTTTTCCTACCTATCCAGTGAATTTTCCATCTGGTATACCTCAATCCCAATGCTATTTTGGAATAGTTTGACTTGTTTTGAAATGCAGATCTAAGCACTGCAGCCTGGATGTTGTCTGATCCGAAGATTTTTGTGGCAATCCAAAGTTTTCAGTGGTTTTGACTCCAAAAACATCAACCCCATCAAGTCCAGGCTAACCATTTTGCTGACCTACATTAATCCAAGTTTTTGATATCACAAAATATATAAAATTGGCTGAAGACAACTTGTTAGCACACTTTTCATCCAATGCCTGATTGCCTATAGAGCAATGAAATGCAAGCATGTGGGGAAAAAAACATAAATGGGAGTAAAAATTGCAGCTGCTCAAAATCCAAAAGAGCACAAATTCTAGAAACTATGGCAGATCAGGCAAAAACTATGATAGTGAGACTTCAAACAGATGTCATAGGGAATGACTTGGCTCAACACTTCTAACTTTAACACTCGCTTGGCCATCATTGAAGATGGGATCACTAAGGGTTCAATTCCTAATCCTGCTTCAAAAATTCCTGCTACAGCTTCTTCCTATGTGGGATTCAAAGGAATAGATGTTGTAGAGGGAAAAATTGACTCAAGGTCAAGATCAGTCCAAAAATGAACATATTTGATGGAGCTGCAGATTTGAATTGTCTTTTAGTCGACTCAAAGGGCATGAACATATTTTTCTGTACTTGCCTTTTGCAGGAAACTCCAATGACATATACACATTAGAGAAAGAAAGAAGTATCACAGTCAGCCATGCAGCATCTCGTAAAATATTACACAATCACTTATGTTTGGACTCAAAGAAACACATCCTTGAAACAAGGAAAATTGAATAATGGGAGTACAGGTGCCTAACCTTTTATCCGAAATCATCAGGTTCGGACACCTGCCATTGTTCGGAATCTTCTGGATTTCTGATTCATTTTGATTTTGGTCCCTTTAAGCAAGTGCCTCGCACCTAGCCCCCACCATCCGTTCCCCCCCAGGCCAGCTGCCAGAAACCCCTCCCCTCCCCGCCCCGGACTGATGGCAGACTATTTTGTGCCCTAGGCTAGGCTGAGCGCAGTGGGGTGGGTGGGGAGTTCTGGCTGAGCTGAGGGAAGGGGGTGCTGTCTGGGCTGAGGAGTAGTTCGACATGTGCCATACAGGAGGGTCTTGACCAGCGTGTCAGTCAGAGGCAAAGGCGGCCAGTGTCCAAGTGGGGCACAAGGCTGTACATAAGGTGCAGAGTTGCAGGAGGAGCAGGCTATCGGGGCAGAGGAGCCAAGCATGGCAGCTTTCAAGCACTACACCAGCTCGTCGGGCCAGCCCTCAAGCACACCCCGGCAGCGCTGTTACCCACTGCCATCCAACTCCCATCACGGCAGCAGGGATGCAGTGCTGCCGAGCCTGGAGTTTACAGTGCACTGCACCAGACTGCAGCATCAGTCCCCCATGCAGCTAGAACCAGAATAGTTCCAGCTGCGTGGGGGATTATGGGTAAGGAAGATGGCCACTGCTCCCACATTTAGCCAGCCTCCCCTGCTTCTCTCCAACTGGTTGCTGGGGGCCGAGAGTTACCTATCCATCAAAGTAAGAGAGGGTGCACATGGCGGCAGGGATGGCAGCAAACTGTGCAGGGGTTGGGGGAAATAAAGGGAACTTCCTCTGAAAATGGAGAATTTATTACAAGAAATTACCATTACTTATGTGTAATATCATCTAGCCAAAAAAGTGCCAGTTTTTTGTTTTTTTTTTTTAAAAAGAGGTTGCCTGTTTTCGGGATTCCCGATAAAAGATTAGGCATTTGTATTATCATTCTGCCATGCTGTTTGACCACTTACTTAAACCAAAGCTACTACTTTGCTTCTGGAAGAGAACATTCCATTACCTAAACATTGTTATTCTTATTATTAACCTGAAGTGCAAGTTTACCCGAGCTAAAACTTCCTTCCATTCTCTTGCGGTTACTTGCATTACCAATTAGTATCTACAAATTTACAACTTTTATTCCTTTAACTAATGATTATAAAAATCTTAAAAGTTTAGAATTTTTAAAACGCAACAACGAAGAACAATTTTAACATGCAACAGCCCTAAACTACAAAGTTTGTTTACTTTTGCATTCAACAGGAAGATTCAATGCGTGAAGTGGAAACTTACATCAATTGCATCAAAAGCATGGGCCAGAGGTTAAAGCTAAGGAAAAAAAAATTAAACCATTGATCGGTGTCAACCACAAGGACACCACAGGGAACAACACAACTTTTAGAAGAAACTTTTAAAGTTCAATTTTTTCTGCAGACATAGCAAGTTAATCCTCAGAAATGCCGCATTGGACAAATGTTCATAACGTTGCGTGGCTTTCTCCGTGACAGATGAAGGCTAAAACTCCAGAGTTGCTCATGGGCCACTGACGAACATTTCAACCGAGGACACACAAGCAGCACATTCTTAAAAACAATTCCAGCCAAAATAAATGGTTTCAGTCTGCCATAATAAATATTGCTGTTATTTTGTTTAAATAATAGCAAGATTTTTATTCTAACTTGGTCCACAAAAGTATAATGCATTAAAAAAAAGCTGCAGCTTCAGAGATCAACTCTCCACACTTCACCTGGGTGAAACAAGTAAAACCTGAACTATGAAGTATCCTGAACAGAAACTTTTCAAGAACCACTCCTTAAATTGGAAACTGCATAAAATCAATCCCTCCAATTTGATCTCGAAGTAACATAGGAAAAAGTAGAGAATACTAATATCGAATTGGCACAAATCATTCATCTATCATGGTGGCAATGAACAGAAAGCAGCAGGCAGACTTGCATACAAGTTGCCTGAAGCAACTCAGCCAACAAATCCAATGCTCCTCTGTTTCAACAGCAGTAGAAGGTACACCATTACAACAGTCACATCCTCTGCATAATACTGCTCAGCTCAAACAAATGATCAACAATATCTTTATGCATGAAACTGCTCATATTCAACCAACAATGTCATTAACTGATACTTTACATCCATTCCGTGAAGCACTTGAAGGTTGAACAGCATTTCTGTCAGTGACTGAAGTGATTAAGGACCAAGTTTTACATCCTGACAGATATTGCCACCAATCACACAAGAGCTCTACCTTCCACGAATGCCTTGACAGGGAGTCCAAATCCAATGAGGCAGAGTACAGTTGACATGGATGTTCATGATGGAGCAGATTTCAAAATATCAGCACGTCATGTTCAAGTAGTGTCAAAAGTGGCATCTCATTGAACAGAAAACTCTCTGCACCTCACTCTGCAACTGGATTCTGGATTTCCATATCGGAAGACCAAAATCAGTATGAATTAGAAACAAAGTCTCTTCCTCACTGACTATCACCACAAGGATGTGTTTAGCCAGTTACTCTACTCACTCTACACCCATGACTGTGTGGCCAGACACAATTCCAATGCTATCTAAAAATTAGCTGACGACACTGTGGATGTCAGCAGAATCACAAAAGCCAGTGAGGAAACGCAAGGAGGGAGATAGATCAGCTCATTGAATGGTGCCACACCAACAACCTCGCACTCAACGTCAGCAAAAACAAGAAGATGATTGTGGACTTCAGGAGGAAGTCAGGAAACATGATCAGTTCTCATCAAGGGTTCAGTAGTGGAGAGGGTCAAGAACTTCAAATTCCTGGGTGTCAACATCTCCGAGGATCTGTCCTGAAGCCTCCATGTTGATGAAATCACTAAGAAGGTTCACCAGCAGCTATACTTTGTGAAATGTCTGAGGAGATTCAGTATATCACCAAAGACTCTTGAAAACTTCCACAGGTGTACCATGGAGAGCATTCTGGCTGATTACATCACTGTCTGTTAAGGAGGTGCCAACTCTCAGGAGAAAACTCCAGAGGGCTGATAACTCAGCCTGACATAACTGGCACCAAACTTCACTCCACTGAGTACATATACAAGAGTCGGTGTCTTAAGAAAGAGCTTCTATCCTCAAGAATCCCCACCACCCAGGCTATGCCCTCTTCACTCTGCTACCATCAGGAAAAAGGTACAGGAGCCTAAAGACGATCACAAAGTGACACACAGACAGCTTCTTTCATGTTGCCATCAAATTCCTGAATAATCAATGAACCAAAGATACTGCCTCACTTTGACTTTTTGTGCACTATTTTTGTTTATCGTTGTAATGTGGTTTATATGAATGTTTGCCCTGTGATGGTGCTGCAAGACAATGAATTTCATAACTTGTTCAAGACAGTAAATTGATTCATTTGGATTCCTGCATTTCTGCTGGAGCCAAATGTCTGAAGAGTTTATTGACCATGAATTTTAATAGTTCTCCGACAGCCTTGCTACAAAATGCTTTTAGATCAACTTACTAAATATGTTTTTTTTTTGTTATCTGTTATTTGTCCAGAAGAGTTAAAACTATCAATTTCTCCCAAACGTAGCACATTTTCTTTGGTCTCTAACAACTGCAAGACTGGCTTCATAAATAATATCTAAATGCAATTCACATCTAACTGTAAGAATAATATGGAAGATTTTCAATTAGTTGAATAGAGAATGGTTTCTTCAAGTTAAACAGAAGGACTACAATACCTATAGTCAGACATTAAAATGTAATACCAACTGCAAATTCTGTACAACAGTTCCAGCGATTTCTCAGTTAGGAACTAGGTGATTTGTATCATCAGAAATTCTTGATTTATAGACAGCACACTAACACAAGAAATTAGGGCAGGAGTAGGCCATCCAGCTCATCGAGCCTGCTCCACCATTCAATGAGATCATGGCTAATCTGATAGGCTCATCTCCACCTACCGGCCTTTTCCCCATGTCCCTTAATTCCCTTACTACGTAAAAATCTATTCCACCGCTTCAATGGGCAATGAATTCTGCAGATTTACAACCCTCTAGAAAAAGCAGTTCCTCCTCATCTCCATTCTAAATCTACTACTCTGAATTTTGAGGCTATGTCCCCTGGTTCTGGGGAAACATCTTACACTACTTTATCTGTGCCTTTATGTTTCCATAAAATCCCCTCTCATTCTTTATTCCAGCAAGTAACTCAATCTTTCATCATAGGCTAAACCCTTCATCCCTGGAATCAAACTGGTGAACCTCCTCTGCACCACCACCAAAGCCAGTACATCCTTCCTCAAGTAAGGTGACCAGATTGCACCCAGTATTCTAGATGCAGTCTCACCAGTACCTTGTACTGTTGAAGCATAGCCTCCCTGTTCTTAAATTCAATCCCTCTAGCATTGAAGGCCAACATTCCATTTGCCCTCTTGATTGCCTGCTGCACCTGCAAACCAAACTTTTGCAATTCATACACAAGCACTCCCAAATCCTTCTGCAAAGCAGCATGCTGTGTTCAATTGCCATTTAAATAACATTCTTCCATTTCTCCTTCTAAAGTGGATAACCTCACATTTACCAACATTGTACTCCATCTGAACACATCTGAACAAGTATGAAGACTCTCCATATCTTCTGCACAATTTACTTTCCCCCTCAATTTTGTGTCATCAGCAAACTTAGATACACTACACTATTTTCCCTCTACCAAGTCTTTTATGTGCAGTGTATTGTGAATAGTTGTGAGCCCAGTACTGACCCCTATGGCACCCTGATTGCCAACCAGAAAAACACTCCTATACCCTAAATCTCTGCTTTCTATTGGTTAACAATTCCTCTATGCTAATACATAATCCTCAATTCCATGCATCCTTATCTTCTGTACAAGTCTTTTACGCGACAACTTATCGAATGCCTTCTGAAAATCCAGGTAAAAAACGTCCACCTGCTCCCCTCTATCTACCGCACTCATTATTATCCTCAAAGAACTCCATTAAGTTTGTCCAATAGGACCTGTCTATGCTGAATCCAAGTTGCGTCTGTCTAATGGACCCATTTTGCTCCAGATGCCCTATTCCTTTAATAACGGCTTCAAGCATTTTCCCCAACTACAGTCATTAAACTAACTGGCCTATAGATCCCTGCCTTCTGCCAATCTACCAGGAACCCACCCCACCTAGAGAAAACAGGACGTCAAGCGCTGAAGAGCTGGCTCTGAATGGGCAACTAAAGCGGCATCGGCCCCGGCCTCGGACGAATGAGGCAGGCGGAGGCCCCAGTCCGGGCAAAAGCCAGAGGGAGGTGGCGGCCCCGGCCTCGGTCGAGTGAGGCAGGCGGAGGCCCTGGTCCGGACAGAAGCGAGGGGGAGGCGGAGGCCCCGGCCTCGGTCGAGTGAGGCAGGCGGAGGCCCCGGTCCGGGCAGAAGCGAGGGAGAGGCGGAGGCCCCGGCCTCAGTCGAGTGAGGCAGGCGGAGGCCCCGGTCCGGGCAGAAGCGAGGGGGAGGCGGAGGCCCCGGCCTCGGTCGAGTGAGGCAGGCGGAGGCCCCGGTCCGGGCAGAAGCGAGGGGGAGGCGGCGGCACCGGCCCACTATTCCTAATCTCTACCCAAATGGACTTTTCTACCAATTTGTTCCCAGTAATACGATAAGACAACACTTCAATGCATAGCATTCATTTTGTGCACTTATAAAGGTGAATGCACCTTGCTCGGTTTTATTTGATTAGTTTAAATCCTCAAACTGCCAATAGAAAGGAGCTCAGGGTGTTCTGGCTACATTGTGGCATTTCCACCACAAGATGGTGCAAAAGCATAAACTAACTCAACACTTTGGAATGTTGTTTACCTGCTTCCTTGCAGAGTGCCACCAGATCTGCACCAACGTATCCATGAGCAGCATCAGCAATGTGTACCAGCTCCTCCTCAGTGACCAAAATTGGAACATTCTTCAGAAATTTCTTCAAGATATCTAGACGATCTGCAGCATTAGGAATACCAATCTCTATTTCTTTATCGAACCTCCCTGGTCGACGAAGTGCTGGGTCCAAGGCATGTGGGCGATTTGTGGCACCAAGAACTATGAGATGTCCTTGACTCCCCTCCTAATTCAAACCGGAAAAAACATTTCAAAGATACAAACATTTCAAACGACTCAGTGATTAAGACAAAAGTAGCCACTCACAAATTGGAGGAACACCTTGTATGGTTTCAGCAGACTCCAACTAGACAGCCTCAGTAATGACTTCTCCAGTTCCTGTTAATCCTCTTCCCCTTCCCCTCCTCAGTCTTTCTTTCCCTCCGCCTCTCTTCCACCAGCTCCCCAACTTTTCCATTCCATCAGAAACCCATCTTTCTTTGCTCTCTGCCCTCTTCCTCATCAGCTCAGCTGCCTTCCCACTTGTATCCAACTATTACCTCTTGCTGGTTAGCTGTTTTCCTCATCTTCCCCCAGTTCATTCAGGAATTTGCCTGATTTTCAGCACTCCTGAAGAAGGACTCAGGCTCAAACATTGCCACTGATTAGATGCTGCATGACCTGCTGAGTTTCTCCAGCACTCGTGTACTGCTCAAATGATGGATAACAACCACAGGTTTAATTGTAGAAAAATTGTAACAGTTGTTTTAACCATATAACCGTTTACAGCTGCTCAAGGTTTTATGGTAAATATCCATTACCACTCATTATGTTGAACTCATGGTCTATACAATCTAGGAGCACATAGAAGGGAACCATGCCTCAGATGTCTATGTCATGCACCATTCTAACTTGGAATAATCTCACTATCCCCAATCTGCTGGGATCATTGGATCAAAAAAGAAAAATCACAAAATCTCGAGGAAGTAGACAAGAAGTCTTCAGATGCTGGAAACTGAAGCAACATACAAATAAAGTGATGGAAGAACTCAGCAGGTCAGGCAGTATCCATGGAAATGTTTCAGGCTGAAAACCTTTCGTACAGAAACCCTAATTTAATGGAATAGTGGATCTATCTTCACTACAAGAAACATCAGTTTATGATACCCCTTCTCTAATAAACAAATGGAGCCAGACTTAAAATGTTCATTTAATCATAATGATAGCTTACATTATTGCAACCACGTACAACTATTGAGAATGTTATATTCTAGTTATTTATAAGGAAATTATTCTCATGGTTTTCAAAATCAATCATCCCAGAAGTATAAACCGTCTTCCCAAGAAAGAAAATTGAAAAGAGGATAATCAATAATGAGGAAAGCTTTTGTAATTTCCATCATAAACAAAACCCCAATATTTTAAGAATGAACTCACTGCAGGTAATACCATTACACAGTGCATCACATATATGCAGTAACAGGATTTTATTTACATGTACAAAAATAGGACAACTCCCTTTCATACATATTGACAAACACCACCTCATCTCCCTGTGGTTGCACCACCACACTGTCAACCAGAGATTACAAGGGTCACTGAGGGACACCTTGCACAAATATTTTATGTTCATGAAGCACCGCACTCACTTGTGAGTTTCAGCATGAATATCTCCTTATCAGGCAATCATAACAGTACTTTATTATGCAAGACGAAATAAGATTAAAGTTTCTTAAAAAAAAAATAATAATCTGCCAAACATCCAACCTCAGTAGAATAAATGGACCGTAATATTTGAAATAACAAATGTGATATGAATGTGTAGAGGATCATAATCTGTTGCAATACCCCAAGACATCAAAATCCAATAATGCATATTCTTAGAAGAGAGTGGGAGAAAAATAACTAAATACAGCAAAGATGCATATTACACAAGCAAAAGGAAAGAGATGCAATGACCACTAAGCCCTTTTCTCAACCATGTCATTCCTGTGCACCTCAACAACCTCATCAAGGTCACCTCTCCCATGGTTTGGCAAATTATGGCTTCACCCAAACTGCCTTAATCTCCAATTGAACTGCTATGAATCAGCTTTCCCTCCACTACCTAATAGATTGTAAAACAATAGACACAAACCCACCTCAATACTTTAAACTTAGCCTACTGTTTCTTTGCATGCTACTTTGGAGTCGTGTAGATATTGTGGCTGAAACAGCAGCTACTTGGGAAGGTAGGAAACAGTGATACCAAACAGACAGGGCCCAATCTGCCACAGTACAGTCTCCTGATGCTCATCCACAAAGAGTGGTCTAAAACCTTTAATGCACTGAAAATATTAAACTATTGCTTCTGGGGGCAATATCAATGTCAATCATAGACATTGTGTATAAAGAGAGGACAGTCTATGGTACCTTACACCTTTGCAAAGAGAGAAGATGGCGGTGTAAACATGAGGGTTCTTGTCAGGGAGCTGAACAGGCAGGGGTCACTGGGGTGAGAAGAAGAGCGATGGAGAAAAGAAGGATAAGGAGTGGCATTATCATTAAAAGAAAATGCTGGAAAGAACCTATCTGGAAGAAAAAGCCATGTACAGTTCTCACCTGTTCAGTCACATTTTGTGCATGGACCAAGTCAAAAACTCATACCAAAAGGGAGAACTATACACATGCATCATTTTCAGAGCCTCTGCTCAACATCCACTGAATAGTGCATGACAAGTTCTGGACATACTCAAGCAAAAGTTAAAAACCAACTGCTGGGGAGCGAGAAGGGACAGTTGCCTTTTACCTCTGTTCCTCTATCTGGTATCTTGAGTCCGTCAACATCAACTACACAAAGTACTAAAACACAAACTGTAAACGAGATTAAAGCGGAAGTAAGATAGGAAATAAAAGAACAGTATATCTTTTAAGAAAAATCCAAATTATTCAGCCACAGCAAGGATTAAGACATACTTGATATGAAAAATGAGAGGTGAATTCAGCAGTGGGAATAAATGACCATGAAGGGAATGAAACAAACTTGGAGAAAAAAAAAGTTTGAGAGGGGTGAAGTTGAAACAAAATCTTTTTCTTAAAAAAAAACCACATGATCACAAAATGAGTATCAGTTCTCAAAAATTAATAGGCCTTAACTTTGTCCCCTTACGCCCTCACCTTGATGAGTCACGCGCACTCTTTAAGGTTGAACGCTTCTTTCATCAACTCCAGGCCTACTTTCACAACCGTGACTCTCCACCCTACTCCCTCCCCCACCCAAGACCCCCTTCTTCCACTTTAAGCTTTCTTCCTCTTGGACACCTTGTCTTGGCCAGCTGCCTGCTCTAGATCTTTATTTCATATTGCTGCCATGGCATCAACCATCTCAACTTTACCACTCCCCTCTCTTATTCTAATATTACCTCCTCTGAAAGCTCTGCCCTCCACTCTCTCCGCAACAATCACAACTTCACCATCAACCCACAGACAAGGGTGGTGCTGTTGTGGTCTGGTGCACTGACCTCTACATTGTGGAGGCCAGGTGACAGCTCTCAGGTATCTCCTCCGAGGTACCCCTTCCACAGGAAGCCACCGTCTCCAAAACAATCTCCAATCTCATCACCCCTAGTTACCTCCCTCCCACAGCCTCCAATGCTTCCCATCCTCACATTGCTCGTTTCTACTTTTTACCCAAGATACATAAACCCAACCATCCAGGTTGACCCATTGTTTTAGTTTGTTCTTGCCCAAACGAACTAGTTTAATTTTACTTTGACTATCTTTCCTCCTCGGTCCAAATTCTCTGAACTGGACTACCTCATTTTTACTATGGTTGTCCAACCTCTTTATACTCTAACCCCATAGAGAAGGTCTCAAAGCACTTTGCTTCTGATTGGACAAGAAACTTGATCTTGTCCCTCTACCACCACCTTCCTCGGCCTGGCAGAATGTCCTCCCTCTAAACAACTTCTCCTTTGACTCAACTCACTTCCTTCAAATCAAAGGTCCCGACTATGCCTGCCTGTTTGTGGGCTTTGTGGAGCAATCCATACTGCCAACCCCTACAGTCAAGGCCCCTCAACTCTTCCACCCTTACACTGACGACTTCACCAGGGCTGCCCCATGCAGCTACATCATCCATTTTGCTGCCAACTTCCACCCCGATCTCAAGCTCATCTAGTCCATCTTCGACAACACCCTCCACTTTCTGGATCTCTGTCTCCACCTTGAAAAACTAGCTTTCCACCAACATGAATTACATACCCATCAACTCCCCAACTACACTCCCTCACACCTGCAAGGATTCTATTCCCTTCTCACAATTTCTCCATCTCTGCCACATCTGTTCCCAAGATGAGGTCTTCCAGTCTGGATCATCTGAAATGTCTGCCTTCTTTTACAAATGTGGTTTCCCCTCCACCACCATCAACTCACAGCCCTTACCCACATCTTCTCTATTCCCCACTCATCTGCCCTGGCCTCCACTGTCCTAGATGCAACAAACACAGGATTCGCCTTGTCCCTACCTACTAACCCACTATGCTCCACATCAAACACTTTATCCTTGGGAACTTCCAGCACATACAACAGGATCCCATTCCCAGATATATCCTCCCCTTGGTTTTCAGGACTGCTCCCTCCACGATTCCCTGTGCACTCCTCCCTCTCTACCAATCACACCACTCTGGCACCTTCCCCTGTGGCTGCAGAAAATGCCACACTTGTACCCATACCCACTCAGCATAGTCCAGGGCTCCAAACAGGCCTTTCAAGTGAAGCAACATGTGTATCTGCAGGACTGATTTACTGCATCATTGCTCCCTTTGTGGTCTTCTCTACATCAGAAAGACTGGGTACAGACAGGGAGATCGCATCACTGAGGAACTTTGCTCTGTCCGCACTAGTGACAGACCTCTCAGTGGCCAATCATATCAGTTCTGCGTCCCACTCGCATGTCTGTCCATGGCTTCATGTATTTACCCACCAAGACCACCACAAAATTGGAAGAATAACATCTGATTTTCTGTCTGGGCACTCTCCAGCCTGATGGCATCTTGGGTTTCTGCCAACTTGCTCTCCTTTCTCTTATCGTCTTTCCCTTAGCTCTCCACCCCTTCACTCTCTATTTATCCTTCCTCCCTCTGCTTACTGCTGTACCCCATCTCCCTTCTCCACCGATTACCTCCTGCCTTTGGGACCATGCTCCTCCCCCCATCCCACCTGCCTTTATCTTTTTGTTTGGACACCTGCCGATATTTTTTCATACCTCGATGAAAGGCTCAAGCCCAAAATGTCGATTATATATCTTTATCTTTGCTATATAAAATACACCGTTTGACCTATTGAGTTTCTCCAGCATTATGTTTTTACTTCATCCAGTATCTGCAGACTTTCATGTTTTACTATTTTTTACAAAATGAATTCACTTTGCAGAATAATTGTCTCATAACTCTTAATTCCACTACTCTTTACTCACCGAGCCAATACCATCCATTAGAGTGAGTAGTGAAGCTACCACTCGTTTCTCAACTTCATGTTGTGCTCCTTCCCGCTTTGGACATATGGCATCAAGTTCATCGATAAATATGATTGAGGGTTGACTGGAAAAGAGAGAAGCTATCTGAATGCATCATAAAAGTCATGTCTACCCATACCTGTTTTTAATGGGTTACCCGAATTCGGTGGAATTTTTTTTTCTCTTCACAAAAGATAATCGTGCTTCCTCAGACATTCTTGTACACTTAACCCAAGGAATTGGACAGTTTTTTCACCAATATGAATTTGGAAACAAGAGATTTTTTGGGGGTAAAAAAAGTGTCCTGAAAGAGTTCAGAAGAAACAAGTTTCTTCTTTTGCTTTGCATGTCCTTTTCTAAAGAGGAAGTTTGTTGATTCAAGGCCATGATCCAGGTTTACTCCACTGTGGTAATGAATTACATACAACTGGTAAAAGTGAAAAAAAATTGTTAAATAATGTCCAGTTTGAAAAGCAAAGAACTTTTCTCAGACATAACCTACTAGTCCAACCCTAGAAACCCCACTCACATCCACATCATAACAGGTTGGGGAACATTCCAGAATGAGTGATCCAGAGATTCATGCTAATTCATGCAGGAGTGAAGCCCACCTCTCGAGTAGAGGATTCAAATACAATTAACCAAATAGACTGGAATAAAAAGTTATCAATAATACAAGCCACAAAGCTATTATATTCTCAAAAAAGTCCATCTGCCTAACCAGTACACTTTACAAAATAAATCTGCTTCTTTTCCATAACCTGGTGTTAATGACCATAGAGCAACCTCAATTTTGTTGCTTCTTGGCTTTGCTCAAAAATGGCCAAACAACCCATTTAATTTTGGGCAAATAGGGTGAAATATTAAAGGTTGGCAATTTCCAAACACACGAGTTTTAAAAAAAAAATCATTCTTCAACTCTTACAGCATGGAAACCAGCCCACCGACCCAGTTTGTCCATGCCTAACAATGTGCCCTCCTGCTCCAGTCCCTTCTTTCCCGCATTAGGCAATACCCCTCCATTCCATGTAGTTGTCTATTTCTTAAAGGAAGCTAATGTACCTGCCACTACCACTTGGTCTGGCAGCTCGTTCACCACCCTACATGGAGGGCTGACCCCTCATATCCCTTCTAAATCCCACCTCCTCGACCTTGTAGTTACGCCCTCTTGTCCTAGATTTCTTTGGACAAACTGTCACCTGATCTACGACCCTAATGATTCTGAAGACATCGATAAGATCACCTCCCAAAGCCCTTCGCTCTAAGGAAAGTAGGTCTAGTTTTCCAGTCTATCACAGTAACTCAACTTTCCTAATCCTGGCAATGAATTTGTAAACTGCTTCTGTGCCCTTCCCATCAACATTTTCACATCAACAAACTTGCTCACCTTGCATGTTCATTATTATAATAATGCTGGTATCAAATCCTGAGAAACTCTACTGATCATGGTCCACCATTCTATAAAAACTGCTTTCCACAATCCTCTCGGACTCTTATCACATCATTTTTTTTAAATCCATCCTGTGTGTCCTAACCTTCCCTTCTAACCTACCACGTGGGACCTTGTTAAAATCTGTTTTACTAAAATCCATATAAATAATACTAACTGCCTTACCTTCATCCACAGTTTTTAATCATAGCTTCAAAAATTTCTATCTACTTCATAACAATTTCCAATGCACATTTCCCATCCTTCTCCTTAATTTTCCCCATGCCATCCAAATGTTAATACATTCTATCTCTTAATCCTCCCCAGCAGTTTCCCCGTCACCGACATCAGAATAAAAGCTCTGTAGTGACCTGGCTTATCCTTACAGCCCTTTTTAAAATAACAACCATACAAGGTGTCCTTCAGAACTTCTCTTATCCTCAACAATGAGCTAAACATGTCTCCAATTTACTTCTTGGCTTTCAAATATGTTCTGCCATGCACCTGGTCTGGACCTGGAGATTTAGCCACCTTGATGGAGTGAACCACAAAAATCTGTAGATGCTGTGATGCTCATAATTTTTTGTTTTAAATGCTGGAGGAATTCAGCAGGTCTCACAGCATCCATAAGAGTTAGGCAAAGTGACGGCAAATTCATAGTCATAAATAGTTTTGCTTCTATTAAAGATCCTTGCCAATTACAGCAAATTGAATTCCTTTTAGTTACCACTGGGTTGCTTCTGCGAAGATTTTTCTCAGCCTTGCTTCGCTTTCTCCATAGTACCTGGAACAAAGGAAGCCAAGTACCTGATCATTAGGATACTAAAACAGCAACAAAAAGCATTAAACACCTACAATCAAAAAGTAATTGTCGAAAATCATAGAAGCTTTAGGGGCAGCACTTTCCACCTCCTGCATATGCCAGTGACACCCAAACCAATTTTGTATCTTTATTTTCCAGATCCAATGTCAATTTGCAGGCCAAAGCCACCACAGTCCAAAACAACAAAGTTCATTGCAATGGCAAATTTTGCTCATTTGTTTTGAAAAGACCAAAACAACCCTTTCTAACAAAACACTGAAAAGAAACGATGGGAATGGCTCAAGTCATTGCCATCAACTTAGCCAACAGTCAAATAACCTGACAGAATCATTCAAAATTAATTTTAAAAATTTAAATAGATTTTAATAAATTTTAAATATTTTAAATCAAAATAATTGATTTCACACATCTGAGCAAAATCAATTCATTCAAAAAATTGAAAATCATCTTTATGTCTCAAAGCTGTTCCATTCTGTTCAAATCAAAGCACACAAATATTCTTCATGCAGTGTTGCTGGGAGATGCATCAAGTTGGTAAATCTACCATTGGACTTGACAAGAAATCCAACAGCAGAGGACAAAGAAAAATTGCCAGTCCATTTGGAACTTTTGTGTTTCTGCAGAAATCCTAAACTTAGTAGAACCTACTGTTTTATGGAGTTCACCTCAGAAGAACTGGCAATCCATAGAAATTGAAGTTCATAATCGCAATACAGATGTAGCAACAATTTTTGTAACATTAGATATTATAAATATCAATATTAATCATTTACAGTTGAGAATAGGGAGAACATTTCAGAACATAAAGGGAATAAACAGAACGACAAATTAGACAGTTTCAATCTGTGGCCCAGCAGGTCTTGAATCTATGGTACAGATGAACTAATTCTAATTAAGAGCTAACTGTGATCTGAAACTAACTTAAATGTCAATAATTAACCTACCAGTCCAAATTTTACAATCTCATTCCACAGCGTTTCTGACTTATGGAAACTGAATTGTAGCTTATTCTTGTAATCCTTGTGTGATCCAGGAAACCTCCATACTTTTTGCTCCTGCTCTGGGCAATTACTACAGTCGAATTTTTTGTAATCCAGCACAGTCAGGTTCTAAGGGTTCCAGGCTAGAGACTTTCAACCTGTATCTTGCTTTACTGTAACTGCAGGGTTTTTTTTAAAACAACTATTTTTCCTTTCCAATATTAAGATTAAGCATCAGAGAACATCCCTCCAATGTGCCTCACCAACACGACACTGGCCCAGAATTGAAAAATTATTATCAAATGCACCTGCATACAAGAACCACATCATTTCCACATTGATTTGCTTGGTTTGCTCTGGAATAACAACTTGGCAGGGAATGCGTGTTTACAGATACACTCCTTGGGTACATCACTCTGGAATCACGTTGCACAAATCATTTCACTCACTTGCTTATAATTTCAGGTCCATTGATCACAATGATGTGAGCTCCAATCTCATTAGCCACAGCTCGAGCAATCAAGGTTTTCCCAGTTCCAGGAGGACCAAACAGCAAAATTCCTCGTGGAGGAGTAATTCCTAGATCACAACAAAATTGGACATGGACAGCAGTAAATATAACAGCTGTACTGTGCTGAATATTCTTTTTTAAAAAAAAACATCTTCAGCAAGCAACCATCCCAAAACTACTGTCTGAGTTTCAGGCTACAATGGTGGCCTTCTTACTGGATTTCTTGTTGACAGCCCCCAGTTGCCACAGACAGCCCATGAAACAATGTCCTAGTCAAGGTGGCCATGCAAACAAAGTCTGCTTAAAATCTTCCCACTGCTCAAATTTAACTCAACAGCAAGTCCGTTTCTCCTTTGGTGTCCAGTGTTATAGGGCAGTATATATCTGTAGTTTTTATAACCTTCAAAGGGAGCAAAGCAACAATTCTGACCTTGCTGATGTTCACTTGCGTTCAAATTCCAATTGAACAAGCAGTCATGGATGATCCATATCCTCTCCAGCCAGTGTGTTACTGTCAGTTCCCCCCTTCCCCCCCACCCCCATGAAAAATCCAGTTATGGATCTGTTCATTTATTTTGGTACAGAACAGTGCTTGCATTTGGCAGTTCAGGGCGAGAAGAGTTGAGGATGAAACTGCCACGGCCTTGTGCTCCTCTACTGGAGGTCATAAGGATGCCAACGGCACAGAACAAGGTACAGGAAATGCCAGAGAAGCTAAGCCAGGATTCCTGTACTTCCTGACCCTCATGGGGTGAGAAATGGTGGCAGTTTAGTATGAAAGTGCCAGATTTTCCCAACAAGTCGCACCTCGATAAATTTTCAGTAAAACAAACTATTAAGTGATTTGCTGCAAACACAGAATAATAAAATCTTACTGTTATGATCAAAACAAAAAAAATTGAATAAAATTCTGTAAATGACCTACCATAGGACATGAACAGTTGTGGTTGCTTCAGTGGTAATTCAATAATTTCTCTAATCATCTTCAGCTGACTGGCCAGTCCTCCAATCATGTCAAAAGTGACTTTGGATATGCACTCTTCCTTGCTTTGTTCATCGCTGCTTTGTCCTTGCAAGAACTTAATTTGAGTGAGGAAAGAAATATAGTAAAAAATATCTCTGTTGCTTTTTAGGCAACTGTTAGACGTCAGAATTAAGTCCTCCATTGAAGCGCCACATTTGTTGTCTCCTTCCTGAATAGATTCAGTCTTCTCAACACTGTTGTTTCCTGTAAAGCATATGATCCCATCATTTGCTTCTAGTAATTTTCCACTCTCCACAGCACTGTTACAAGAAGGACTTGATGCAGTTTGAGAAACTACCACAGGAGAAGATGAATCACAAGCAGCACTGCTATCTCTGTCCGGAGTGACTTCTATAGCCAAATTGCTGAAATGTGTCGACAAGTCTATTGCATTGTTCTCATGTAGGGACTTATCAATCAGGGAGTCCTCGCTCATACTTTTATCACCAGATGTGACATTGAATGACATTTCCTCAACTCCACCATCCACTCCTTTTATCTTCATCACCACGAAGTGAAAAGTACGACCATAAAGTGTAATGTTCAGCAAGTTTCCAGGTAATACTATCTTTCCATCTACATGGCAAACAAAGTTAGAAAAGATAAAATAAAACTAGCAACAAGCGACTTAGTTTATCTAGTCTACAAAGAGAAAGAAAACATACAATGTGTACACTTGCAATTTTCTGCATTTCAGGAACTTCTGTCTATTCAGCAATAAACATTACATGAAAAAGTATGAACTTGGAGATTGATTACATTATGAAAGATCACACGTTTAAAGGTCCTCATCAAATTGCAGGATAGCATGAAAGCAACCGAGTTATGGGCAAGATGAACAAAATTACAGAACAGGAACAACACAATGCTGGAGAAATTCAGAAAATCAAACACTGTACTTTATGTAGCAAAGATAACCAATGTTTTTGGCTTGAGCCATTCATCTAGGTATGAACAAAATTACAGAAGAGTATGGTTTACTTTCCGATAGTTTATATCATTTGCAAAAGGTGGTAAAGGATGAGGAAAAAAAAAACTTAAAATAGGCTAGTGGCAGGGGTAAGGAGAGAAACCAAACGTGTAGCAGTCCTAGTGAACTTCCAAAATGTGGATTGCAAAATTTAAATTTAAATTCTATTTTACTTACATGATAGTTTTTGATGAGATAATAAAAAAAATGGCAGAGCAATGCAATGAATGTGATATATTTGAACTTTCATAGGGCATTTTGATAAAGTATTTGTCTTCAAAATTACAACCCCCAAAAAATAAAAGGACCAGCAGAGATGGAAAATTTAGTAAATGACAGAAAAAAAAGTGGTGGTGAATAGTTATTTTCAAGTCAAGTCACCTTTATCGTTCATACCATACTTGCACGGTAAAGACGAGACAGCGTTTCTCCAGTACCACGGAGCATATTTAAATAAATACAAGTTAAAATAGAAATTAAACACATTAAAATATTAACACGTATACAGTAATAGTCCACAGTACCCTATCTAAAAGTGTTCTGGGAGTTCAGGAGTCTGATGGTTTGGGGCAAAAAGCTGTTGCCCAATCTGGATGTTAGGGCCAGAGTTCTGCAGCACCTTCTACCAGATGGCAGAAGAGAGAACAGTTTACTTGAGGGGGTGTAGAGTTCTACAGTGTTTATTGCCTTTTGCCTGCATCATGTGTTGTAAATGTCCTTCATGGTAGGAAGAGAGCCCCCAATGATCTTTTCTGTGGATTTCACTTTCCTCTGCAGGGTCTTGCAGTCCACGGAGGTACAAACCAGGCGGTGATGCAGTTGCACAGGATGCTCGCAATACCTCCTTTGTAGAATGTAGCGAGGATGGAGGGTGGGAGATGAACTTTCCTCAGCCTTCGCGGGAAGAAGAGGCAATGCTGGGTTTTCTTGGCTGTGGCCCTGGTGTTGAGAGACCAGGTGAGGTTCTCCGCCAAATGAACTCAAAGGAACTCTATACTCTTAACAGTGGAGCCATCAATGGTCAGCAGAGTCGACAATCATCTCTTTTAGTTTTTTTTGAACATTCAGATACAGGTTGTGCACCAGTCCGTGAGCAACTGCACCTCATCTCTATACTGTTACGAGCCCAGAGGACCCCAAATCCCAGCAGCAATAGATATTCACCAAGACAAATGGTTACTTAAACAAAAGTTGCTTTTAATTACCTTTAAAGATGAAAACAGAATTACACCTTAACTTAACTCTATTGACTTACTTAAGCCCCTTCTAATTCTAAGCGCGTGTGTATGTAATGTGTGTGTAAGTTCAGAAAAGTTATTTGGTTCCCAGCCCAATCTCACTTCTCATTCCTCCAGGTTCACTGGTTGCAGGCAATTCTTGTATTCTTGTACTGTGCACAGAATTTAACATTTATAAAGTTCACCAGGCTTTGGTGCTTGAAAGGTAGTTACCGCTCATGAAGGTTCTTGTCGATTTTCAGAGAGAGATTTGTTGTTCCAGGTCATCCTCAATTGATGTACATCAATCAGCCACTCTAGTGTCTTGCTGACAAAACTTGTCCCCTTCAGGGTTCTCCAGATGATAACCACTTTCTTTCAGGTCACTAGAGAGTTCCTTTTTGTTTCTCTTGGAAACATTAGACAGCCAGTACTCTCCTCTTGTATGAGCCACAAGGGCTTTGACCAGGCCATCTTCCAAATGGGCTTGCCAGCTTGTCCTGTTCCAGTCCCAGCTACTTCTGCTGGCTGTAACACAGTTAAGTAATCTCTCTCTCTCAGACACACACAGAAAGCCTGTTTGCCTCTCTCTGCTTGCAAAACCACATGACCCTCTTACAACAGTAACCTCTCTTCCAGATAGCTTGCTCTTTCATCTGTAGCCTTTGGTAAACAATACTCCATTAGTGAAGTCTCTTGAGCACTCTTCAAAAGCTCTTGCAAAGGCACTGGAGCTGAATAGTCAACCAATGGGGCAGAGCTCCAGTATTTTAAATAAGATCTGTTTAAAGTGTTTGTATGTAACCTACTCTAACAAACCTTTCCCAATTTATCTCCCAAAAACATATCTATATACTCTAACACAGTACACTGACTCATCATTCTTACTGATCAGGCCCACCATGGTTGTGTTGTCAGCAAACTTGATGATATGTTTCTAGCTGTGTTTAGCTGCATAGTCATGGGTCAGAGTGAACAGCAGTGGACTCAGCAGGCACCACATCTCTGGTGAGAAATAAAGGCCTTTGAACGGGTTCCACTGATGAAAGTTTTAGTGCATTAATAGAATGAAAAAGCGAGGTCTGGCATCTTCGGAATCAACAGATCTAGTATCATTCAGCATGGCAACAGGCTCCTACAACATGACTATGTCAATAAAGGTACCTTCCTGAGCTAGTCTCATTTGTCAGCTTTTAGTCCAAATCACTTTATATCCTATCTATGAGCTTGTCCAATGTCTTTTAAATTATGTAATTGTTCTCACTTCTATTACTTCCTCTGGCAGCTCATTCCATATACATCTCCTTGAAATCTTCTGCCCTCCCACATTAATTCTTTGCCCTCTAGTTTCAGAAAACACTGTGACCATCCACCTTATCTATGCCCCTCATAATTTTGTTTTATATACAAGCCTCTAAGATCACCCTCAGCTTCCTTTGCTCCAGGGAAAAAAGAATCCAAGCCTATCCACTTTCTTCATAATTCAAGCTCATTAGTCCCATCAACATCTTTATCAACCTTTGCTGCATCCCTTAGCTTAGCTACATACTTCCTATGGTATGGTGAAAAGAATACCACAGGTGCAGTCTCACCCACACTTCATACAGATGTCACATGACATCCTAACTCTTGTACTCAATGCCCCATGCATTCTTCACCACTTTGTCTATCTAAAGAACCACGTAGAGAACTATGCACTTGTATGCCTCTGTTCAACAACACTCCTCAAGGTCTTATTATTCACTGTGCAACTTCTGCCCTGGTTTAACTTTCCAAAAAGCATCACTTCGCACTTGTCAGAGTTAATTCCATCTCCCGTTCATCTGCCCACTTTCAGTTGATCTAGATTCTGTTGTAATTCAACCAATTCACTGTCCACCAAACCATCAACGTTTGCTCATCCATTGTTACGAGCCCAAAAGACCCCAAAACCCAGCAGCAATAGACATTCACCAAGACAAGCAGTTACTTAAAATTTGTTTTTAATTATCATTAAACATGAAAACAGAATCAAACTTTAACTTACCTCTATTAACTAACCTTAATCCCCTTCTAATTCTAAGCACACGTGTATGTAATGTGTGTGTAAATTTAAGAAAAGTTCTTTGGTTCACAGTTCAATCTCACTTCTCCTTCTTCCAAGTTCACTTCGTATACTGTGCACAGAATTTAACATGTATAAAGTTCACCAGGCTTTGGTGCTCGAAAGGTAAATGTTTACCACTCAGGAAGATTCTTGTAGAGTTAGTAGAGAGATATTTGTTGTTCCAGTATTTCCACAATTGAGGTACCACCATTAGTCACCTCAATATCTCACTGATGAAACTTGTCCCATCAGGGTTCTCCAGATGATAACCTCTTTCTTTCAGGCTACCATAGAGTTCCTTTCTATTCCCCTTATTCCAAGAGAAACATTAGACAGATAGCACTTCCAACCATCCACCACTCTGGAGCTTTCTGTTTCCAACCAACTTCTCCTGGCTTGCATTGTTCAGCTGCTTTCAGTGTCACATATACTAGCTGAGAGAGCTTGTTGAGCTTGTCTTCTCTCTCTCACAAACTGCTGTGACTCTCTCACTTGCAAAAACCCCCACCTTCTTCAGCAAGCAACAGGAGTTATCCTTTTTCAAGCTGTTGTCTTAGGTCGCTTTTGTGAGCAATTTGCAGAAAGGTCCGAAGCCTTGTCATTATCCAACAAGCCAGCCTGTCTCCAATTCCAAACAATGGTCTATTCATTTAATTTCAATTAGCACCTACTTGTGAAATGTACTGTACTTAACATTCTCCAAAGTTTCTGCAAAGTTCCTGAATATGAATTCTTAGTATTTCAAATAAGATCTGTTTTAAAATGTATGCATGTAAACCCACTCTAATCTTACCAAATTCCTCCCATTATTTATCCATTACACCATAAACTTACTAACTATGCCACCTACATTCTCATCCAAATTATTACTATAAATGACAAACTGGAAGGAAGCCAGCAATAGTCCCTGCTACATGCCATATGGTCAGAGGCTTCCAATCATTACCACCCTCTCACTCCTTCCACCAAGCCATCCACTGAGAATAGATCTGAGCATGAAGGGTTTTGAGAAATTTGGAGAAGCGTAACTGTTTCCACTAATGGGATGCAAATTTGATCATGGGCTTCTAAATGGAATAGACAAGCCCTTGAAAATATTTTTTTAAAATGCAAGCCAATGGAGGAAGGGTAGAGCAGATTAACAGCTGGACTGCTCTTCCATTCAGCAGATGTAGACGAGAAGATAAAACCCCTCGTGCTTATGTGAATAAAGACAGCATTTAGAATTAATAATCTTCTTACCCATATTTCTCACTAAGAAGTCAGATAATTCTTCTCTATTGAAGGATTCATCTGCATCTCTGCAACAAAAAAAAAATCAGTAAGGAAATTACAGCTTGAAACAATTTCAGCAGATGTGCAATGATTAAATAATATGCTTTAAACAATGATATGCTACAAAGCATCAATAAAATGTTACATTATTGTTGAAATCTTTCATCCCTTTAATTCAGGTGCCTACTCCTTCAACTTGGCTCAAAGTATTACTGTAGGATGCAGGTCCTAAAATCACAATGGAATGGAAATAAATGGTATGACTTGCATGTATTAAGCACTCACACCAGCTGACCAAAAGCATAATTTATGTTAATTTGTATAATCTATACTATATTATAGACAGGTTGAAATTTTTTTTTTCTTTTGTGTACAAAAGCAAAATATTATAGATGATAAAAACCTGAAATAACAATAAATGCTAGGAATAGCTAGTTGGACAACATCTGGAAAGAGATAAATGGGGTTAATATCTATGATGCACTTCCAGAAGGCGTTATGAAAAGGAAACATCTTGAAATGCTGTTTGACATTCCCAACAATTTCTCTTTTTACATTTTTTTTTTAAAAAAAAAACGTATCTTAAGATATAGGCAAGAGCATACCTCTTGAAGCATTTCTCTTTTTACATTTTTTTTTAAAAAACATATCTTAAGATATAGGCAAGAGCATACCTCTTGAAGCAGCAAACAATTGAATCTAGTAGATACAAACCTAAAAACCACTTGTAATTCTTCTGCCTGTAGTACCGGACCAAGCACAGGCTGGACAGTAATTACATCATTCACTTTGATCTTTAAATTCTTCTGGGTGATTTTATTCAACCCTATTTTACCCCCTGGGAAACTTGGTACAGGCCATGCTGTGCACACCTAAGGAAAAAAAAACTGTTATGCTGCAAACCTGAAGCTCCATATACTTGACCAACTAAACATCAACATATTTCACAGAAACAATGAACACACATGTTAACCTGAGACATTTCAATAAGTGAGGAGGTCCCAAAGACATGACCACAAATTGTGGTAAAGACAGATATAGTTGGATGTGAAAGGATGTACCATTCCCATATATTTGTGGATCTGTGAATAGGAACAATAATATTTTACTGAAATCTTCAATCTGAACCAATTATTGCAGAAGACATTCAGCGCTTCAGGGAAGATATAGCTGCCACACAAAATCAATCCCAATCAGAGTGGACTCCTAAATTAATTTTGATCAACAATGCAAGATTCTCAAGTTTTGTTTCCTTAACTCCTCCAAGTACTTTATCTGGCTTTAACCTCTTCCAGTTGTTTGATTTTTTTTAAAAATGAGAAATACACATGTTCTTGTAACATCTTTTTCAGTATGAGCAGGAGTAGGCCATCTTCCCCATCAAGCGTGTTCCGCCATTTTATAATTACATGTGGCTAATCTGGTTGTGAACTCAGTTCCGCTTACCTGTCTGTTTCCATCAAACTCAAGTCCCTCATTTTAAAAAATGGTGCCTTAAATACACTTAATGAGGCAACCTCTACAGCTTCATTGGACAGAGAATTCCATAGATTTACAACTCACTGCATCTTAAATCTACTCCCTTATGCTATTTCTTCTAGTTCTATTCTCACTTGCCAGTAGAAACAATCACCCTGCCTCCATCTTTTCATAATTTTATATTTCTATAAGATTCCACCCAACACCCCCTCTGCCCTCCCACCTACGTCTAATCTCCAATCAACATCATCAGAAGCTACTCAATATCTCCTCATTAGCTAACCCCCTAACTTCTTGAATCAATCTTGTAAACCTCCTCTGTACAGCCTCCAAAGCCAGTACATCCTTTTTCACGCAAGATCAGAATTGAGCCCAATACTCCAGATATGGCCTCACCAAAACCCAGTACATTTGCAGAAAACCTGCTTAAATTCAGCTTTATTGACAAAGACCAACATCCTTTTATACTCATTCAAATACAGAATTCAGAAAAATGAGAGGAGATCTTATAAGAAACATAAAATTATGAAAGGGATAAATATGATCGAGGATGGAAAATTGATTTCACTGGTAGGTGAGTCCAGAACTAGGGGGACACAGCCTCTAGATTCAGGGGAGTAGATACAAGATGAAGATGAGGAAAAACTGGTTTTCCCCAGAGTTATGAATCTGTGGAATTCTCTGCCCAGGGAAGCAGTTGAGGCTATTTCATTACACATATTTAAGGTTTAGTTAGATTTTTACATAAAAAAGGAATAAGGGATATGGGGAAAAGGAAAGTAGGTGGAGTTGAGTCAATGATCAGATCAGCCATGATCTTATTGAATGGCGGAGCAGGCTCGTCGGGCCAGATACTCCTATTTCTTATGTTATAGTCTTCATTATTTCCTGTATGTACAAACTAACCTATTAGGATTCATGTGCAGGCACTCCCAGGTCTCTCTGGTCAGCAGCATGCTGCAATTTTTCACCATTTAAACATAGCAAGCAAATAGGTGATGCAAGACGTTAATCGTACATGGTACAGTATCTACAATAATGATAATAATCTGCCCTTTATTAAACTACAGTGGCCATCTTTAATTAAAAAATTACATTAACCACAAACTAAGAGAATTTGTAGAATGGGATTTTTTAAGCAACTTGCTGGTGAGCCCACTCGGGGATCAGCTGTACTGAATTGTGTAATGCACTAGAGGTGATCAGAGAGCTTACGGTAAGGGTGGGGGGGGGGGGAGGAATAGTGATCACAATATGATTGAGTTCAATTCGAGATTTAACAAGGAAAAACTAAAATCTGATGGGTCGGTGTTTCAATGGAGTAAGGAAAATTACAATGTTATGAGAGAGTGTGACAGAATATATAGATATGTTTTTGAGAGATAAATTGGGAAAGGTTTGTTGGAGTAGGTTAATACAAACATTTTAAAGCAGATCTTATTTGAAATACTGCAGCCTTGCTAATACTCAACATAATCTGCTCCCCAATAGCTTTGAAGAGTGCCCAAGAGACTTCAACAAAAGGCAACAGATGAAAGATCTTGTTGGAGCTGCAAATTGTCTGGAGTTGTTCTAAGAGGGTCATGTGGTTTTGCAAGCAGAGAGTTAAAGAGAGACAGAGAGAGAGAGAGAGAGAGAGAGAGAGAGAGAGAGAGAGAGAGATGACTTCTACAGTGTTAGAGCTAGCAAAAGCAGTTGGGACTGGAACAGGACAAGCTGGCAAGCTTGTGAAAAACTCCATTTGGAAGATGGGTTGTGAGTGCGTAGTTCAGCCTGGTCAAAGTCCTTGTGGTTCATGCAAGTGGAGAGGATTGGCTGTCTAATGTTTCACTTGGAATAAGAGAAACAAAAAGGCACTCTGTGTGACGAGAAAGAAAGAGGTTATCATCTGGAGATCCCTGCTGGGGCAAGTTTCTTCGGCAAGACATTGAAGTGGCTGACGGAATTAAATGTACAACAAATCTCTCTCTGAAAACTGACAAGAACCTTCCTGAGCAGTAACCATTTACCTTTCAAGCACCAAAGTCTTGTGAACTTTATAAATGTTAAATTCTGAGCACAGTACAAGAATTGCCTCCAACCAGTGAACTTTGAGGAATGTGACGCGAGATTGGACTGTGAACCAAAGAACTTTTCTGAATGTACACACACATTACATACACATGCGCTTAGAATTAGAAGGGGGTTAAGTTAGGTTAGTTAAGTTAAAGTTTGATTCTGTTTTCACATTTAAAGATAATTAAAAGCAACTTTTGTTTAAGAAACCATTTGTTTGGTGAATATCCATTGCTGCTGGGTTTTAGGGTCCTCTGGGCTCATAACAAGAGGAAATGGCCAAAGTGGATTGGAAGGGGACATTAGTAAGGAAGATGGCAGAGAAATGAAGATGATGCAGGATAAATACATACCAAAAAAAATTAAATATTCCACTGGAAAAATGTCACAACTGTGGTGAATAAGGGAAGTCAAAGCAAACAATGCAAGAGAGGGCATATAAGAAAGCAAAAATTTGAGAAGATTAGGAGGTATTAGGAGCTTTTTTTTAAACTAGCAGAACTTTAAAAAAAAGGGAAAGATGAAGTATGAAAGTAGGCTAGCAAATGGATGGAGTTTCTGCAAGAAATGAGGAAGGTGCAGGATAATTTTAAAATGTAAATTAACTACACACCAAAGGAGAGGAAACATTCAAATGGTCAAATGTGACACTGTGGTTGACAAGGTAAGTCAAAGCCAATGTAATAGCAAAATTAGTGGGAAGAGAGTGGATGGGAAGTTTTTTAAAACTTGAAGGTAGCTAAAAAAATTTACAAGAAAAGATGAAGTATGAAAGTAAATGAGCAAAGAGGATACAAAAAGCTTCAAGTATATAAATAAGATGTGAGAGTAGATATAGGACTATTAGAAAGGGATGCAGAAGAAATAATAGAGGGAGACAAGAAGATGGCAGAGGAGCTAAATGAGTATTTTGCATCAGTCTTCACAGTGGAAGGCATTAGCAATGGGCCAAATGTCAAAGGGTATCAGGAAAGGGAATGAGCAAAGTTACTATTTCAAGAGAAGGTGCTCAAAACGCTAATGGTCTAAGAGTGGATAAGCCTCCCAGACCAGGTTGATTGCACCTTCAGGTTCTGAAAGAATTAGCTGTAGAGATTGTGGAGACATGGATAATAATTTTCCAGGAATCAATAGATTCTGATGTTGTCCTGGAGGACTAGAAAATTGCAAATGTCATCCCACTATTCAAGAAAGAAGAGAGGCAGCAGAAAGGAAATTAAGTCAGTGGTCAGGAAGTTAAGGATGTTACGGAGTAATTGGAGGCACATAACAAGATGGGCCAAAGCCAACATGGTTTCCTCAAGGAATAATCCTGCCTGATGAACCTATTGCAATTCTTTGAAGTAACAAGCAGGCTAGATAAGGAAAATGCAGTGGATGTTGTGTATTTGGATTTTGAGAACGCCTTTGACAAGGTGCTGCACATGAAACTACTTAACAAGAGCCCATAGTATAACAGGAAACATACCAGCATGAGTAGAGCATTGGATGATTAGCAGGAAGCAGAGTTTTGGAATACAAGGATCATATTCTGGTTGGCTGCCAGTTGTTAGCGATGTTTCACAGGAATAGGTGTTGGATTGCTTCATTTTATATTGTATATTAATGATTTGAATTATGGAATTTTGTGGCCACATTTTCAGATGATACGAAGATAGGTGGAGGAAATAGGGAGGCTGCAGAAGGACTTAGATTCAGAAAATAGGCATAAGGTGGTAAATGAAATACAATGTCAGAAAGTGCATGGACATGAACTTTGGTAGAAAAAAAAATGGGCAGATTCAGTTCGTCACTGAAGTTTCTCAAAAACTTCTACAGGTGTACCGGAAGAGAATTCTGGCTGGTTGCATCACTGTCTGGTGCCAGAGGTGCCAATACTCAGGACAGGAAGAAAAAAAAAACTCCAGAGGGCTGTTAACTCTGCCTGCGACATCATGGGCACCAGACTTCACTCCATCTAGTTTTACATGACTTAAGAAAACAGCCTCTATCCTCAAGGACCCCACCACCTAGGACATGCCCTACCATCAGCTACCATCAGGGAAAAGATACAAGGGCCTGAAGATGAGCACTCAGCGCCACAAGGACAGCTTCTACCCTTCTGCCAACAGATTCCTGAATAATCCATGAACCACATGCACTGCCTCACTTTGACTTTTTCTTGTACTATTATTTTAAATTTAATTTGCAAGGTAGTTTATATAAATGTTTGCACTGTGATGCTGCCATAAAACAAGTTTTGTTACATGTTCATGACAATATATTCTGATTCAGAGATTCTTCTTTAAGCTTGATCTAAGGAGTCATTCCAGAATTTTCTGATTTTAGTTTAAATTATCACTATCTGTATCTTTTGTGCTTTTAAGCAAATCAAATTAATTTTCTAGACTTAAATAGCATTAATTCTATCAAGTTCTAACACAATTATCATTCAATAACTGCTAGTGACTGGAATCAAGATTAAGGAAGAGTTGGGAACTATGTAATTAGTACCATGACTTGCAATTACTGATATAGTTCAGATCAAGAACTATACACTCATCCACACAAGGGCAGACACACAACCCAAGAAAGAGAACGTCATCCAGAAATGCAGCATTTAGTTTAATCAGCACCTAACCATTCATTTCAATCTCCACCACCTCATTCCCTGGTTTACAGTGGCAAAATGTTACATCTACAGGATGCACTGCAGCAAGTTACCAGATTTACTTTCATATTGTGCCTTCCTTGTGACCAGAGCACCAAGAATGGCAAGAGAAATAATAGGACAAGTGCCAGGTGATGATTTTAAAAGGTCAAAATGCAAGAGAGTAAACATCAGGACCTTTAGGGGCACGGATGTAAAGAGTTGAGGTGCAAATCCATTGCTCCCTTGAGGTTGTAACATGAGTAAATAGAGTGAAAAAGGTGAAAAATATAATTGCATTGGCAAGGACATTGAGGATTAAGGTTAGGAAGTCATGCTACATCTGTATTAAACTTTAATTTGACAACATTGGGAGGATTGCATGCTATTCTGGTTCACAGACTACAGGAACAATGTGGAGGCTATGGAAAGGGTGCAGAACAGTTTCTTTGAGAACTTGTTAGAATCAGAGCATGTTAAGAATAAGACGATAAATTTGGATCGACTTCTCTGAAGCACCGGAGGTGAGAAGGTGACAAATCAGACCTCAATACTCAAATGCACTTTTGAAACCCATCATGCAGCATCCATAGGAAGTAAAGACAACCAAAGTTTCAGACCTGAGGATCAGGCCAGAAATTTTGGTTGCTCTTTACTTCTGTGGATGCACTCTGACCTGCTGAGTTTCTCCACACAGTTGTGAATTGCACTTGAAACCAGCAGCTGCATATTTTCTTGTTTAACTCTGTAAAATAAAGCATCATGGAAATGGTAGAAAGTTAGTAATTTTCTCCTGCGGCCACAGGTTTATGATGAAAGGAGGAAAGTTAAAGAAAACGTGCAACTGTTTTGGTGTCTTTTTTGCTGAGTGCTTGGAACGTGGAGCCAGCAAATGTGATAAAAACAGGACAACAATATTAATGAGATATTTAGACATATGAACAATCAGAGAATGGAGGGAAGTGGACCACATGTAGGCAGGTGCGTTAGACTGACATCATGGTCAAGGCAGACACAAGTGCAAAGGGCTTGTCCTGTGTTCAACTGATCTATGTTCTAACTGCTTAGGCATAAAAATGCCATCATTTCAAAGTCCCTCTCCAATCTCTTGGATTATGGACAATGTCAGCAAGGTTCAAAGTATTGCTTGCTGGCCTTTTGAACTCAAGTCATTGTGAAGATACTGTTTCAATAACGATTAAGGAGTGGCAAGATACCAACTCAGTAATTGAGATGCACATGTCAAATTAAAATATGTGTAACCTGATGGAAAAATAAAGGTGGCATTGAAGTTTTAGAGAGAGAAAAATACATAATAAATTAATAAAAACAAACAAACAAAAAAAATCATTCCAAAGAAAATGTTTATCTAAACCAACATGACTGTGCTTGATCTAGTTCTTACCTCTTGACTGCCAACAGCACTGGTGAGGAGGATTGGTCGACCGATACAGATATTTGCCAGTTTTATGCTGTTAAGACCCATTTGAGCAAGACATCTTTGGCAAGCCTTAGGCACTTTCTCATTAGCTACAAAGAAATCAATGAAATAAGAATAAGTATTTATATTTCCTAATATTTTCCAGCCAAACAGACTGCACATATCATAAAATGGAGCTAACACAGAGCTTTTTAAATAACCACACCATTCGAAGAGTGCCCACCCATTGTGTAAGTGGGGCTCATGTGTTCTGTTTAGTTGCTCCCTATTTAAATTAACGGAATTGTTCCAGCACTGAGAGATTGAGAGATACCATTGCAGCATATAGCACTAGTGTTCCAATAAGTGTGCTCTCAAACTCTTTCCAAGTTTTGAATTTTGTTTACCTCTTCCAACTACTTATTCAATTCCTTTAAAAGCCTTGATTGAACCAGTTTCAACCATGCCACAAGGTGGTGTATTCTAGAGCTTTATTCAGTATTAATAAATGGGTTTTACTCAGGTTTTCTTTTTTTTTAATTTAGAAATACAGCTCTGTAATAGCCCTTTCTGGCCCACAAGCCCCCACCACCCAAATATAACCATTTGACTAATTAACCTACTAATCCCATACACCTTTAGTTCTTCTTTTTCTTTGGCTTGGCTTCGCGGACGAAGATTTATGGAGGGGGTAAAAAAGGCGTACTTTTTTTAAAAATGTGGTTACATCCTGGTGATGCAAACTAGAATATGCTCAGTTCTGCTAACTCATTCACACAATGAAGTGCCATCTGCTCTCTGCTGCTCAGTTGGAGTTCCACTCAGCTCGAAACCTCATCAAAGCCCAGTCTAAATGGAGAAAAATCTGAATTCTAGAAGCAAGATGAAAATGTTTGGCTTTTACTTAGAGAGCTTCTGACTACATGTGGCACATACATTAAATAACTCCAGTCAACAGAAGTCCAACAGGAAATACTACTAGCTGGAATAAAAGCAAGGATAAAGAAATACAAATGTGGTTGTCTCCAGCCATAGAGGTTTCTGCAGAAGTTATTCAGGACATTCGTCTAGAACAGAGGTTTTCAAACTTTCCCCACCTAAACTCACATTCCACCTTAAGTAATTCCTTTGCCATAAGTGCCATGATTAGTAGTGGATTACTTAAGGTAGTATGTGAGTGGGAAGAGAAGGGAGAGAATCACTGCTCTAGATCCAATCACTGAAATATTTTGCTTGAGAAAAACTGTCATTGGCACATTTCCTTTGGAGTTATGAAACCGTGCACATAATGAGTCAATTAGGTACAACTAAAACAGTGGTTTTCAAACTTTTTCTTTCCACCCACATACTACTTTAACCAATCCCTTACTAATCGCAGAGCAACTATGGCATAGGGAATACGTAAAGTGGAATGTGAGTTTAGGAGGGCAGTTTGAAAACCACTACTCCAGAACAAACTAAATACAATTGCTTCAATACTGATCTAATGTTACATATGATCCAAAGAGGCATGTTTGTTGACATTTGCTTAATATTTAATTCAATTTTCAACTAAAGCAAAATGCTAGAAGCATTCTGCAGGTCATGGTAGCATTCAGAAACACAAGAACCCCAGATGCTAGAATCTTCAGTGAATGAAGAGAAGCTGAATGGACCCTGCAGGTCTAAACCATGAAAAGAAATGGTCAGTCAATGTTTCAAGTCAGGTCCCTTTATCATATCATTTGCAGCATTTTGGTTTAAAAAAAAGCAGAGTTAACAGTCACAGAGAGTTATCCACAATCAATAGCCTGAGGGATTACCACTGATCAGAAACTTAAATCAAACAACTATGCAGACACTCATCAGTTCACATTCAAGTTTATTGTTACATGTACCAAGGTGCCATGTAAATGTTTGCTTTGCAAGCAATCCAGCTAGACATCCCATACATCAACGCTTCCCTCCAGTCAGGAAGATTCATACACCCATGAACCATCTTCCTAACAGCAGGAGAGAAGAAAGCGTGGGCAGGTGGAATGAGCCTTTTAATGTTGGCGACTTTCTCTAGGGAGTGGAAAGTATATATGGAGTCAATAGAGAGGAGTGGAGGGTAGTTTGTATGATGGACTAATCGTTCCAAGACTCTGCAGTTTCTTTCAGTCTTGGGCAGAGTAGTTAACGTATCATGCAGTGATTCACATTGACAGGATACTTTCAATAGTGCACATGCAAAAGTTATTAAGGAATGCAGTTCATGTGCCAAATTTCTTCAGGCTTCTAAGGAAATAGAATTTCCAGTGCACTTTTTGGCCATCATTTCGACAAGGGCAAACCAGGACAGGTAACTGGAGATGTTTACTCCTGAACTTTAAAGCAGTAGGACCCATTTCCACCCCAGAAAGGGAGTGAACTTTGTAGCATGTGGCTATGGTTATAGCCCTGGGTTAGAGCTCTAGAGAAGACACGCACACTCGAGAGTACAAACAGTACTGATTTATTGGGTTATTCATTCTGCCTTTTATAGGGCGGCTGAGCCTTGCTGCTACGTCATCAGCAGGTGTAGCCTATGGTCCGCCGATTGCTGATTGGTCCATTTCCTCCATTGTGGCCTATGGAAGGAGAGTCTCTAGTCCCATGCTGCTTGCTTGATCATCGTCTTCGGACGTCGCTATTTGTGTCAGACCACGGGAGCTACATGAGGCTGACTAGGCAACCGCTTAGGGGGGCAGACCCCAGAGGGGCGAGCTTGAAGAGATTCCAATAGCTCCGGCACCTCTGCGTCAAGAATGACGTGGTTCTGACACGCGAACCATTAGTAGGTAAGGCAGAGGAAGTGGTACAGCACACTTTGAACAACACATCACATTTTGTACCCACTTCTCAACCCAGTCAACGGCCCCCACTGCACTCAGTCTGGCCTAGGGCGCAAAATAGTCTGGCATTGGCCCTGGGTGGAAAGTGTGCTGACTGGCTACATCACAGTCTGGTATGGGGACATACCAGAACATAAAGTCCTACAAGAGATAGATAGTGGGCATGGCCCAGGACATAACAGACAAAACCCTCTCCACCATTGAGAACATTTACATCTGCCAGTGGAGAACAGCAGCAATTATCAAAGACCCAAACCAGCCAGCACACAGTCTCTTCTTGCTGCCATCAGGTAAGAGGTATTGGTGCCACAAGACTCACACCACCAGGTTCAGAAACAGCTGCTAACCCTCCCATAGCATGAAGAAATGCTCTCACGACTGAAAGGAGAACAAACACTTTTATTAGCTTATAATTAAGGGTAAGGTTTCACAGTAGTCTTCTGAAGGGTTCTGGGTTAAGGTGGGAAACCAGGGGCAGATGGAGATGGAGCCGGGAGGCAGGGCCAACCATCAGCACAACACCCTACCAATGAATCCCAGTTCACTGTATTCACCCCTTCCTGCAGAATTTAGGGTCTGTGAATGAAGACAGAGAACATGGGTTCAGAAAAAAAAGGGTTGAAAAATATATAATTATTTACAAATTTACAGATTTAAGCGGTTCGGGGGTCTGGAGATCCTAGTGAAGCACCTTAACACCAGGAGGCCTTGGACTCCTTGGGTCTCGTGGTCCCCTTGTGAGATCCAATTATGGAGGGGGGTGCACTTTCCTCCTCAACCGGATCCACTGAGGCCCTGACTCTGGGGGTGGCGAGAATGAGATTCATGGCTCGCAGAGCACCTGAGGTTCTGTTCCAGCAGGTGCCAGGTCCCTGATGGAGACGGTGTCCTCCCTGTCATTCAGGTACTCTACATAAGCATACGTGGCATTGGCGTGGAGTAGTTTCACCCTATCCACCCGGGAGGGGGGGGGGGTGGTGGGGAAGAGCCAGTCTTGGTTCTCTTCACGTGCTTCCTGAGAAGGACTGGACCAGGAGTGGTGAGCCAGGTTAGGAGTGTAGTTCCCGATGCCGACCTTCTTTCAAAATTGAATAGCAACTCGTGAGGAGTAGCATTAGTCACGGTACATAATAGCGATGGAATGGAACGCCATGGGGAGGACTTCCTGCCAGCACAAGTCTGGAACACCTTTTGACTTTTAGACCAGTTTGACAATCTTCCAGTCCATGGCGTCCTCCTTTTTAACCTGCCTGTTCCCCTGGGGGGTTGTAGCTAATAGTCCTGCTGGATGCGATGGCCCCTCACCAGCAGGTACTGATGTAGCTCGTCACTCATAAAGGCTGAGCCCCGGTCACTATGAATATACCTGGGATACCCAAACAGGGTGAAAATGAGGTCTAGGGCCTTTATAAATGACAAAGTGGGCATGGAATGGCAAACTGGAAGCGGGACTACTCGTCAATGATAGAGAGGAAGAAGGTGTTCCAGTTCGCCCGCCTGGTTGAGGGTAGTGTTTTCCACTTGGAAAGGCACATTCTCGTCCTCCACGTTCATGGCAGGTTTGGCAATGTGGTTCCAGAGGTAGTTAAAAGCCGTTTGGGCTTCAGCCGAGAGGGTGAAATTAGTAGTTTTTAAAAAGAGGGCAAACCTCAGTGTATTGA
This sequence comes from Narcine bancroftii, assembly GCF_036971445.1. NCBI lineage: Eukaryota > Metazoa > Chordata > Chondrichthyes > Torpediniformes > Narcinidae > Narcine > Narcine bancroftii. The sequence continues at coordinate 134,844,443 of NC_091471.1, read as the reverse complement.
GGGATCCACAGGGCATAATAAGAGGGGTCCCTTAAAATTTGATACTGAGCCATTCGAAGGGCCTGGTTGACTTGATCAGATGAGCCTTTGCAGGTTGGTAGAAGTGCGACTTGCACTCCGCGCAGACCTGGCAAGATCTGGTCATTTCCTTGATCTCTTCCACGGAGTAAGGCAGATTGCTCACCTTAACAAAGTGAGCCATGTGGGTAACCCCTGGATGGCAGAGCTCATTATGCAGAGACCGCAGTTGGCTGGTTGGTGTATGCAGAGGCACAGCTTCCTCTGGATAAGGCATCTGGAGGGTCATCAAGAGCTCCCAGGCAATAAGCAATGTCATAATTGTAGGTGGAGCGGTCAATCCTCCACGGCAATTTTATCATTTTTGATTTTGTCCAGCTTGACATTATTAAACTTGAATGCAACCAAGAGCTGGTCAGTGAAAAGCGCAAATCTTCTCCCAGCCAGGCAATGTCTCCAGTGACTCGTGGCTTCTACAATGGCTTGAGCCTCCTTTCCCACTGATGATTTCCAGAGCTCGTGCTCTTATAATGTCCATAAAAAAAAATGCAACCAGCTTGCCCGCCTGGTTGAGGGTAGTGTTTTCCACTTGGAAAGGCACATTCTCGTCCTCCATGTTCATGGCAGGTTTGCCAATGTGGTTCCAGAGGTAGTTAAAAGCCGTTTGGGCTTCAGCCAAGAGGGTGAAATTAGTAGTTTTTAAAAAGAAGGCAAACCTCAGTGTATTGAGGGATCCACTGGGCATAATATGAGGAACCCCAGGCATCTCCTCAAAGCTTTTGTGGACCTGGGAAGAGAGAGGTCTAACAGGGGGCATATCCGATCGGGATGGGGGCCAATTATGCCATCCTCCACCAGGTAGCCAAGGATAGCCAGACATTTAGTTCTGATCACATACTTGTCTGAGTTACAAGTGAGGTTCAGGGCTTTCGCCATGTGGAAAAAAATTTTGGAGGTTGGTGTCATGGTCTTCCAAGGTGTGGCCACAGATGGTGATATTATCAAGGTAGGGGAAGGTAGCCTTCAACCCATACTCATCCACCAATCTGTCCATCTGCCTCTGGAAGATAGAAACCCCATTAATAATACCGAAAGGGAACCTCTGGAATTGATAAAGATGACCGTTAACCTCAAATGCTGTGTATGGACGTTCCTCGGAACGGATTGGCAGCTGGTGATAAGCTGCTTTCAAGTCAATGGTCGAATAGACCCAATGCTGCGCAATATTATTCACCATGTCCACAATTCGAGGTTGCGGTATGCGCCCAGGAGCGTGTACCGATTAATTGTTTGGCTATAGTCAATTACTAGCCTGGACTTGTTTTTCCCTTTTACCACTACATGCGCTCTCCACGGGTTCAATGATACCTTCGTCAAGCAGACACTGTGTCTCAGACTTTATAAAATCTGTTGTACTGTACCTCCTGCTCTTGATAGCAAATAAGTTTGTAGTCTGAGGACGGATTCAGGAAGGGGGGGGGTCGATATTCAGTGTAGAGAGGTTGCATGTGGGTTCTGATTTTAGGGGCCCTCCATTCCGAACCGTTACAGGGGGGAGAGGACCAGAATTTCTCCAAGGTCACGCTTTTAAGGTGACACAGGAAGTCCAGACCCAACAACACCAGAGCTCACAATTAATCAAGTATATACACAAGTGAAATTTACACAATTCCCCCCTACCCCCCACTTCAAATGACAGATGTACTATACAATGTTACTGAACATGCTGTGACAGAATATAGATATGTTTTTGGAAATAAATTGGGACAGGTTTGTTAATGTAGGTCACATACAAACTCTTTAAAACAGATCTTATTTAGAATACTGGAGCTCTGCTAATGTTAGACATGTTGGGGCTTCAGAACCTTTGCAAAAGCTTTGGAGAGTGCGTTAGAGATTTCACTAATGGATTATTGTTTACAAAAAAACAGAAGTTGAAAGAGCTCTTCAGAGCCACGTTCTGTCTGGAGAGGAACTTGCTGTTCCAAGAGGGTGATGTCGTTTTGCAAGCAGAGAGAGTCAAACAGGCTTTCTCTGTGTGTGTGAGAGACACAGATCAGTTCTACAGTCAGAAGCAGTGACTGGAACTGGGACAGGACAAGCTGGCAAGCTTGTGGAAAACCACATTTTGGAAGATGGATTGTGACTATTTAGTTCAGCCTGGTCAAAGCCCTTGTGGTTCAAGCAAGACAAGAGGACTGGCTGCCTAATGTTTCACTTGAAATAAGTGAAACAAAAAGGAACTCTGTGGTGACCTGAAAGAAAGAGGTTATTATCTGGAGTACCCGAAGGAAGCAAGTTTCTTTGGCATGACACTGAAGCGGCTGATGGAAGGAATCAGTTGTGGGTGTCCTGGAACAACAAATCTCTTGAAAATCAACAAGAGCCTTCCTCAGCAGTAACCATTTATCTTTCAAGCACCAAAGCCTGGTGAACTTCATCTATGTTAAATTCTGTGCAGGGTATAAGAATTGCCTGCAACCAGTGAACTTGGAGGAATGAGAAGTGAGATTGGACTGTGAACCAAAGAACTTTTCTAAACGTACATACACATGCGCTTAGAATTAGAAGGGGCTTAAGTTAGGTTACTAGTCAATAGTGATAAGTTAAAGTGCGATTCTGTTTTCATGTTTAAAGATAATTAAGAGCAACTTTTGTTTAAGTACCATTTGTCTTGGTGAATATCTATTGCTGCTGGGTTTTGTAACAACACGTTGAATGCAAATGAGACGCGAGGAATATGCAGTAATTGGAAGGATACATCTTTAGGTTGTATTTTTTCTCTCCCACAGTCCGTGAGTCTACAAAGCTTTTCAGTAGAGCCCATGTCGATTAGGCATTTAGTGGAATATCTGTTTACCTTCACAGTCACTATGGTGTTGCTAAGCTGGTGAGGCTTCTCCTGATCTAGGACCATTGAGACTAGGTCCCCAGAGACTCCACGCTCCTCATTCAAGTGGCCCCCACTGTCCTGGGTTGCCTTGCGTGGGTAAGATGGTGCTGACCTCATGGCACAGCAAGATGGCCCCCCTCCTTCCTCCTCCGATGATGATGGCACCGAGTTTGAATTTGGGTAACAGCAAGATGGCTGGTGAGCCTTTGTGCACTGTTTCCTCATGGCCACCCTCCTTTGGCATGTAGGGTTCAGGGCAGAAGGCTTGGGGCTGGAATCAGATCCGGGAGCGCTGCAGGCCGCAGACTTCCTCTGGCTTCCCTTTGTGTGACAAACAAGAAAGGCCCAATGCCCTTTCTTGCCACAGTTGCAACACAGAGTTTTTAGCCAGGCAAAGAGATCGGGGATGCTGGCTCTTGCCGTAGAAAAAGTATTCCCTAGCACGTCAAGTGGCAGCCATTAGGGCAGTGGTAGTGGGAGCAACTAGTCCTTGGAAGCAGTCACCTGGGTGAGTGAGCTTACTGGCTTCAAGATCATCATTCTTGATCTTGACCTGTTCCAGCTATTTGGCCAGTTCGATGTGACTAGCCAGGTCCTTCTTTCCCAACTGAAGCAGTCGCTGCCTCATGTACCTCGAATGGACTCCCGTGACTAATATCCTGGATCTGTTCTTCTTCACAAAAGAAGCCCGTGGCAGCTTCATACTTGCACTTCTTGGGAAGCGTCCACAGATCCAGCAGGTCGTCATCGATGATCTCTCCTAGTCTCTGGTGATATAGTGCAAGACGGTGGCTTGCTAGGACCTTGTTTTGCAACTTCAGGTACCGTGCCTTCAGCGCCTCGATGGCAGTGTCATGGCAGTCCCTGTTGACTGCACACCCTTTCATTCCTACTCTCGAAACAAGTGAACTCAGGAGGTCCGCATCAGTGTGTAAGACATCTCTTGTCGCATTAAGGTAGGCCTGGAAGCAGTCTGGCCAGTACGTGAACTCCTCAGCCAAGTCAGGGGACAGAGGGTCTATCAGTAGCATACCTGGCTTGAGTAGCACTTCCATTGTTTAGGGAATAAGCTAATAAAATTGTAGTGTGAATAAAAGTTTTCACAACTGGAGGGAGAACAATTTTTTTTAATTAGCTTATAACTAAGGGTAGGTTTCACAGTAGTCTTCAGAAGGGTTCTGGGTTTGGGCGGTAAACCAGGGTTATAGGTGAGCAGATGGGGCGGAGTCAGGAGGCAGGGCAGTGAATCCCAGTTCACTGCATCTCCACCATCAGAATTCTCAACAACAAACTCAGAGACTCACTTAAAGGCTCTTACTTGTGCACTTTACTAATTTTCCTTTTTTTAAAAAATTCTCTCTGTATTGCAGGGGTTGTCTGGGAAAGTTATGTATGTACTCTGACAACAAATCTAAAACGTGATGAGAGTTTCTGCCTCAGTCACTATTTCAACCAGTGAATTCCAGACACTGATCACCAGATTTTCAGCCTCAATCCTTTTACCAACTGTGCCCTTTAAGGCATAATTCAAAAATCTGTTTATCTAATACAGTCCCGAATTATTTAAACTGCAGATGTTTTAATATTACAATCCCCATGGTAATTGGGTCATTCATTTCAATCGAAACAAGATCCCTTGAAAGCAACAAATGCTGACCACTTAATTAATACACATACATACCTTTCTCTAAGGTGTCAGTGACAGTCAATGAAAAGCAAGACTGAGACTTTGTCTCCACCCTGAGCAGCTCAGTTCCTGGGCTCAGCGCGCCCGGAGAACTCACTGGTGAAGGGCAGCAGACCGGCACAAGTCCCGGCGAGGCGGCATCCTGACTCGCCGACAGTCTGGACTTCGTTTTCTTTTTCGAGGACATGGTGTAAATGGATAAGGTGCACCGCAGCTACAGAACGTTGCTTCCATGCGGCGCCGCGGCAGCGCTTAAACTTCCCTGTGAAAGGGGAAAGGGCAGCCCGCCCACTACCGTAATGAATCACGAAGAGACGCCATGCATTCCTCTAGCCGAGGATGAAGGCTTTTTTAAAATCACACTCACCTCCACTGGTGCCAAATCTCATATGGCACTGCTTTATTTTTCAGGACGTTGAGCAACCAAGGATCCTGGCGTTAAAATGATTCTCACCATGCTGATCGTCCAGTCTCGCAATCGATCGAGTACTCTTAAAATCCTGGAAAAGTTGCCAAACAAATCACGCAGAGCAAACTTTCAGAAATAGGAGAATTCAACAGCAATGCCCAACAGCTGTGGGAAGTGACATTCATAAAACACCTTCACTGACGTGTAATTCCTGGGGTATTATAAGGGTTATATAATCTTTTGATTGTACATGAACGTCTGCAGACGCTGTGATTGCCCTGCTGAGTTCCTCCAACATTTTTGTGTTTTTATTGTTGTGGATGTTTGATGTTTGGCTATGCTAAGACATCACATCTGATCATCGAAAACTTATAAATGAAGACTTACTTTAAAAGATTTTTTAAAGCACAGCATTTTAATTTTTATAGTTATTCGGTTCTCTTTGAGGCTCTGGTTCCTTCATTGCCCTGTGCATCATACCCAAAATGTGTTGACGCTGCATGACCTGTGAAGTTTTCTCCAGAACTTTGGCGTATTAAACTACAAACACTATATTTTATTTTTGTTTAATTCCGTTCGTTACTTTTGTTTCCCATAAAAATAGCACAAAGCCGCCACTTCCAGGATGAGAGAGGCAAAACAGAGCCCATTCATTGATATCGAGTAGGTGTAGTTACGCGGTCTGTCATTAATAAATATGCCATTGGTGCTCTGTGATCAGTAAGGGATTGCTTAAGGTGGTATGTGAGTGGAAAGTAAAAAGGTTGAGAATCACTGACGTTCCTTTGACTGACTCGGTCCTTCAATTAGATGTTGTATTCGGACTGCCTGAATACACTAGACCCCAACAGTTGAACCACTGGGGGAGGGGGGGGGGGGGTGAAGACCGCAGGAGTGGTGACACCATCAAGAAGGGATGACACCAAAATGACCGTCTATAAAATTATTGTGCAGTATTTCAGAAAAAAATTTTTTTTTAAATTAAAAATCCCTGTACTTAGTTATAACAACAAAAACATTTTTTGAAAGCCCAGTTTACATTAATCAATATACATGCAAGGGTACAACTCTATGAACCCTCTAATGTGCTCTGGTCAGACTGTTGTTTTTCTTGCTGCTGGTGTTTTTATAGTCGCTTCTTTTGCCAAATTTTCTAGTGTTTTAGTGTAATTAGTATTTGTGAAGTAGCAATTAAAAGGAGTAAAATCAAAAAAGGTTTCTGTTCAGTTACTAATAATGTTGTAATTCAATGTCAAAAAATTTTACCAAACAATTTTGTTGATAGTATTCATATAATCTAACCCTATTGTATCTCATGTAACAATAAAGTTTAATGTTAAAATCAACATAATTTTGATGTAGTTCTTAAACATTTTTATTTTGAATTCTATTGTTTTCTTAACAAATTTTCAATTTAACCACATAAAACTATGTAAATTAAATACATTTAGGCTGTGTGTATGATATTGTAATTTAAAGTTATAATTTTACTTTTGCTAGATTTTTATCTCTTTACTATTGCCATTCAGTGTGATGTTTCTATATTGTAATAAAGAAATGGGTTATTTTAAACAACTATATTTTATTAGCTATAGACTCAAGACCATGTGGAGGCATCCATCTTGAATCCAACCAAAGCTGCCATCCAACTAGTCTCTGACTTCCACTGGTGGTCAGGATCATCAGCACTATCACTATATCCTTTTTCCTTGAGATGTTTAACAATATGACACACTAATACAATATTAATTTCAATTTAAAGTTCACCACAAATGTAAACACAAACATCAGCAGTACAAACTTTTTAATTGTCCAATTCTTTTTCTTTTAGAGATTCAGCCTTTCAGGTGCTTAGATAACACATGGATCTTCTTAACACAGGTGCTTGTGTCGGCTCTGCTGGTCCACTACTGTCTTGCATTGGTGGTGTTTCCTCTATTGCTGTGCAGGCTGTCTGTTCCTGCAGTGTCTCTTGTTTTTTCAGCAGGCTCTTTTGATTCCTTCTCAGTATTTGACCATCTTCTGTTCTGACAGTGTAGGATCTTGGATTTACTTCCTCCAGAACAGTGGCCTTCTTTTCCCAAGTGTTGGAATCTCCAACGCTCACTGTGTTGTGTTGTGCCAGTGGCCCTATGCTTCTTGCTGACTTATCAGTTTGTTATTTGTCTCCATTGCAGTTGCTTTTATTTCCATTTGACATCTTCAACATCTCTGTTCTTGTTTGGGTCTGCAAGGTAGGAAAGTGTTGTGTGTAGTCTACAAGCCATCAGAAGTTCAGCCATGTTCATGTGGAGAAGCTCTGTAACTCAATTGAGCTAGATAAAGATCTGAGCCACTGTCTATTGCATTCTTGAGCAACTTTCTTACTAAGTGAACTCCGTTTTATGCTTTACGATTTGACTGTGGATGCAGAGGATTTGACGTCACGTGTCAAAAGCATACTCTTCTGCAAAGTTCTGGAATTCTCTTCAGTTGTAGCATGGTCCATTGTCACTATAGGCAATATGAGGAATTCCATGTCTTGCAAAGACCGACTTCATAAATTTGAACACACAAGCAGCAGCCATATTGGGAAGCAATGCAATCTTCAGTTAGATCGATAGTCAATAATCACCACTATAGCATCTGCTGCAGCAGCACTACCAAATAAAGAGATGTTGACACAAGGTGAGTGTAAAACAAAAACTGGCTTTACAGGTTTGAATTCCCTGCATGTCCCTGCTGGCCCACCCACCTCCAATGACGTACTCTCTTACTTCCGGAAGTGATGTCATCACACCACGTTGTCACTCTCTGGGCGGCTGGCTGCTACATGGGCTCCTTCTCGGCAGTGAAGGGGACCCCACACCATCTTAGACCAGACATACATTGTGGTGATTCGGCCTATTTACTTGCATGGTCGCTCAGCCCACAAGAAAGTAATTCTTTCCATCCTTGTGGAACAGATCAGTCCCAAATTTCTGACATACTTTTGCTGGTAAGTCAGTTATTATCATAGGTTCCTTTGCCTGCTTTGCATGATGTTTCAAACAGGTCTCACAGCTGGAAACCATCCTGTCAATGTCAGCATTTATCCCTGTCCAATAAACAGCAGTTCTGGCTCTCCCTTGCATTTTTCCATTCCAAGGTGTCCCTCATGCACCTTTTTCAGCATCTCTTGTCACAGTGATTGAGGAATGATAATTCTGCTCTGTCTGAGTAGAAGCCCATTGACAACATGCAGCTCAGCTCTGATTTTGTAGTATGGCTGACATTCACCTCTAGGCCATCCTTCATTCAGATTCTTGATGACCTTCTGCAGAACTGTATCCTCTTCTGTTTCAGCTGCAATTTGCTTGGATTTCATGTCAGATACAGGAAGAGATTCAGAGATCATATTCACATGGAAATTCATATCTGTCTCTCATTGTGGAACTCTCATTGTGTGCTTCAGTCTGCACAGTTGCTCTAGGCAACACAGCAGGTAACACAATAGGTTACCCTGATGTGAACACCCTGTTAACTAAGTTTAAGTTATCATATGCTTTGTCACCAAACAGTGATTCATGTCCATCTGGGACTACTGTGAACCTGTGGTGGTGCTCTTTATATTTAACTTTCACCTTGAGTTTACATGTACATTTCATGTTGATGCTCTGTCCATTGCAGGCTTTGAGCTGTACAAGATTTGCATGGATATACAGTTTTATCTTCATTGCCCTGATGTCGCATTCATAGATCAAATTGACAGTTGTCCATGTCCAGCTTGAAAGGAATATTTGTTCCATTTGTATCCAATACACAGTTCATTTGTCCTGCTCCACTCTATTCACTGTTCAGTGTCTGTTGGTTTTGAATCTTTCTGCACTATCATGCCCATAAAAAATCTATCAAGAGTAGTTTCTTCAATAGTGTGCACACTTTTACTTGTTTTGTTTCCCTTTTGAAAAACATTGTTTTGTGTAGTGATTTTATCCTTTGCACTTATTACAGACTTTTCCATAAGATGGGCATTGTTTTGATGAATGTTTAGTGCCATTTCATTTACAATTGAATGTCTCTAATTTTTTTGTTTGTGTGTATGGACACAAACTGTGGCTATAGCTATGCCTTAATTTTCACTAGCTTTTGCACTCTCACCGAACTTTTTCACATGCTGCAGAGCTAATTCACTGCCGCAGTATATCTTCACAGCTCCAGCTAAGGAGCTCTTGCAGCAAACTCTCTCTCTTTTTCTCTCTCACTTTCTTATCAATAACCCTGAACTCAATTTGATCATGGATCATTGAATCTTGCAATGATTCAGAATTGCAAGGTGTTGCTTTTAATTTCAAGGCCATTAAAGAAATATCAAAGCTATCTCCCTGCAGCTACATGTGTCAGAAGTACAAATTCTCACACATGAGTCTCTTTAAAATTGATGACACGACAAGCTTTATTTACAAGTCTGCAGAGTTGGACTCAACTGGCTTCTCGCCAAGTCAAGCCCCGATACATACAGTGCATTGATTTTTATACCTTTTTTGTTTGTCCTTCCCCTTCTTTTTAACACTGTTTTAATTGGTTAGTTTTTGCAAAATCATCCTAAGTACACTTGCATTTGTAATTATCATGTTTGTCATGTACACTACGAACTCTACACACACTAAATTCTGTTTCTCACTCTTTTTATCAACCTTTGGCTCCTACATGTCTCTCTGTGACCATGAAAATCTCTGTTTGTTATACATTGTCTAGCTGAACTTTTATGGTAAGCTCCCTGTCTATTCTGGCTTCCCCTTTTATCATCACATTTTAACTTAAGCCCTTTTTAACCTAAATTCTCTATCTATAACAACATGCATGAGTGAAACACATACATCTGGAATGTTTTTTTTCCTTTGGTGAACAGTGTTCATCAAACATCTCAATAACCTTGTCGAATTTGCCCTGGTCTTCTGCTTCAGCAAAAATTAAATGTACTGAAAACCTCCAGTGTTTGAGGTCCCGCTATGGTGAGTAGCAGTGCAATCTTCCATGCATCAGGTTTGCTATCAATTCCCAATGGCTTGCAGGTACAGCATGAATCTTCAAATCTTTGTGGTTGACATTTCCAGTCCATTTTACAGCACCAGGAGTTTTCACACTCTCCACAGCTTTGCTGATAACGGCTGATGCACACTCTGCCCGCTCCTGGTGTTTCTTCCACTCCTGGTACCATGTGATGTTTCTTTTATCATAATAAGGAAACTTAGGTTCTTTTAAAACAGTTATATTTTATTAGCCATAGACTCAAGATCACGTGGAGGCATCCATCTTGAATCCAACCGAAACTGCCAACCAAGCTGTCTCTGACTCCATCTAGTGGTCAGGAGAATCATTAGCACTCTATAATTACGATTGATGCAGTACTGTCGGACTTCACCTGAATGCCACTCCGGCACCTCCTTGTCGCTGTTTTTGGCACCTAAAAAATCAGCACTAACATTAATACAAAGAACATTACTAGGGTCTAGTAAGGGAGGAGGTACATGGGGGGGGGTGGGGTCACACCATGAGTTACAGCTCTGGGTCACACCAACCCTAGTGACGCCACTCAGTTGAAAGGATTTCCTGCCAAGTTGACTCAAAGGGCACGTTTGCTCTTGGAAGGATCTTGAGGCACGTAATCGTTTCCGCGACGCGTCATTGTTTCTGGGGTCGAAGTCCCATCGTCGGTCGTGCCTTGCAGGGAGCTTGAATTGGGCGAAATGCGGTAGAGGTTGATCGTCCTTCTGGCTCGAGGTGAAGGGAGCTCCGGCCCGATGGCCCTGGGATTCCGCGCCCTGGCGCGCGCCGCCTCCAGCCGCCCCGCTGCCTTCCGAATGCGGGGGCACGGTCTGGGCGCGCGGGGGCACGGGGCCCCACTGTTGCCGGGGAGCCGCTCAGACTCGGCGCTGACGTCCCTGGTGAGCGCCGCCACGGGGGACCGCTTTGGAGCAGTCACAGTTCACCTGGAGCCCCAACACTTCCCACAACTGGACGAGGTCACGTTCCATAAAGTACTGCAGGGCAAGTAATGGAAACGGTTCTTCCTCCTCTGGATCGCTCAGACCCGGCTCAATGTATCCTGCTCCATGCAACAATAAATGTTTCAATTCAATTTAATCAATAGCGATGAAAGGCTGGGCACTCAGAACGTTTAATGCCTTCCACTTGGAAGTGTCGTTTGTAGCGAATCGGATTTTTATCAGTTCAGTGATGTAATCTCCCATCATTTCCATTACTTCCCAGCAATTTCCACCCTGTTAATTTCCAGTTAATGCTTTGCTGCTTATAAGCTGCAGTTAAAATGAATGTCAGATGAGATTTAGGAAGGTCCTGAAGGCAGCTTTTAACACCGAGGTTAATTCATACCTGGAACTATTGCCAGAGGTGGTTATCGAAGTTTAGGCGTATCGAGGGTACGCCAGGTGGGGTGGAGCACAGGGCCGCCACTTACAGGGGAGCGCCTGACCCGGGTCCCTCGCCCAATAATCTGCAGTTGAGCGCCGCACCGGGCCGGCATCATATTGAGCCAGCAAGCGGGTTGAATGGGCAGATTGGCCTCCTCCTCCACAATCCCACACGCAGCTGGAAGTGCTCTGCGTTTCCCTGGCGCTGGGGTGGGGGGGGGGGGGGGCGGCGGGAATAGCGGTTCCAGCTGCGAGGGGTCTTATGGGTAGGGAAGACGTCCATTTTGCCCATTCATCTCGCATCGGGCGGAGTTGCGGTGACGCCGGAGGTGGCGGCTTCAGCAGACGAGGCGGGGCGGGGGTGGGTTCTAATACCTCTGTGCCAGCCAAGCTCTGCGCCTCTCTGCCTCGTCCCGAGGCTGTCACAGCGCCGAGGCAGCACCAGCAGAGTTCGGGTAACCTTGGTTCCCCTCGCTATCCGAATAGGAGGCGCCTGCCCTTTGCGCCGCTCTGCAGCCATGGAGTCCCGGTGCACTGGCCGGCAGTCTCCAGAAACACTGGCTGCATGGATGGTCGTTCGAAGCAAATCAACCTCTGGACACGACGCTGCCTACAAACCAGGCGGCAGCATCAGGAGAGAACCAGAGTCGCCACCATCATCATCCCAGTGGCTTGGAGAGGTCACAAATCGGCGACCAGGGGCGGGCTTCGGCGAAGATGCAGGCTTTGTTCCGAGATAACCAGATCAGGAGCATTGGCAAGCATCCGGAGGTTCGGAGGAGGGGGAGGGGGGGGGGTAGAATCCAGGGAATTCTCTACAGAATGTCCACCTGCACACAAGAGCCAGAGAGGTGACGAGCCGGAGAGCACAGCTCAAGGCTGAGGGACCAGTAACTTGGATCAAGCTCAACGCTTGCTACAACTCCTGCAAAGCGACCATACCCAAGGCGTCAGTGGCTGAGATAGGTATCTTATAAGCATCTTATAGGTATCTTATAAGCACCGTCAAAGCACATCGCCAGCTAGAGATAAATGGGCAGATTGACACTGTCCCTAAAAAAAAACAGCCTACAAATACACCGGTTCGGTGGGGGGGGGGGGGGGGTTTGGGGGGGGGGAATGGCTGAACCATTTTCTTTTTTAAAAGAAAATTTCGACCCTCCTTAATTTGTTTTCTGAAAAGGAACATTGGAAAAGTGGCCTCCAAGCTGATAAAATAAAATGAGAAGTATGAAAGTTGTAGGGCGAGGGGAAATATTAGTAAAACCTCACTCGCTCACATTCTCAATCAGATTGTCAGAACTTTACCACAAACTCTGGGTTTTTATAAAGAAATCAGCAAAGGGTTTAATTCGGAGGGCATCTTTGTGTGTGTGTGTTTTTAATGTGGGAGGCGCTGAGATCAGTGGCAGCCCTGGGGCACCACTTTATCTCGATGTGCCACTGTATCGAAGCTGGAACAGATTCGATGTTCAAAACATTTGAACATTTTGTATACATAGGAAGGGTTTAGAAGGATATGGGGTAAATGTAGGCAACTACTACTAACTCAGAATGCCAACTTGGTTGACATGCACAAATTTGGTTAAAGGACCAAATCTATGCTGTTCAGCTATAAGGACTGACTGAAATTATTGAATTGGATATTGTTTCCTGAAGACTGAAATGTGCCTTGATGAAGTAAAAGAAAATCTGAATGTCCAAAACCTTTATGGGTCTTGATCAGGTAAATTAACTAAAATTCTTTTCATTCATAAGCAAGAAATAGCAAAAGAGCAAAGAGACAGTTTTTGCATTTTTTTTCTTATTACACAAAGGAATGTTGGAACATTTAAATACCATTCCAGGGCCCACCAAAGCCTTGTTGGTTGGAATCAGAATTCAAAACAGCCATCAGAAGGAAATCAGATAAATTGATAAGACTGGTGAAATTTAAAGAATCTGGAAAAGAATAGTGAACAACTGGAGATTTGGATATGGCATAGTGAGCCAAATTCTTCTCTAGTTTGGAAAACCCAAAGAAAGGATAGGCATGTGCTAATAAACAGGAAGACACTGAGAATTTCCAAGACATACGATTGAAAAACAAAGCCATGAAAAGGCCCACTTTGTTTTTAATTTTCTTTATTTGGATAAAATTTATAAACAAAGATAACAAACTGCATGATTGGCATAGCAGTTAGTGCAACGCCTTTATAGCACCAGCGAGTTCAAATCCCACGCTGCCTGAAAGGAGTTTGTACGTTCTCCGCGTGTCTACACGGGTTTTCTCCAGAGGCTCCAGATTCCTCCCACCTTTCAAAAATGTACAGGGATGTCAGTAAATTGGATGTAAAATTTGCAGCATGGACTCATAGGGCCAAATTGGCCTGTTACAGTGCTGTGTGTATAATTTAAAAAAAACTTTGCAGAATTCTAACCACACTTTCACTGAAAATATATTGAAATCCCAACTTGTAAAAGGGAGGAAGGGTTTGCTCATCACTGTTATAGCACCAGTAATCAGGGTTCGAATCCAGCGCTGTATGTAAGGAGTTGGTATATCCTCCCTGTGTCTGCATGGGTTTCCTCCGGGTGATCCAGTTTCCACCCACCAATCAAAACCGGGCTTCAAGGTTAATTGGGTGTAATTCAGTGACATGGGCTCATGGGCCAAAAGAGCCTGTTACTGTTATATATACATTAAAAAAATTTAAATTTAAGATTTAAACATTTAAAAGTGATTTGGTTCCACTTTTGTCTGACTTATTTATTATATCTGTTTATTTGTAACATCCAACTTATGATCCACTTCATTACTTATAATCAAATTAGTTTCTCAAATTGAAAAAACAGGGTACCACTTACCTGGAATTATTTAAAATGAATTATATATGCAATTCAGTCAGGGTCAAGTGTTAATTTTTCCCGATATTTACCCACCTTTTATTTTCTGGGATTGCTGACACTGAGAAAATGTGTTGCTTTTTCAGCTTGATCTCTCTTAAGTTTGTTAAAAATAATGATTTTCAGCACCTGAGCTAAACTACTTTATTCAGACCAAGTTTAAAGGACTCTGCAATGGAAATGTATTTCATTTCCCAACATTGGCATCCATCACCTGCACAGAAAAATTAATTCCTTTATCAAAGTAAAATACCTGAAAGAACTGATTCCATAGCTATCAGGTAAACCTGATTTTTAAAAAATGGATGTGCATTTTAATTACCCAGAGATTAGTGATAATTGGACATGAAATGGTAAAACTAACTTAATACCAATCATCATTTCATTTTTAAATGTTGAAAAGACAGCCAGAATATCACCTAACTTTTTTTGGATAGAATTCTTGGATGACCAATGTGATCTAATTTTGCTCAAAATGATAACCTGATCCAGTATCTTGACTTTTCAAGTGAAACCCTCAATTAGCTTTTATATTCAGCATCAGTAATGCAATATGCCTCATAATAGGAAATACATTTACTATGCTTTCTGTTATTGAGAAAGCTCTTAATAATTGAAATATTTGACACCGTTTAAGAGTCACTTTGGAGCAGTGTATTGTTTCTTGCTACCCAGATTTTGATGCATGATAACAATATAATGAACAGGACAATCCCAAGTAAAATGTCTACATTTTTTATTTAATCATTTGGGATAGAGAAATTATTGACAAGGATGGTGTTTTAATTCCCCTTGAAGTGAGTAGCATTTAAGATCCAACCATATTGCAGTGGGATTGGAATCGAACTTAAATGGCATAAGGATGGCAAATTTTGTTCCTTGACCTGGACTGAGTTTTTTTTTACATGAACTGACACTGCCTTGTCATCCTACATTTATTCAATCAACTGAATTTGGGCTCCCAGGTACTTTGTGGGTTTTAAACTGCTTGGATCTCAAGAACATTGTGCCTCTGTCTTGTTAATCCAGTAACAGGACAACAAAATATTTTAAATGATGACAATCTGAGCTAAAGATCAAAAAATATTCAGAAAATCAGTCAGCATCTATCAGTAGAAAACAAAGCTATTGTTTTGGGTCAATGACATTTTAGCTGACTCTAACTGTTATGTGTTATATTTTATTGCATTTTACAACATGTTTTATTTTATTTGCAGAGGCTATCATATGTTGGAAAGCAGAAGGCAAGGTAGCAGTTTGGTTGCATGTTCCTATTCTCCAGAGCCACCTTATATCTGCTGCAGCTCGTCAAGGTTTCACCTTCCACCATGCAGAAAAGGACCATTCTACACTGGCACTTTGGATAGCCACAGGGGAAAGCAGGCTTCCTTCTTATGCAACGCATCAAATAGGAGTGGCTGGTGAGTAAAGTCTTTCAGTCTTTATCAATAGTTTTGTAAGGCTATTACTTTAAATCTATTTTTATTACTTAGAAAGTAAGTGTTCATAAGAGAATCTTAAGTAAGAAATTGAGTAGCTCATCCATCCAGAGGGAACCTACAGATCTGTCGCAGAGTCTGTCTCATGAATAATTCTTGGACTTTTACTCCACTATTCCATATGTAATCTGTTCCATATGTTGATCACTGTGAGCAAGTACCTTCTGTGGTCATTTATAAATTTGTTTTCCTTTAGCTGGAACTAGGTCCTTCTTGTCTTATTCATACAGTTTAAATTGAAATATTTCAGATTTACTTTCTCTATACAGGATACCTTTTTGAATTGTAAGCTCCATGAATTCTTATTAATCAATATTTTTCAAGATTGATCAGCCCCAATGCCTTCCTTGATGTGGTAACTGAAACAGAGTACAGTACATTATCAAATTGATGCGGAGTGTGCATTGTATAGAATGTTTTTATATAGGCAAAGACCTGATTAAAATCCCCTAAGAAATGCACATGATTAATTAATGAGGGCTTGGGCTTGATTGGATGCATAAAAATATTTGGCACGTTGATTTGTTTGATTCTGGCTTTCATCCCTGGTGAT
The DNA here is from genome assembly GCF_036971445.1 of Narcine bancroftii. Classification (NCBI taxonomy): domain Eukaryota; kingdom Metazoa; phylum Chordata; class Chondrichthyes; order Torpediniformes; family Narcinidae; genus Narcine; species Narcine bancroftii. The sequence goes on along the minus strand of NC_091471.1, from coordinate 134,828,106 downwards.
TGGAGGATACAGAAAACCAGGCAGAATGTGCTACCAAAAGGAATTTACAAGGGATATAAAATTCACAGAAAAGATATTTGATATTGCACAAGGGAAAGAGGGTGGTTAAGAGCAAAAATATGAGCTCCTTAAAATTAACTAATGGATGATATTAAAAAACACAGCAACCACAAAATCATGGATAAATAATCCAAAATATCTTGCAGGCTGTAATACAATATGCCATTGGAGCAATGGAGTAGGGAACGTAGATTAGATTCAAGTTTAATGTCATTGTGCCAAGTACAGATACAAAGCCAATGAAATGCAATTAGCATCTAACCAGAAGTACAAATAACTACAAATAAAAGCAAGTGCTTCAGCAAACAAACAAGTATAAAAGTATTGATAATAGAATACTGCTCAGCACTGTGATGTAAGATTCAGAAGGGTCACAGGCTCAGGAAAGAAGCTCTTCCTGAGCCTGCTAGTTCAGGACCGGAGGCTCCTGTTCCACCTACCAGATGGAAAGAGAGTAAAAAGTCCAGAGTGAGCGTGAGATACATCTTTGATAATGCTTTTTGCCTTGCGCAGGCAGCGTTTCTGACAGATGTTCTCAATGGTGGGCTGTTGGATCCTGACAATCCACTGGTAATCCATTGGTAGTACTAAAAAAAACCCCACAATGTACACATAAACGAATAAAGAAATGTAAACAAATTGACTGCAATGCAGCGAGAATTAAAAAATCAATAAAGCACACAAGTAAGAGTCCTTATATGAGTCCCTGATTGAATTTGTTGTTGAGGAGTCTGGTGGTGGAGGGGTTGCAGCTGTTCCTGAACATGGTGGTGTGAGTCTTGTGGCACCTATACTTCTTTCCTGATGGTAGCAGCGAGAATAGAGTGTGGCTTGGTGGAGTGGATCCTTGATGATTGCTGCTGCTCTCTGATGGCAGTATTCCCTGAGGATATTCTCAATGGTGGGGAGAGTTTTGCCTATGATGTCCTGGACTGTGTCCACAACCTTTTGGAGGGCTTTACATTCAGGGGTATTGATGTCCCCATACCAGATCATGATGCAGTCAGTCAGCACACTTTCCACCACACATCTGTAGAAATTTGCCACGGTTTATGATGTCATACCAAACCTCTGCAAATTAATTTGATCTATTAGATCACCAACATGAAATAATAACTTATGATGGAGGATTTCCAGCATTTACTGTCTATATATTCATATTCTACAAAAACAGTCATAATATTTGTTATGTCTGCCTAGAACTTCCAATATGTTACAATGTTCCACTTCTTCCAAGGCTGAATTGGAGACATCAGCTACGAGCCCATCTAGATATGATTGAAGAAATATGGTGCATATAGATGAGGGCATGGTGTTTAGAATACAGTAGGCATTTGGATGGTGAGATTGAGGAGGCCATTGCAATCTGGTACATGAGAGAGCTGGAAGAAAATGGCAGAGTCTGGCACACATGTTTTTTGGAACCTGGATACAAAGAAACCCTGCCCAACTACCACCAGCATTTAAACTGCTGTACCAGAGATCCCAGCACACTCACTCACTGCTACACCAAGATAAAGAAGGCCTACTGTTATTTCCCAAGACCACATTTTGGAAAGTCGGATCACCTGGCTGTGCTCCTTCTCCCTTCATACAGACAGAGCCTACAAAGAGAGGCTCCGGAGATCAGGATAGTTAGAAGTTTGTCATAGGAGGCTGAAGCATGGTTACAGGACTTCCTCGAGTCAATGGATTGGGTGGTGTTCAAGAACTTAACTGAGGATCTGAATGATTACACCAGGGTTGTCACAGACTTTACCAAAACAGCTGTGGATGAGTGTGTCCCCACTAAATTGTTCAGGGTTTTCCCCAACCAGAAGCCCTGGATGAACAGTGAAATCCAGTACCTGCTGAGAGCCAAATCAAAGGCATTTAAGTCCGGAGACCCAGAGCAATACAGAAGGAGCAGGTATGACCTCCACAAAAGCTGTCTCCTTGGCAGAGTGGGATTCCAGATGAAAATGGAAACAACAAGGGACACCCAACAGCTGTGGCAGGGCCTAAATGCCATAACCTGCTACAAAACCAAATCCGGTGAGGCAGCAGACAGCAAAGCATTGGTCCCAGAGGAACTTAATGGCTTCTACTCCCAATTTGACAACAGTAACAGCGACGAACCACCCCTCCACACATCCGCGTCACCTGATGACCCCATCCTATCCGTATCTGAGGGTGTCATGTGTGCTGTCTTCTGGAGAGTGAATCCGAGGAAAGCATCTGGCCTGGCTGAAATTTAAAAATCTGTGCTGACAAACCTACCAATATATTCACAAATATCTTCAGTTTCTCACTCCAGCAGGGAGTGGTACTCACCTGTTTCAAACAGGCATCAATCATTCCATAATGAAGTGTTTTGAAAGGCTGGTGATGAAGCATATCAGCGGGGATTATGGTGTGATGGGATAGGAGAGAGACATGGATAGTCATCTCTCCCGATGGATTTGTAATAAAAACCCGTTTATAAATGCCCTTTTAAATATATAAACCTTAATAGTATACTATTGGAACAGCTGAAAATAATTATTAAAAAAACTAGAGTTCAAACTATGAAAAAAACGATTTTGAAGCAATCGGTGAGCTTGGAAGAGGTTTGGCCTACCTCAGAGCTGGATCCAGGCGACTCAGGTAATGTTCCTCTTCACGCCCAGTGACGACAGCTGGCTACTCCAAGGATAATGCTGGCGCCTGGGCTGTGGAGCCCCAGACAAGCTGGCACCGACGTGAAGGGAAATTCTTCTGCAGAAACTGAAGAGTCTTCATGCATGCGCACCTCTGAGTGCACATGCACTATCCCTGGTATTTTCCTCCCTGGGAGGGGGAGCTGGTGCTTGCCGGTCCAGCAAGTCTGGATCTGCGGAGGATCAGTCCAAAACCCGAGGGGAGGGGAGGGGAGGGGAAGTAAAAACGTAACGGTGGTAGAAGCAGAAGAACTGGGAGCAGGAGCAGTGGAAGAATTTCAAGAATCAAGTTCAGAAGAAGATTTACAATTTAGTTAACAATATGAAATACAAGGGAAACCTGTTGCAGCTCAGGGTTGAGCAACAATTCCAAGCAATGTCACAGCAAATTTCTTTGGGCTTTACATCTGTTAATAATAAGCTTTCAAATGTGATGGAAGATGTTTCAACTGTTAAAGCTGATGATGCAAAATATGCAAAAGCTGTAGATAAAATACAAGAGAAGGTTAAGAAGATGGAAGATGAGCTGGAGGATCAGTGTCAACAAAAGTTGAATACTTTTGATGATTCTTTATTGGATGAAGGATAGAGAAAAGTGATTTACTGAAGAAAGTTGATTCATGGAGAATCAGATCCGGAGGAATAATGTGAAGATAGTGGGTTTACCATAAGATTTTGAAGGCTCTGAACCAGTCAAAATTTTTCAAAAATAGATACCTGATGTCTTAGGAGCAGAATTGCTTCTGAATAGATTGGAACTGGATAGAGCCCATAGAGCACTTAGAAGGAAACCGCTGCCTGGTCAACCACCTCAATCTGTCTTGGTCAGGTATCAGGATAGAGAATCAATTCTAAGATTGGCAGTTCAAAATGCAAGGCAACATGGAGGTCCATTGATGGTCCAGAACAGAAGAGTTTTTTTTAATGCGAATCCTAGTCAAAATATTAACAGACGTAAAAAATTTAATTCAGCGAAAGCAGTCATCTGGCAGAAGGGTTATAAATTTGCTTTTAGATTCCCTGTTGTTTTTAAAAAAATTGTTATGGGAATATGAATCTCAGTTTTTTGATGATGATGGGAATGCATTGATTTTTGCTAATTCTTTGTCCGATCTTAAAAAAGGTCGGTATTCGAAAGCGCAAAAGTCGAATGGAGTAACTAGGAAGAATGGTAAGGGTGTTCAAAAAGAGGAAAGTACATAAAGATCAACTGGAAGAGATGCAAAAAAAGGGATCAAGTGATTCTGAAGAGACCTTGATTGATGATGAACAAATAAATAGAGACTTGGAAGAAGCTTTATCATACCTGAAGTTATTGTTTATATATTTTCTTTGTTATGTCTGTTCGGGAGAGATGCAGAATTTCATTATAGCTCATCTGACACCGTTGCTCATTTAGTGGCTTAGGCCGCTACCTGTGTTGAAATGGGAGTAGTACTTAAAGGGGGAGGGTTTTTTATATTGTTTTGAGTATTTTTTTCTTTTATTATTTGAGTTGGATTAATAATATTTATGTGGATGGAGACTGCAGCACAGATTGAGATTTTTATGAAATTAGATGGCTAATTTAAAATTTGCTACACTTAATGAGAATGGACTCAATAATACAATTAAACATAAGAGAGTGTTAATTATATTAAGAAATTAAAAGTTCATATTGCATTTTTGCAAGAAACTAATTTAACTGAAATTGAACATTGCAAGTTAAAAAGAGATTGGGTGGGTCAAGTTTTCTATTCTTTTAATTATAAAACTAGAGGGGTGGCAATTTTAGTTCATAAAAATTTGTCATTTATTTTGGAATCACTATATGAGTCAATTGGGGAGAGTTTTGTTAGTTAATTGCAAAAATTATTCTGAGATTTGGACTTGGGAGAATATCTATGCACCTAATGTGGATGATAAGATGTTTTTTTCAGGATGTTTTACTTAATTTATCATATTCTCATGATCAAATTATGATAGGGGGCAATTTTAATTGTTGTTTGGATCCTTTAGTTGATAAATCTGGCTAAAAAAAATTTTGTGATGATTATATGGAGGAAATTAAACCCGAAAGAGGGAGACTATTTTTATTTAGCTCAGTATGATAGTTTGTAGTATGGGATGCATTAAAAGTGTTTTTAAGAGGTCATATTATTAGTTTTACAGTTAAACTTAAAAAGCAATATTTAGTTAGAGAAAGATATAAATATTTTAGAAAAAGAGTTACAGAGGAATTCATTTGATAAAGAGAAAAAAAGTACAATTCGATTCTAAGAAATTGAAATATAATACATGACAAACTTATAGAGTTGAATGTTTATTGCAAAGCTCTAAACCAAAAATATTATGAGTTAGGGGTAAAGGCACATAAAGTTTTGGCATGGCAATTGAAATCTGAGCAAGTATCTAGAACGATTAAGGCAGTTAGAAAACATTCAAACATTTCTTTTAAACCCCAACATAGTTTAAGGAATTTTATTAAAAAAATTATCTACTTCTGAAGTGCAACATCAAGATCAAAGTAAAGTAGATGGTTTTTCAAATAAGTTGTAGTTACCGATATTGAATGATTGGATTAAAGAAGAATTGGAGAAACCAATAGATTTTGAAGAGATTATATTAGTTTTCAATCCAATGCCAAATGATAAATCTCTAGGAGAGGATGGTTTTAGTTTGGAATTTTATAAGAAATTTCAAAAATTATTACTTCCATTGTTTGTTGAAATTTTACAGCAAGTTAGAGATACACAATCTGTACTGGAATCTTTTTCACAGGCTATTATAACAGTAATTCTTAAAAAGATAAGGATCCTTTGAATCCTGGGACTTATAGACCAATTTCATTATTAAATGTTAATTATAAGCTTTTGACTAATATTTTGGCTAATAGACTAGCATAATATTTACTTAAGTTGATTCATATTGATCCAGCAGGTCTTATTAATGGAAGATATTCTGCTGATAATATAATTAAATTAATTAGTTTAATTAATATTTCAAGGGAGAAATTCAGCTTATCTATAGCTTTATCATCCGATACCAAAAAGGCATTTGATAGGGTGGAATTGTGATTTTTATTTAAAGTATTGGAAAACTTTTGGTTTGGACCAATGTTTATAAGTTGGATTAAGGTAATATATAATCAAACAAAAGCTAGAGTTATGACAAATGGGCTTTTATCTGAATCTTTTAATTTTGAGAGATCTACGTGACAGGCATTATTTGCATTGGTGATTGAACCTTTAGCTCAATTAATAAGGCAGGAAATGAATATAAAGGGTATTAAAACAGGATTGGATGAATTTAAGATTAGTTTATTTGTGGATGATGTGTTGATTTATTTAACTGAACCACAGGAGTCATTGCAAGTGTTAAAGGAAAAGTCAATACAATACGGAGAATTATCGGGGTATAAAGTGAATTGAAATAAAAGTGAACTTATGCCATTGTCTGAAGCTGATTATTCTGTTTGTAAAGGAGTAGTACGTTTTAAATGAACTGATCAAATTAAGTATTTAGGTATTAAAATAGATAGACATATAGATCATTTGTATGCTCTAAATTATTTGCTGTTAATTTCTGTAATTAAAGAGGATTAAATAAATGGAAAGATTTACTGACAACTTTAGTTGGTAGAGTGCATTGTATAAAAATGAATATATTTCTGAGACTTCAGTATTTTTTTCAAACTATTCCTTGTAATATTCCTGAAAAGTTTTAAAAAGTTTTTAATACAGTAGTTAGGAAATTTTTAAGGAAGGAGAAATTGGCAAGAGTTTCTATTCATAAGTTAACATTAAAATATGAATTAGGAGGATTACAATGTCCAGATTTTTAAAATTATTATAAGGCTGCTCAGTTAAAATTTTTTAATAGAATGTTTGATTTGGATAGTCCTTTGATTTGGGCAGATATAGAATTAAATAGAATTGGTGAGAATTAGAAGAGATCAATTTGTTTATAAATGGAATGTTAAATTATTAAGTTCTTATAAGTCGACATTGAAACAACAGTAAAAGAATGCAAAGTATGTCAGTCAATGCAGCCAAAAATGCCGCAAGCTGAAGCTAACCCATGGAAATGGCCATCCCAACCCTGGCAATGGATTCATGTAGACTTCGCTGGACCATTCATGGGTGAGACTTTCCTAATAGCTATGGACACACACTCCAATTGGCCAGTAGTTTCACTGTTGAAAAACACCAAAGCAGATCCCACAATTGACTGTCTATGAGCTATCTTTGCCACTTATGGATTGCCTCATGAATTAGTTACGGACATTGGACCTCAATTTACATCAAAACATTTTAAAATATTTATGTGCGACAACAATATCAGACATATTTTGTCTGCACCCTATCACCAAATACTAATGGGGAGGCAGAATGTTTTGTACAAACATTCAAAAAAGGAATGAAAACCATGAAACTGCTAAATGCCTCCTGGACATACAAAATCACAGATTTCCTACTGGGATACAGAAACACGCTACATTTACCACAAAATGAACCCCAGCAAAACTAATGTTTGGCCGCAACCTGCGGACCAGGCTGTCCACAGTTCATCCAAATCTGGGTCTCCGATTGCAAAAAAAAAAAAAAAAAAAAAAACAGCATCGCCACAGACCTCACCTAGAACATTGGAAGTAGGCAAGAGATTTCTGGGACAAGATTATAGACAATATAAAGACCCATGGGTGGTAGAAGTAATCTAACAAATATTGAGCCCCTGCTCATACTCTGTTCTAGTGGGGGACAGATTGTGGAAGCAACACATTGACCAATTATGAGCATTGACTAACACTAAGGTCCATGAACTGCCTCATGAACTGGAGGAGGTGGAACCAGACCTGCCGTGGCCTGCCCTGACATCCCACTCCTCAGACCGAGTGGGGGAGGGGTGCAGAGACAGTCATGGAGCCGAGCAGTCCAGTGAGGAGTCCAGCAACTGAGACACGCAGCCAGGAGGGCAGCAAAGACAGGCAGTCGCTGCCGAAGGTCAGCGAAGGTGGGCAGTCACCGCTGACCTGACTACAGTTTCCGAGCAAAGACCAGCACAACAAACCACGCTGAGGCGGTACAAAAGAGAAAGAAGACCACCTGAATGCTTTAAGGTCTATGTGCCCTGATTATTATTAAATACTTTCCCTTTTATAATTATAATTACTCATGAGATGTATTCAAATTTTCACTTGTAGTCCTGGGCCTGATGTAATCATATTAGTTCAAAGAGAGAGAGAGAGAGTGTTGGCTATGAGCCCACCCTCTGCTGGACATCATATATATATATATATATTATTTAAAAAAAATATATATATAAAACCCTGTGTGTCAGTAGCCATGTTAGACTAATAGAAGTAAAGGATGAGAAAGCATCACGTCTCCGAGTCAGGACATCACAGGGAAAACCCTCCCCCTACTATTGAGAACATCTATGGGGAATGGTGCCGTCAGAGAGCAGCAACAATCATCAAGGATACACACCACCCAGCACATTCTCTGTTCTCGCTGCTGCCATCAGGAAAGAGGTATAGGTCCCATAAGACTTGCACCACCAGATTCAGGAATAACTGCTACCCCTCCACCATCAGACCCCTCAACAACAAACTCAATCAGGGACTCATTTAAGGACTTTTACTCGTGTGCTTTATTGATTTAAAAAAAATCTCTCTGTATTGCACAGTCATACACAACAGATGCAACCTCACAGGCTCTACACAAAGCCCTGGAATATCTGGACACTGAAGATGCATTCAGCAGGATATCTTTATCAACTACATTTCGGCATTTAACACTATCAGCCCCTCAAAACTGATCAGCAAACTCCCAAGACCAGGAACTCTACACACCACTGTGCAATTGGATCATAGATTTCCTCACAATCTGAGGATTAGTAAGAACATCTCGACCATCTCCATCAGTACCGCAGCACACAGGGCTGCATTCTTAGCGCCCTGTTCTTCTCACCTTACACCTGTGACTGTGTGGCTCAGTACGACAATGACACTATCGACAAATTTGCCAATAATACCATGATAGTGGGTTGTATAAAGAAAGGTGATGAGTCACCATACACTAGGCAGATTGTAAACTTGGCTGAATGGTGTACCAACAACAACTTCATACTCAATGTCACCAAAACTGAGGAGTTGATTGTTGACTTCGGGAAGGGAAAGCTAGAGGTTTACAATCCAATAATCATTGGAGAAATCAGAGGTAGAAAGGGTGAGAAAATTTAAGTTCTTGGAAGTCACTATCTCGGAGGATCATTCCTGGACCCAACACGCAAATGGCATTGTGAAGCTGCACCTCTACTTCCTCAGCAGTTTGTGAAGGTTTGGTATGATACCAGAAACAGTGGCAAATTTCTACAGATGTGTGGTGGAAAGTGTGCTGACCAGCTGCATCACGGTCTGGTATGGGGATACCAATACCCCTGAGCATAAAGCCCTCCAAAAGGTAGTGGACACAGCACAGGACATCACAGGGAAAACCCTCCCCCTACTATTGAGAACATCTATGGGGAATGGTGCCGTCAGAGAGCAGCAACAATCATCAAGGATACACACCACCCAGCACATGCTCTGTTCTCGCTGCTGCCATCAGGAAAGAGGTATAGGTCCCATAAGACTTGCACCACCAGATTCAGGAATAACTGCTACCCCTCCACCATCAGACCCCTCAACAACAAACTCAATCAGGGACTCATTTAAGGACTCTTACTTGTGTGCTTTATTGATTTTTAAAAAAATCTCTCTGTATTGCACAGTCAGTTTGTTTAGATTTGTTATCTGTTTACTGTCCTTTATTTACATGTATACACTGTGCACATTTTTTTTGCAGTACCAAAAAGTGGTAAATATGCCTCGCCTGCTGAAAAAAGAATTTCAGGGTTGTATGTGATGTCATGTATGTACCATGACAATAAGTCTGAAATCAGAAGGAAGTAGAGGATTATAGAGAGCAGCACTGATCAGGGAGGCTGGTACAAGGAGTTGTGGAAGGAGATTGTGGAGGCTGGCATAGGAATTGGGGAGGGGAGATGGAGCCAAAAGTGATATCAAACTTGCAGAATTGAACAGGAGCCAGGAGAGCCTCAATGAGTTGAACAATCTCTTGGAAAGAAATACTGAAGAAGTCATTTGTGCATTTTAAATGTGACAGCAGATGGCAGCATTGGGGATATTTTCACTGTTCAGATGTTTATCCAGATTAGAACATGTTTGAACATGTTTTTCCAAAGGTTAGGCACCATGGAAAAAAAAATAAGGTTGGTTTATTCTCTGAAGTGCATGGGACTCTATGATTATGTAATTTAATTTGGAGATTTTTTGATTTTCAGTGTTTTTTTTTCCCCATTTCTATCTGGAAAAATGAGGTACTTGGTTAATTAAATAGAACATGCAAGTAATGTATCACATTTCGGTTTCTATAAATTGCAACCAAGTCATTCATTAACAATAATAATAATAATTCCAAACTAGATCAAGCTTTTACTTTTTTTTCAAATTTTTATTACTGCTATATGGCTGTAAACCCCTTTTATATTTTGCCCTACATTTCCGCTTGAATTTTTTCTCTTCCACCTTTATCACCACCTTCATGCCGCTAAGCAGCCCAACTCTGAAACAAATAGTCTATTCTGTACCAGTATGAGCAGTTTAGAAGCTGTGTGTTGTGATAAAGCAAATTTAATGAAAATATAACTTCTGTGTGGTTAACAGTTATTGTTGGCACAGTTGTGGATTCAGAATAGGCTTGCCTGTCTGTGGAAAGCAGAGAGTAATAGTGGATGGGAAGTATTCTGCCTAGAGATCAGTGACTGGTGGAGTTCTGCAAGGATTTGTTCTGGGATCCCTGCTCTTTGTGATTTTAATAAATAGCCTGGACAAAGATGTAGAGCGATGGGTCAGTAACTTTGTGGATGATACAAAAGTTAGAGGAGTTGAGGATAGTTACAACAGGATATAGACAGGATACAGAGTTGGGCAGAAAAATGGCAGATGGAGTCGGTGATGCATTTTGGAAGGTTAAACTTGAAGGCGGAGTACATGGTTAATGGTAGGATACTTAACAGTGTGGAAGAGCGGAGGGACCTTGGGGTCCATATTCATAGATCTCTCAAAGTTACCATACAGGTTGATACAATAGTTAAAAAAGCATATGGTATGCTGAGCTTCATTAGTTTGGGGATTGAGTTCCAGGATCGTGAGGTGATGTCTCTTCTTTGGCTTGGCTTCGCGGACGAAGATCCACGGAGGGGGTAAAAAGTCCACGTCAGCTGCAGGCCCGTCCGTGGCCGACCAGTCCGATGCGGGACAGGCAGACACGATTGCAGCGGTTGCAAGGGAAAATTGGTTGGTTGGGGTTGGGTGTTGGGTTTTTCCTCCTTTGCCTTTTGTCAGTGAGGTGGGCTCTGCGGTCTTCTTCAAAGGAGGCTGCTGCCCGCCAAACTGTGAGGCGCCAAGATGCACGGTTTGAGGCGTTATCAGCCCACTGGCGGTGGTCAATGTGGCAGGCACCAAGAGATTTCTTTAGGCAGTCCTTGTACCTTTTCTTTGGTGCACCTCTGTCACGGTGGCCAGTGGAGAGCTCGCCATATAATACGATCTTGGGAAGGCGATGGTCCTCCATTCTGGAGACGTGACCCATCCAGCGCAGCTGGATCTTCAGCAGCGTGGACTCGATGCTGTCGACCTCTGCCATCTCGAGTACCTCGACGTTAGGGGTGTGAGCGCTCCAATGGATGTTGAGGATGGAGCGGAGACAACGCTGGTGGAAGCGTTCTAGGAGCCGTAGGTGGTGCCGGTAGAGGACCCATGATTCGGAGCCGAACAGGAGTGTGGGTATGACAACGGCTCTGTATACGCTTATCTTTGTGAGGTTTTTCAGTTGGTTGTTTTTCCAGACTCTTTTGTGTAGTCTTCCAAAGGCGCTATTTGCCTTGGCGAGTCTGTTGTCTATCTCATTGTCGATCCTTGCATCTGATGAAATGGTGCAGCCGAGATAGGTAAATTGGTTGACCGTTTTGAGTTTTGTGTGCCCGATGGAGATGTGGGGGGGCTGGTAGTCATGGTGGGGAGCTGGCTGATGGAGGACCTCAGTTTTCTTCAGGCTGACTTCCAGGCCAAACATTTTGGCAGTTTCCGCAAAGCAGGACGTCAAGCGCTGAAGAGCTGGCTCTGAATGGGCAACTAAAGCGGCATCATCTGCAAAGACCCCAACAATGAAGACGCTGTTTACATCCGGTACCGCACGGATGGCAGTCTCTTCAATCTGAGGCGCCTGCAAGCTCACACCAAGACACAAGAGAAACTTGTCCGTGAGGTGATGTAGCAGCTCTATAAATCTCTGGTGAGACCACATTTGGAAAATTGTATTCGGTTCTGGTCACCTCATTACAGGAAGGATGTGGAACCTATAGAGATGACGCAGCAGAGATTTAACAAGATGTTGTCTGGATTAGAAAATATGTTTTATAGGGCAAGGTTAGCAGAACCAAGACTTTTCCCTTTGGAGTGAAGAAAGATGAGAGGAGACTTAATAGAGGTCTATAAGATTATGAGAGGCACTAGACAGTCAGCACCTTTTTCCAAGGGTGGGAGTAGCAAACACCAGAGAACATCTGTACGAAGTGAAGACAGGAAGATTTAGGGTAGACGTCAGGGGTAAGTTTTTTTTACACAGAATTGTGGGTGCTGGAATGCATTGCCAGGAATGGTTGTGGAGGCTGGAACATTAGGGGAATTTAAGAGACCATTAGACAGGCACACAGATTTTAAAAAAAAATAGAGGGTTATGAGGTAGGGAGGCTTTAGTTTTTTTTAAGGTATATTTAGATCAGCACATCATCTTAGGCTAAAGGGCTTGTACTGTGCTATAATGTTCTATGTTTTAAGTTTCATTAGTGAAAAATAAATTGCAGGAAGGCCTCTGGAAGTTTCTTATTTAGTTTTTTTTTAATATATAGAACCATGGAGTCATAGAGCATGGAAACTGACTTCATTCCATCAAGTTTATGGCAACCATCGGGCACCCATTTACACATCGTACACTATACCATTTTTTTCTTTCCATATTCCTGTCAACTTCCTGCAGTTTAAATTGCACCCAAGACAATTTACAGTGGCCATTTGGGTGACAACCTGCCATCTTTCGAATGAGGGGTTAAAAAAAAAACACCTATAGAAAGAATGTGCAAATCCACACAGGCAACATGGGAGAGTTGGATTGAACCTTGGTCACTGTCACTGTGAAGCAGCAGATCTACTAGTTCCATCACTGTTCACCAATAATGCAAAATTCAAGGCCTACCTGAAACTAAATTAATTTTATTAGCTAACTGTAAGAATGATGAATCTTCTGATTTATTTAAAACCTACAGAAGCCAGTTCAATAATGGAGTGGTGAGGTTTGCCTCATGATTAAAGAAGCAGTGAAATGCAAGAACTCCAGATTCTAGATCCCTTGAGCAATCAATGAGAAGCAGGTCAGGCATCATCATCATTTCTGCTTGGAACCCTGTATCAAAACTCATTAAAAGATCCCAATCTGAAATATTGTCTGACCATTTCTTTCTCTGGATGCTGCCTGATCTGCTGAGTTCCTCCCGCTTCTCGTTTGATGAAACAATGGATAATATTGTTTTTGCACCCTTTTAGTGGAAGACTATAACTTCTTTCCCAGCCTCCTTTCTTGGCTGACATGGTTGACATTGGCATTTAGCTACTGTAAAGTTCATCATCCAACAGTACATGTACAATTAATTGAAACATCGTTTCTCTGAACCATGGTGCACATACATATACACACAATGCACAACACATAAAATTACAGATATACATAAAGATAAAATTTAAAAGAAATTTATAAATATTTTGCAATGATTCTTCTATAGAAGAAAGTGATTAATTAATATATTTTCATATTTATTCCTCTTTCTGTAAATAGAATGAAGTCTGACCTCAAAATTTCTCTTCTTTTGCTATGAACTAGAGAATATTTTGAATAGAATATGATTTAAAAAATGCATGAATGTTCAAAATTGCAAGTTTACTCCTGAGAATCATCTTACTGTGCATAAATTGAGATATAGAATTAACTCTTATTATAATAATGAATATGCAGAAATAAATTTATCATAAACTCTTGCTGCAACTTGGACAAACTCAGGTTTTCAACTAAACATAGACAGAAAAACAGGAGCACGAGTGTGCTATTTAGTCCCTCAAGCCTCTTCTGCAATCAGTATGATTATTGATGCTTTTTCTCAATAAGATTCCCATTTTCTTCCCATATACCCTGTACCTTGATGTATGCTGTATCTATAAATCTGTGTATCTCCTTAAATACATTTAGTAATTGAGCTTCATTAACTGATTTGGTAGGCAATTCCATGCCATCATCAGCCTCTAAATTTCTTCCTATTTCAATCATATATGTCTTTGCCCATGTCCTGTGATTGTAACTCTCTGTTATAGATTCCTCCTCCAGAATTCAGCCTATGGAAGCCTTTCTAATTTTTATGTTTCAATGAGATCCCCAGTCATTCCACTAAACTACAGTGAATTCGGCCATAGTCAACGCCTCCTCTCCTCATAAATATTCGTTTGTCATGTAAATAATACAGAAAATTTAGTATTAAATGAAATGCTCTTTTGCTTGCCATTTCTTTATGTGATGCCATTATATTATCCCTTATGATATGGTTTTCTTTCTATGATACAAAGCTATTAATCTCCCTGTTTTTGCCATCCCTCCTGTTTTAAATGGTGGAGTTATATTTGCCACCCTTCAGTCTAAAGGAACAGTTTCATTATCTATATAATTTTGGAATATTGCAACCAATGCACCTACTATGTGTTCACTTTTGCCATTCTATCAGCCCCTGGGGATTTTTTGGCCTTTTCCAAAAATATTTATGTAGCGCTATTGATCAACCACATTAGACAGAGGGTTGTGATTAATATGGTTTAATCACCTTAAGACATCAACACACCTCATGTTGCTGGCCTGGTTCCAAGGCAGGTACTGAGGGAGGAGTTTGGGCGTAACAGCCTTTATAGGGATTTCTGGGAGGGAGGAGTCACAGGTTCAGGGGTCGTTACTAGAGCCGGTCGAGAGTGTTGGGAGGCTTTTGCAGAGCATTGCCGTTGTACTCTGGTCGTTAATAGAATGGGGGATGGTGGCGTGTCCCTGGATGGCTGCCACCAGGGTGACCACGAGGTGCCCTCATTATCGGTCAATTGGCCTCCATGTTCAGGAGAGCCATCTCCAGCGTACCTGCCAGCTCAACTGCTCTCCACAGACTGAGTTCTCCTTGCTCCTAAAGTCTCTGTAATATGTAATTCGACCTGATCCCCGAGACATAGGCATCCAGGATCAGGTTTTCTGTATATTCCGCGACTTTGCATTCGCATGCCCTGCCAAGTGCTTGCAGGGCCCAAAGGTATTCGGCATTTGACTCACCGGGTCGTTGCTTTTGAGTCACTAGGTGTCTAGCATAGACAATGTTGATTTTGCGCAGTTATTGCCCTTTGAGGATGTCCATGGCCTCCAGGTACGCTGTGGCATCCCTGTTTATGAAGTATATCAGGGTGTCGACCCGGGAGTGCAGTATTTGCAGTTTGTCGGTCTCTGATCACACAACGGTAGAGGAGGCCTGCAGGAATGTTTTAAAACAGTGCAGCTAGAGTTCGAAGCTGGTAGATGCCTCAATAGACAATAGACAATAGGAGCTGGAGTAGGCCATTTGGCCCTTCGGGCCAGCACCGCCATTTTAGATCATGGCTGATCATTACCATCAGTATCCCTTTCCAGCTTTTCTGGTTTGTGGATCTGCTCTATTGTAGAAAACTTCAAGTGAATGAAGTTTATGTATTATCAATCACTCAGAAGACTATTGTGGAGAAACCAATAGGCTTTAATTCACTTGAGAACATAGCATATCCCTACTGTCGGTTATTCTGCACTGAGTTGCAGCGGGCTGTGGAACAGTCACCTTTATACAGCACCCTGTGGGGAGGGGCCACAGGTAAAACCAGCCAATAGATATGCTTGACTAGATATTTATACATTGCAGTAGTTCACTACAGGAGTTAAAGATATTCCTTGGTATGAGGAAGGGCTCAGGCCCGAAATATCAGTAATATATCTTTGCCTATGGATGCTGCAAGTCTGACAGAGTTCCTCCAGCATTTCTGTGATTTGACCACAATCACAGCATCCACAGACCTTTTGTGTTTCACTATCATTTCTGAGAAGTTATTTGTGTCCTCTTCCATGAAGGGATACCAAAATAATTTTTTAATTGGCCTGCCAATTCTTTAATCACCATTATAAATTCATCTGCTTCTGACTGTAGGGAATTTACTCTACTTTGATTTTTATTTTACTATTTGAAATAGCTTTCTTAGTCCATTTTCATGTTCCTTGTAAATTTATACTCTCTTCTCTAAACTTTCTTTGGTGAATTCAAAAGTGCTCCCAATCCTCAATCCTGCTACTTTTTTATGACTCTCCTCTAACTATCCCTTAATTTCCTTTGTACCTCTTGGTTGCATCAGGTCTTTTATGTTTTTGCTCAAGAAATAAATGCATAACTGTTCATTAAATGTTAATCATTCCCTTTCCAGCATCATCCCTTTTAAGATGCCAACACGTACCTCTTAACTTCTATTTAAATTTGTGAACTTCCTTGTCACAAATCCTCCTGCAAATGGCAGCACAATTCTAGACCTATCTTTATTTGGTCAGGTTACATTTGTGACTAAATGGTTTCTCAGAGGACATTCCTCTTGCTCCAGATTTCATTCAGTACTTGAATACACAAAAAAACAGCTGTTATAGTTTACACAATACACATTCCTTTATGTCCATTGTGCAATTGTCTTTGTCTCTTGTCTTTGGCTTGGCTTCGCGGACGAAGATTTATGGAGGGGGTAAATGTCCACGTCAGCTGCAGGCTCGTTTGTGGCTGACAAGTCCGATGCGGGACAGGCAGACACGGTTGCAGCGGTTGCAGGGGAAAATTGGTGGGTTGGGGTTGGGTGTTGGGGTTTTCCTCCTTTGCCTTTTGTCAGTGAGGTGTGCTCTGCGGTCTTCTTCAAAGAAAGTTGCTGCCCGCCGAATTGTGAGGCGCCAAGATGCATGGTTTGAGGCGAGATCAGCCCACTGGCGGTGGTCAATGTGGCAGGCACCAAGAGATTTCTTTAGGCAGTCCTTGTACCTTTTCTTTGGTGCACCTATGTCACGGTGGCCAGTGGAGAGCTCGGCATATAACACGATCTTGGGAAGGCGATGGTCCTCCATTCTGGAGACGTGACCCACCCAGCGCAGCTGGATCTTCAGCACCGTGGACTCGATGCTGTCGACCTCTGCCATCTCGAGTACTTCGACTTTAGGGATGAAAGCGCTCCAGTGAATGTTGAGGATGGAGCGGAGACAACGCTGGTGGAAGCGTTCTAGGAGCCGTAGGTGATGCCGGTAGAGGACCCATGATTCGGAGCCGAACAGGAGTGTGGGTATGACAACGGCTCTGTATACGCTTATCTTTGTGAGGTTTTTCAGTTGGTTGTTTTTCCAGACTCTTTTGTGTAGTCTTCCAAAGGCACTATTGGCCTTGGAGAGTCTGTTGTCTATCTCGTTGTCAATCCTTTCATCTGATGAAATGGTGCAGCCGAGATAGGTAAACTGGTTGACCGTTTTGAGTTTTGTGTGCCCGATGGAGATGTGGGGGTGCTGGTAGTCATGGTGGGGAGCTGGCTGATGGAGGACCTCAGTTTTCTTTAGGCTGACTTCCAGGCCAAACATTTTGGCAGTTTCCGCAAAACAGGACGTCAAGCGCTGAATGTCATCTCAAGGACAAAGCAGCGTTCACTGTCTTTAGCAGAATTGCTTTACTATTTTATCTCAGTGCATTATTGAAATGGAATTGGCTGGGCTTCCTTGCGAGCCTTCAATCAAAATAAATTCTTTACCTACAAAGGCAGGTCACAGAAGTATGACCACAGAATTAAAATTTGTGAATAGTCATACAAAATAATTTGATAAAACATGACCAGGTTTCTTTTAAATAATTTTTTTAATACATATTATGGTTCAGGATTTTCAGCATCAATAAAAATACAACATGGAATTTATATGTGTATTCAAAATATGGAGAGGTAAACCTTAGCAAATATTTTAAAAATTCTGAAAATTAGTATTTTGGCTGTTCCTCACCAAAGAGAAATAGACAGGCTTAAATCTTGGAATATGACAAGATCCAAGCAGGCGATCGTATCATTAAAATAAGCAGGTGTTTCCACGTCAAACTTTAGCCAATACATCCTCTGCCCTCAATGATGATGTAATAATGCTCAAATCATAATGAAGCAAAGAATGGGGTAATGGAAACTGAATGGATTAAACATTGATTGGGGAAGAAAAGGACTTTGCCGCTATCTTTGCTGCATAGTTGCCAAGCAATACCGTATTTCTTCAATGTTGCCATTTAGAAACAACCTAGAATGACCAAGATAAATGTGGAAAATTACATGTTTTCAGAGCGTTCCTTATGTGGCTGACGTAGACCAACTTTGGCTATGAACTGCCTACCATGTAGCTTTCCTCTTTTGTTCTAATGCCTTCATTTCTGGGAAATAAGCATGCAGGCCAAAATGTTTTGCTACATATTTCTCCATCTGCAAGCGAGAAATATGGAGCAAAATGGTAAACAGCTTAAGTCTTTACTGTTCATTGTATCCTTCCTAGAGAATACTTAGTGTCTAAAAACTCGCGAGGATGTTTAAATGGTTCCGTTTCAATTGTCATAAATATTGTAACTTTATAAAATCGCATCCCCTTCAAGACTGTCTATTCCAAGCAGCTGTGTGAAGAAATTGACGTTTGTCTCCAGATGCTGATGCTGTGCACCGAGATGAGTTAGCTATCCAAAGAAAATTGTCTTCGTCATTTTGTTGCTCTCTGGGACATGATTGCTTCTTTTCTTTCTCATAACAAGCATGGAGAAAAACTCATTGATGCAAAGACAGATTTAGTTTATCTAATATATCTTTGACAAAGTCAAGATATTGAACAAGATTTTGCAAGGTTAAAAAAAAACCTAATTGATAGTCAAGAAGCCTTAAAAAGCTTGGTCTATTGGAGCAATATCAGATATTGAGAATTTTTACAATTTCCAAATCTGAACACAAATGCAGAGGAACTGAAGGACAATGATATTACTGTTTCTGTGAAACACCTAAAACAAACACACACACAGATCTGCAGGAAAGATTTAATGTCTGTTAAACTTCAATATCCCATATTGGATATTAGATTCATTTGAGGAACAACCCTCTGATATTGATGCAGAAATTCAAGAGGATTTTATTGATCTTCAGGAATATAATTGCCTGCTATAAGTTTAATCAATTTCAAAAAGATTTTTTGAGTTAAGAAATCTGTTAGATCAGCCATGATCTTATTGAATGGCGGAGCAGGCTTGATGGGCCATTTTTGGCCTACTCCTGTTCCTACTTCTTATGTTCCTATTTCCAAAACCAAGAAGGCCAAAATATTTGCCTATCAGAATTTATTGTCATGAACATGTAGTGGAATTTGCTGTTTTGTGGCAGCATTACAATGCAAGTATTGCTATAAAATTACATTTATAAAGAAATAAATTAGTGGAAAAATAAGGGAAAGTGAGGTGTTGTCTGTGGATCACTGTCCATTCAGAAATCTGATGGCAGAGGGGAAGAAGCTGTCCTTGCGCTGCTGGGTGTTCATTCTCAGGCTCCTGTACCTCCTTCCATTGTGAAGAGGGCATGGACTGGACGGTAAGGGTCCTTGAGTGCTTTCATAAGACACCACCTCTTGTAGATGTCCTTGATGGAGTGAAGATTGGTGCACATAATGATGCTGGACAAATACACAATTGTCTGTAGTGTTCTTCCTATCCTGTGCATTGGCACCTCCATACCAGACAG
This sequence comes from Narcine bancroftii, assembly GCF_036971445.1. NCBI lineage: Eukaryota > Metazoa > Chordata > Chondrichthyes > Torpediniformes > Narcinidae > Narcine > Narcine bancroftii. The sequence continues at coordinate 134,808,411 of NC_091471.1, read as the reverse complement.
TGACGCAACCAGTCAGAATGCTGTCCATAGTACACCTGTATAACTTTGCAAGAGTCTTTGGTAACATACCAAATCTCCTCAAACTCCTCATGAAGTATAGCCATTGGCAAGTTGGCTTCTTGATTGCATTGACAGGGATGCCCAAGAACAGATCCTCAGACATGTTGACACTCAGGAACTTGAAGCTCTTACCCTTTCCACCTCTGACCCCTCAATGAGGATGGGTTCATGTTCTGATTTTCCTCCCTCTTGAAGTCCACAATCAACTCCTTAGTTTTGCTAATATTCAGTGGAAAATTGTTGTTGTGGCACCACTCAACTAGCCGATCTATCTTCCTCTTCTTCATTGCCATCTGTGATTCTGCCAACAACCGTGGTGTCATCAGCAAATTTCCTTTGCCTTTCACTCATCATACTTTGTTGAATGTGGATTCTGCAAGGTAGTTTTCTTGACAAAATCCAGCAACAAACTTGATATCACAAAAAAAGTGACCTTCGACCATCACTATCCAATTTGGAGCCTGACATTAAAAATTTTGGTACCTGAGACATCAAGCTCAAGGATCTTATTACAATTTTAATTGTATAAGAATTATATTTTTAAGTTCTTTTTAAGTTTCCACATACTCTAGTTAATACTTAAGTTTCCCAAATGACTTTTGCGCTTTTAGAATCTTTAATTTTTTTTTCAGTATTTATGTTCATGTTTTCTTCTTTCCTACATGTTGAATAAGAATAATTTCCTATTTGTCTGCTTGTTCTGGTTCACAAGCCACAGTTGTTTCACTCAGAGTAAATGCATTATTTTCTTCTCACTTGACATAATATAAATATTTTTAATTTTATGTAGTCTATAGGAGAGTACGGAAGTAACCAAGTAAACTTGACTGCTTCACAGGAAAGGGGTCCCATAAACTTTGAACAAAGTCCTAAGAGGGCCATAGCCAAAAAAAGGTTCAGAGTGACCTTTCCTATCTTTAATTTGGCACATTATACTGAGCTCAAGACTATCAGAAATAAAATAAGTAGACTATTTCCTAATCGGGAGAGAATTCAGAAAGTGGAGATCCAAAGGGCCTTAGGAATCCTAGTAACAGAATTCTTGAAATGTTGAGTTAGTGGTAATGAATAGAAATGCAATGTCAGCATTCATTTCTAGAGGACTAGAATATAAAAGGATGTAATGCTGAGACTTTATAATCCATTGGTCAGACCAAATTTGGAGTATTTTTTGAGCAGTTTCAGGCCCATATCCAAGGAGGGATGTGCTGGCATTGGAGAGGCTTCAGACAAGGTTTATGTTAATGATCCCGGTGATGAGAGGGTTAATGTATGACAAGCATTTGATGGCTCTGGGCCTGTACTCACTGGAGTTTAGAGGGATGAAAGGGAATCAATCTCATTGCAACCTACTGCATATTGAAAGGGCTGGACAAAGTGAAGATGTTTCTAAAACTAGAGGGTGCAGCCCAGAATAAAAGGTTATCTCTTTAAAAGAGAGATGAGAAGAAATGTATTTATCCAGAGGGTAATGAATATGTGGAATTTGTTGCCATAGATGGTTGTGGAGGCCAAGACATTAGGTATATTTAAAGTGGACAGTGATAGGTTCTTGATTAATAAGGGCCTTCGAGGTCATGGGGAGAAGGCAGGAGAATGGGTTTGAGAGCAAAAATACATTTGACATTATTCAAATAGTGTAGCCATTTCGATGGGCTAAATGGCCCAATTTTGGTCCTATGTCTTATGTGCTTATGGTTATAAAATCTGTTTTACTTTCACCATGGGCAAGTTGTTTTATTACTATCTTTTTCTCCTTTCCTTAATGTGCTGCAGCTTTGTTGAGATAAAATCCAGTGGGTCCATTCATTATCTAGTAATTTAGCCTACAGACAAATATCCATGTTAAATTGGTCTGTGAAGTACAAAAAAAATTACAACTCAGAGCAAACCTATCCTCACATGAAAGTAAGCAGATTTAGATGAAGACACTTAAAGATCATTTGAAGCAAAATCAATAGCAGATTTTCCACCTTTCAAGATCATGGTTATCATTCTCAGTAGTATTTCATCCAAGGTTGATATTGAACTTTGGTTTTTTGGCCCTTCCAAATCTATTCACTTCTCCAAAGTGCTTCTTTGAATTTGGAATAACTTGAATAACTTGTGTAAATCACATCTGGTAATCATATGATATGTATTGCAATGATCTGGGTCTTTCTGTTGGTTGAATTTATTTTGAGTGTCTTGCATTGTTTGCAGTGGAAATTGCTTTCCTCCTTTACATGTACTTACAGAGTCATCAGGGAGCTTCAGCTACCAAAGAACAACATCACTATGGCAACTCCCTGGAAATCTTGTTCATAGCAACAAAAATATAATTTTACTGACGATGTAAAGGTTCTGGGATAGTAGGAGGTAAGCTACTAGTACCACAGTACACAGCTCTAATTTCCTGGGACAACAGTGTTTATGTGACAGATCTAGTTGATCTTTTGTTGTTCCTCCATGATGTTGATGCAAGGAAACTTAGCAATGATCGTTGCCATTAAATATAAGAGTAGATGGCTAGACTATTGCTTGTTGGAGATGGTCATTGCCTTGCACATTTGTTATACAACAATTATCAGCCCATGTCCAAATGTTGTCTAAAATCTTTTGAATATCGGACTGCTTGCAGATCATTTGCAAAGGAATTAAACAGAACAGAGCACAAACATGAATGAACACTCCACATCTGAATTAATGATGGAAGGAAAGTTATTGATGATGTAGTTAAATATGGTAATGCCTTAGGACACAATTATGAGGAACCTACAATGGTATTAAGGAATGAATAGCTTCAAAGAACTAAAACTGTGTTCCTATGGCCCTTGGTATCTACCACTGTGACTGCAGGAACTGCTACACTTGCGCTCATACCTGTTCCTTCACCACTTTTCGGAGCCCCAGACAGTCCTTCTATGTAAAGCAACACTTTGTACTACTGCATCCGGTGCTTCCTCTGCATTGGAGAGACTGGATGCAGACTGGGAGATGGTTCCATTGAGCACTCTCACTTTGTTCACTACAATAGGAGGGTCCTCCCAGAGGCCAACCATTTCACTTCTGTGCCACATTCCCACACTAACATGTCTGTCCATGGCCTCCTGCACTAAACTGAAGCACCTGCAAATTGAAGGAAACATCTAAAATTTTGTCTGGGCAATCTCCAAACAGATGGCATTAACATAGACATCTCTGGTTTCTGTTAGGCTCTGTCCCTCTCTGTCTCCTTTCCTTCAGCTCCCCACTGCTTTCCCCCTCCATTCAGAGAGCTACCTCTTCCCCCTGTCTCTTCTCAATGTTTTTCTGTTCTGTCCCCCTACCCTTGTCCACCCATGGCCTCTTGCCAATTGGCCTCTGCTCCTTCTCCGCCCCTTCTTTCCTCCTCCATCTTCTTATTCAAATACATGTGCTTTCTGCTCATACCTTGAAGAAGGCCTCAGGCCTGAAACATTAATTATTATATCTTTGCTTCCGATGGACACTGCAAAGGCTGAGGACTCTCTGATGTCTGTCTCTGAGACCAATGTCAGAACATCATTTAAGAGGGTGAAACCTTGCAAGAAATCAGGCCCTGACAGCATACCTGGCAGTGTTCTGAAAATCTGTGCCAACCAACTAGCCAAAGTGTTTACGGACATTTTTAGAGATTTCCACATGCTTCAAAAGGGCATCAATCACCCCAGTGTCCAAGAACAGCAGTGTGAGCTGCCTCAATGACTATCACCCAGTAGCACTAACATCTATTTAAATGAAATACTTTGAGAGATTGGTCATGGCCAGAATTAACACATAACTAAGCAAAGGACTGGATCCACTGCAATTTGCCTATCGTCATAATCACTCCACAGCAGATGCAATATCACTGGCTGTCCTCTCAGCTCTGGATCACCTCAAAAACAGCAACTCATATGTACAGCTGCTTTTCATTGACTACAGCTCAGTCTTCAACACCATTATTCCCTCAGTGCTGGTCTCGAAGCTCCAAACCCTAGGCCTCTGCACTCCCCACTGCAACTGGATTCAAGACCACAGTTAGTATGAATTGGAAACAACATCTCCTCCTCACTGACTATCAACAAGGATGCGTGCTTAGCCCATTGCTCTACTCACTATACACCCATAACTGTGTTGCCAGACACAATTCCAATGCGATCTACAAATTTGCCTCTGACGCCAAGGTTGTTGGCAGAATCACAAATAGCAATGAGGAAGTGTACCGGAAGGAGGTGGATCATCTCATTGAGTGGTATCATACCAACAAGCTCACATTCAATGTTATCAAAACCAAGAAGATGATTGCAGACTTCAGGAGGAAAGTCGGGAGAACCCGATGGCTCAGTAGTGGAGAGTGTCAAGAACTTCAAAGTCCTGGGTGTCAACAATTCTGAGCATCTGTTCTGGAGCTTTCATGTTGATGAAATCATGAAGAAGGCTTGCTAGTGGCCTTTGTGAGGTGTTTGAGGAGATTTGGTATGACACCAATGACTCTCAAAAACTTCCACAGGTGTACCATGGAGAGCATTCTGGCTGGTTGTATCACTGTCTGGTATGCAGGTGCTAACACTCAGGACAAGGAAGATCTCCAGAGGGTTGTTAACTTGGCCTGCGACATCACAGGCACCAGACTTCACTCTATTGAAGCGGTATCTGAAGAAAACAACCTCTATCCTCAAGAACCCTGACTGCCCAGGCCATGCCCTCTTCACTGCTACCATTGGGGGAAAAGTTACAGGAGCCTAAAGACGAGCACTCAGTGACACAGACCCTGCTGCCGTCAGATTCCTGAATAATCAATGAACCAAAGACACTGCCTTAACTTGACTTTTCATGTACTATTTTTATTTATTTTGTAAGCTGGTTTATGAATGTTTGCACTGTGATGCTGCCACAAAGCAACAAATTTTGTGACTTGTTCATGACAATAAATTCTGATTCTGATACTGCGTGATCTGCACTTTTGTGTATTAATCCACAATTACAGCATCTGCAGACTTTCCTGTTTAACTTCCTTTGTGCGAGGTTTAACTCCAACCATTTGAGTGTTTTGCACAATGCTCACTTGCTTCAGTTTTATCAGGGCCCCTTGATCCCACATTTGCTGGTGTCACCTTGACTTCAAGGAAGTCACTGTAATTTCCCTTCTGGAATTCAGCTCTTTTGTCTATGCTTGAACCAAGGCTGTAATAAGTTTCCATTATTATTTCATCATCAGCTGTGCTGCTGAAATATGCATATTTAATTTAAAAATTAGCATAAAATACATGGGGAATCGCAACAATTTTATAATCATTTTATTGTTCTTTTTGTTTTGTGTTACAAGGCAAGTCAGTGCAAGCTGGTCAAAAAATACTTTTGAATGACCCTAAAGGTTAAATTCAATGTGGTCATGACATTCAGCATCAAATGTTACACTAAATCTCAGGACATATCTAGAGTGTTCCATATTGCTTTGCATGGAGAACAGATAAACACACATATATGCACAAATATGTATTAGGTGCCTTCTTGCACCCTTTATCTCTCACAACTAATTCCAATATTTCATCTCACATTGAAACATCTGTCCCCTCATTTTGTTCTTATAACCAGGCTCATGTGGATATTCCTATGCTTGCACTCAGGCCTCCAACATTTCATTTTCACCACACTGCAATATGGTCCAAGTAATTGTAACCAGGGCAAGGAAAAGTAAGACCAGAGCTGGAAAGGGGTGAGATTGAAAACCAGTTAAATAGTTGGAGCAGTGAGATGGTGATTAATGGCTGGGGAAGAGGAAGTGGGACTGTAGAGTTTGTGATCTCCACCATGAGCCATTAGTTGGAAGCAAGATCCAGAACTTAAGACTTGGTCTCAGGGATATCAGAGCAAGATTAGCAGATTAGATTGAGTTGTGGGAAGAAATAAAAGAAAATGATTGTTGTCTGGTGGAGATAGCTTGAAGCATCAAGGTAATTATACGTCATAACTTGCATGACTTCCAATCCAGCAGTGCCTTATAAAAGCATACTTATCCAGTGGGTGCCCTACACTCAAACTCTCAGGACTCTGTCTAATTTCTCCCATAGTTCCCCTTGAGGTGCATTGAAAAGTGAACAAAGACTTTCCATGTGCATAGACATCAAGTTAACTACACAAGGGTGAATCATTCTGGATGTATCTAGTTAACTTGCCATATAGTACACAAAAAGTGCTGGAGAAGCTTAGCAGGTCATGTGGCATTCACCAAAATCAAAAAATCAATTTACATTAGATGTAAAATTATCTATCTGAACATGGTCATAATCACTGTTGAAGTCATTTTCATTCAGGTTTGCCGAAAAACACATTATGCAACCATATAGGTTAGATTATAATAGTGATTCCCAAAGAGGGTGCTACTGTCTCTCTGTGGGCGATGGAAAGATCCAAGGAGACGGTGAGGGAAAAGGGACGTTCCAAACCTTCAGTCTTGTTATTATTCAGTGTGCTGCAAAGTTCAATGAAGAATCCAGTGCAGTAATTTTCTAGCCAATGGCAGTAGTGAGCAAAATAAAGGGAGACATGGTGGTCTCAGTGGCCGCCATATTGGTCATGTTACTACCCCCTCACTCAGCACCACCGCGGCTACCACTCTCCACCCCACTCAGCGCTGACACTAACCCCCCTCTCTGTTCAGCGCTGCCACTACTAATCCACCCCCTCGTCAGTGCCAACGCCACCCCCTGCTTACTGCCACTAGCCCCCTCCACGCAGCACCGCCAATACAGCCCCCACTCAATGCCGCCACTACCCCCCTTTCAGTACCTCCACTACCCCCTCATCGTACCTAATTGACTTGTTATGTGCATGGTTTCATAACTCCAAAGGAAATGGGCCCATTACAATTTTTCTCAAGCAAGATATTTCAGTAACAATTGAGTCAGAGCAGTGATTCTCAACCTTCCCTTCCCACTCACATACCACCTTAAGCAATCCCTTACTAATCACAGAGCACTGATGGCAAAGGGATTACTTAAAGTGGTATGTGAGTGTGTAATGGAAGATTCTAACCTGTTTTTTTAAACTTGCAGCTCTGGGTTCTGCAAGGCTGAGAACCTGCTTGTGTTTTAGAACCAGCAGACATAAGCTAAATTCCACCAAGGGGCCAGAGATGCTGTTATCTGATGAAAGGACATCTGTGTACCAAGAACATTTAATCTTCCTGCTTGTTTTGGTCACAGACTGTCAGAGGCCTAGCCTTGATGCAAAATAAACCATTGTATTCAAAGTGATAAGCTGAAAATTATGTTATTCGTTAATAGCCTAGCATGCTAGCTTGCTTGCTTATCTTTCTTGCTGTGCTGGGAATAGGTGCTTGGGTAAGCAGTTTTTGGGTAATATAAGCCATGGTCCCGCTGCTGAAGTTTGAGACTCTCCGAGAGGTGGCAACATCTCTCAGCAAGAAGAAGAACTTCTGGAGTCCAGCCAACGTCCCGGTCAGGGGAGGTGGAGAAGTTGCTACCGGCGCCCTGACAACCAACTACAAGTGTGCAGTCGTTGCCTCGCTTCGGCAGTTGGGACCAGTCCAAGAGTTGATAGGTATAGTTGGGAAGGGCTTGCATATTGTAGTGTGAAATCAGCTTTTGAATTTGTAATAAACATTTGTATAAACTGAACTGATCTTGGTGTGTGTGTCTATTTTCTTTCGGTAGCTCAAACACTGTGACCAATCTAAAACGAACAAAATGAGAGGTATAAGTTTACCCAAGACCTTAAGCAATCCCTTACTAATCACAGAGCACTGATGGCAAAGGGATTTTCTTTAAGTGGTATGTGAGTGGAAAGAAAAAGGTTGAGAACCACTGCACTAAAGTTTAACTGCTTTTAGAATTCAACATCTTTTTTTTAAAATAGTGTACTATTGGCATGTATAACAACAAACACATGGTGGGTAATGAAACCAGATTTGATTCATGCTCATGTTGACCACTTAATTCTATATCTTCCATCCCATCTCTCAGATTGCATTTGTATTCCATCTGATGCATATCTGCCTTTGGGACATGCTGCCCTATAATTTCTCTGTGACATTTCAAACCACTGTTTTAATAATAAATCCTTTTAACTAAACTTTAATAGGAAGAATATACAGTATCATTTCCAGATAAATAGATTGAATAACTTTTTTATAAACTATGTTATTCTTATCTCAAAGATCAAACACCAATGTCTACATTTGTGTACAGAAAATGAATAGTTTAAACTGACTTCAGCCAAACGTCATAATTTAACATATTTCGAGGATGTAAACTATCACGGTTTTTTCTCCAACACAAATTCAATATATAGGAGGATGGAGAAAGAAAGAAAAGAGAAATCAAAATGTAGATAGGAGAAAAGGAGTTTGAGAAATAATTTTGAAATAGAGGAAAATATAAAGACAAGCAAAACTACACTGAAACTCAGCAATTGTTGATGAATGTAGCTACATTTTTTGAAGGAAATTTAAAATTGATTTGAACTATAATTGCTTTAATTGGTATTGTGACTGTAGATAATCATTCCAGCAAGCTTCTCTGTGATGCCATAAAAATTTAAACAAAGGTGAAGAACGGCGTCAAAAATATCAGTTTGTAGAAGGCAACACAGGATATATGTAGTTGGCAAGTTAGAAGAATTTTAGGGCTTGGTGATTGAAGACAAAAATGCACCAAATGTCGGAAGATTGAGAGCTGAAGATAGTGATGGGAAAAACAGAATGTAGATGTGCAGAAGGCTGAATGCAGAAATGAGTGAAGTCATTAAAGAATATAAGTGAGATGGACTAAGGTGACTTGGTGTTGGTGCAACAGAAGTTTACAGATATTAGAGGGCAGATGATCAATTGATTTTGATGACTGTAATTGGCCAAATAACAGAAAATTTTGTTGGAAATCAAGATGGAAATCTGGAATTTGGTTGGGTGGTGACAAAACTACAATCTTGCTCTTATTAGGCCTTTCAAACTGCCGTGTAAAATGGTGTTAACTGGGCAATTTGCCCGTTTAGTGCCCCAATTATGCTGCAGTTAGAAAGGGTCTGACCCATCCAACCCCGTTGGAACCCAATCGGGTCCCTGATGGACCTCAGAGGTAGTCAGAAAACCCAGTTAAATGTACCTAGCTCGCATCCACAGGCGATTTGAAAATGAAAATGGCTTACCCGCTTATTCCGGTGACGTCACCATAGCCAGTATCTGAACATCTGGCAGTACTTCCGTTGAGTATGTGACTCGGAATTGCAGGGGCGAGATTCCCTCTTAAATTGCTGGGTTGACGATTTAATGGGTCAATCCCCCTGCAATTTAAAAGGTGTTTCTAGCACCTTTGCCCCAGTAATTGCACCCGGGTCCTGGGAGGGCTGCCCAGGTGCTGCAGTTTAAAAGAGGCTACTGACACCAAATCCAAGAATTGTATTATGGACTTGGGCAGATAGGCTGAAGGACCACACACCTGTCCGCATTGATAGGATGAAGGTAGAGAGAGTTAGTACCCTCAAGTTCCTGGTACTCCACATATTGGAGGCCCTCTTCTGGAGCCAGCACATTGAGGCAAGCAGGTAGATGGTGTGGTGAAGAAGGCATTTGGAATGTTGGCCTTCATAAATCGGAGTATTGAATTCAAGAGTAGGGAGGTCATGATGAAATTGTACAAGGCATTGGTGAGGCCAAATTTGGAGTACTGTGTACAGTTTTGGTCACCAAATTATAGGAAAGATATAAACAAAATAGAGAGAGTGCAGAGAAGGTTCACGAGAATGTTGACAGGATTTCAGGGTCTGAGTTACAGGGAAAGGTTGTGCAGACTGGGGCTTTTTTCTCTGGAGCGTAGAAGATTGAGAGGGGACTTGATAGAGGTGTTTAAGATTTTAAAAGGGACAGACAGAGTAAATGTGGATAGGCTTTTTCAATTAAGAAAGGGGGAGATTCAAACTAGAAGACATGGTTTAAGATTGATGGGGGAAAATTATAAGGGGAACATGAGGGGAAATTTCTTTACGCAGAGGGTGGTGGGGATGTGGAATGAGCTTCCGGCAGACGTGGTCGAGGCGGGATCATTGGTTACATTTAAGGAAAGACTGGATCGTTACATGGATAGGAGGGGACTAGAGGGGTATGGACTAGGTGCTGGTCAGTGGGACTAGGAGGGTGGGGATTTGCTACGGCATGGACTAGTAGGGCCGAACTGGCCTGTTCTGTGCTGTAAGTGGTTAGATGGTTATATGAATAAGACACACAAATGCCTCTGATTTCTAAGAAACCTGAGATTTGGCATATGGTCAAATACTCTATCAAGCTTCTATAGATGTGCTGTGGAAATTAAACAGACTTGTTGCCTTATGCCTGATTTATTAATTGGAGTGCCCAAGAATGCCGAAGGCTGTAGACAGTAGCAAACTTTCCTGTGTCTGGTCTCTGACCTCTCATCCATTGAAAACACCAATGATGTCCTTATGAAGGCAGCCATCATCATAAACTGACTCTCTCACAGTGATCACAACTTCTTGCTGTTACCTTCAGGGAGAACATACAGAAGCCTGAAGTCCAGCATCTCTAGGTTCAAGCAAACATTTTTTTTCAATGGCTATCAGGCTGTTGAACATCCACTTATTAAAAATAAATGACACCAGCACCACATAAAGACCAGTCTGCACTGTTGAAATGCTACTTTTTTCGTGCATATGATTGTAAATATTATATATGTTATCTTTCCATACTGGGTAATTTAATGTAATCTAAAGGATGGATACAACGATGGGAAATGTTGAGGAAATGGATAAATATATTTTACGTAGAACATTACAGGCATGATGCCATGCTGACCTAAAACACAGACTCAACGATCTAAACCTTCTCTTTCTCACACCCATAACCCTCTATTACATCCGTGCACCTGTCTAATAGTCTTTTAAATGTCCCTATTATAACCAGCCCCCACTATCACCCTGGCAATGCATTCCAGGCACCCACTACTCTATGCAAAAGAATTACACCCCTGACATCTCCCCTAAACTTTCCTCCTCTCATCTTATGCAGACGTCCTCTGGCATTTACTTCCATTGCCTCAAGAAAAAAGTTGCTGGGTGTCTACCCTACTACGCCTCTCATAATCATATAGACCTTTATTAAGTAGTCGCCCATCCTTCATTCCTCCAAAGAAAAAAGCCCTAAAAGCCCTATGCCTCCATAGCCAAGCTCTCCAGTCTAGATAACATCTTAATAAATCTCACGTGCACCCTCTCCAAAGCTTCTACACCCTTCCTGTAATGAGATGACTAGAATTGAACACAATATTCCAAATGTGCTCTAACTGGTGTTTTAACGTGCTGCAACATTACCTCATGGCTCTTGAACTCAAACCCAACTAAAGGAGACCAACATACCATAAGTCTTCTTAACTACCCTATCGACCTGCATTGCAACCATGAGAGATCAATAGATTTGGACTCCAAGGTCCAACTATTCTTCACACTGTTAAGAATCCTGCCATTTACCATATACTTCACCTTCAATTCCAAAATGCATCACTTCACATTTATCTGGATTAAACTCCATCTGCCACTTCTCTGTCCAATTCTATATCCTGTCTATATCTTGTTGTAACCTATGACAACTGTCTACACTATCCACAACACCTCTAACCTTTATGTCATCTGCAAACTTAGTAACTCTTCCTTCTAATTCTTCAGGTCATTTAGAAAAAGTTAAAAAGAGCAGGGGTCTCAGAACAGATCCTTGCAGAACCACTGGTCACTAACCTTCAGGCAGAATATGTTCCATCTACTACTACTACTACCCTCTGCTTTCTGCAGGCAAGCCAATTCTGAATCCATTCAGCCAGGTTTCTGTGAATTCCCTGTCTCTTGACTTTCTGAATGGGTTGACCATGAGGGACCTTGTCAAATGTCTTACTAAAATCCATATGCATCCCGTCCACTGCCCTTCCGTCATCAATTTATTTTGTCATTTCCTCAAAAAATTTCATAGGCTCGTGAGGCATGACCTTCCCCTCACAAAGCCATGCTGACTATCTTTGAGAAGACAAGACTTCTCTAAATGCTCATACATCCTGTCTCTGAATCCTCCCCAATAGTTAGCATACCACTAACATAATGGTTTACAATTCCCAAGATTGTCCCTATAACCTTTTTTTAAACAAGGGAGCTACATTTGCCATTGTAGATTTTAATTGCATTTTCAGGAGGATATGTGGAAAGAAATAAACTGGATTCAGTATAGTAATATTTTTATTTTCTTTAATGAGATATCTGTCCTTTCAGCATTGTCAGCATTTGATCCATTTTTTCTTAATGTGCAGTTAATTTTTTAGGCCATATTTTAATTTAAATCAATTTAATGACTAAAGAAGGAAGTAATTTCTTCAGAAAAAAAAGAGGTAATCTTATTCAAGAACTAATTGATGTGATAGTTGTAGTAGAACATGCCTCAACATGTCTGAGACTACATGACCGACTGTCAATCAGTGGACTTACCTCCTTTCCATCTGCCTGTAACTATTTTATAGTTTAGACTATAAAACAGAAGTTTTTGACTTAACTACTAAATTTAATATTTAATGTGAAAACAAATGTCAGCATCATGGAATATTGTAATTGTCATAGCTTTGCACAATATTCAAGAGATTACAGATTACAAGATATGGAATGATGCTTTTAAATGCAAGCATAAAAAAACAAACTGTGTCTGAAAGGAAATGAGTAATACTGTAGTAAGTAGCTCTAATAAATGTTGACCTTTGGATATCTAAGCATGAGTTGTACTGTGTTCCATTAAAAAAAATGAAGGGCTGACTTTTCAGTTAAAGTAGTATTTCCTATCGAGAGCTGCACTGTTCTTTAAGATAAATGCTGAGGTCAATTATTAAATAGATTTTAAGAATTTCAGCAGTTTTTTTTTCCTTATGACCCAACTAGTCAGGACATAGAATGGGGAAAATAACTCAATATTTAAACAAAACTGTAAATGTTATGGCAATATTTATGCATGTTTGACAGACCTACAATTTATTTTAAAATGTTATGAAGGACTGTACTTGTATATTTTCCTCTGATCTGCAAACTTTGCATAAGAGTGGAAGACATCAAAAAGTATATAAGATTCAAAAATATTTTAATATTTTTGGGTATTGATTGGGTATTAAATGTTTCAAAGACCTTTTTATTCATAATAGTTTTATTTCTTTTGAACATTTGTGTCAAAATACCAAATACACATTTTTTTAGATATTTAATAGTTAGACATTATGTTCATCTTAGATTCCCAATTTTCCGCAAATTGCTGAGGCAAATATTCTCGATTTACTTTTGGATTTTCCAACGTTTAATATCTCTTATTTACAATAATTTGCTTGACTCAAGAATAGCCTCTTTAGTTGGGATCAAGAGCAATCGGGAACATGATTTAAATCTTTGATTTCTGATGAGGTTTGGGATTCCATTTGTAATTTGATTAATACAACTTCCCTTTGTGCATAACATTGTTTATTGCAATTTAAAGTGGTCCATAGAGTACATTTATCTAAAGCTAAATTAGCTCCTTTTTATTCTGATATAAATCTTCTATGTGACAAATGTAAAATTGCAGATGCTTCCTTGGTTCACGTTTTGATTTTGCCCTAGTCTAGAAAAATTTTGGAAAGATATTTTTCACACACTATCAGTGATTCTCAAGTTTAAATTGGAATCTTAGCCTTTAATTGCCCTTTTTGGATTATCTGATGATGATGTTTTATTGACTTAATCTCAAAACCAAATTTTATCTTTTACTTGATAGCCGGATGTGCAATAATAATCAAATGGAAGGATAACACTCCACCTACACATACACAATAGTTAAATGATGTTGTGTCCTGTTTAAGTTTAGAAAAAGAAGATATGCCATTAAAGATTCAAATACTCATTTCATAAAGACATGGGGTCCTTTTATGGACCTTTACCATAATCTAAAGTTTTAAGACTGATCTAAACTTCAATGGTGTGTGTCGATTTCTGAGTTGTCATCACTTGATATCCACGTGTTAGTTTTCTTTTTCTAACCATGGTAAATGGAAGGGGTTTTGACCAAATGTTTTTTTTTCCTTTTTGTTTTTTTTTCCCTTCTGCAATTGTATATTAAAATGTAACTGTATGGTTTAATTTTGTATATTTTTAAATTTCAATAAAATGATTTTTAAAAGAATAATATTGGAATACTGTATGTCTCCATATGCTAACATATATATTTAATAATTTTTTTCCAATTCAAAATTATTTACGAACCTATTGGATAAAAAAAATTAATACTTTTAGCTGTGTGTGGACTGGGAGCGAACTAATTATTTCTTACTGAGTGCGCTTGACATCAGCTTTCTTAGTTTAAATTATGTGGCCAGATTCAAAGAAATGTGCTAGCAGATGCATTCAAACTTTAGATGATGCACTCCAAATTCTTGGATGCAATGAGTAACTATGATACTTATCATACATATTATATTCTAATGAACCAGATTACAGTTGCAAGGATTTTCTGACTAGGATCTTCGCTTTCCAGTCTTTGCCTGGTATTGAGTTAGAGGCATCCAGTGACATTGAACAAACCTAAGGAAAATATCTCTCATTGAAGACTTAAAAATGTAACGTTAATGCATGTTTGAAATTCACCAGGCCTAAAGCATATTTTCTGATCATAAGAGATTCAAATTAATGGAAAATAAGTAACAGGAAGTTAATGTTTCGCTTTAAACAACATCCATTAATCTTTGTAAAGAAGCTGGAGCTATTCATTTTGTATCCTGTCTATATTTTGTTGCAACCTATGACCACTGTCTACATTATCCAGAACACCTCTAATCTTTATATCATTTGCAAACTTAGTAACTCTTCCTTCTAATTCTTCAGGTCCATTAGGAAAAGTTAAAAAGAGCAGGGGTCTCAGAACAGATCCTTGAAGAACCACTAGTCACTAACCTTCAGGCAGAATATGTTCCAACTACTACTACTACTACTACCCTCTGCTTTCTGCAGGCAAGCCAATTCTGAATCCATTCAACCAAGTTCCTGTGAATTTCCTGACTCTTGACAACTCAAATTTTCATCTTTAGAAAGGAAGGGATGGAGAGTTTTTCATAAAGTCCTATATTGTATATTGAAGAATTAATTACTTAAGAAGAGAGATAAATTTTCTGATGCTGTTGTGTTCACTGATAGTAAAGAATGTGCAATATCAATGCAGAGCTGTGTTCCCCTGGAGAAAATTACCTATAACTTACGGAGAAAATATGACACCTTGCTTAAAATTTGGCAAGCGTACCTGCATTATATAGGTTCCTTGTGCTTTATCGCTCTGTCCACTCCCACCTATCCTCTCATTGAGGAGGGGTGGGAGGGATCCATCTTAATCAGGTTGAGTCACAAAAATTCAAAGACCTGGAGGGATCCCAATGAATCCTACAATTATTTTTTTTTACTTTGAGATTGTTTTTACTTTTTCGTGTGTTTTGTTTTACTTTTTGAACCTTAAGTCCCTAATTGGTCAGGAAGTTAAAGGGATACTGAAAAATACTACAGGAATTAGGGATAAGGGCTAATTTATTATTGTTTTTCTTTTTCGGGCAATTGTCTATTTAACTTTGTCTCTGGATGTATTAAATGGGATAAGGTTGGGAACACGAGAGGGGGGAAATTTGGACTCAACTGTGAAACCTTGTATGTAATTGGAAAATGTAGTGTGCTTTTATTATTATATATTATTATGGATTGTTGACACTGAGTTTGAAAAATTATAAATAAAATATTCAAAGGAAAGAATGTGCAATATCACATCTTGCTCTCAAAAGCAGACTGCATCATAAACGAAAGTGTAATAAATAGACAGTTTGTGAGTGTGGTAATTCAGTGCAGGTGTAAAGAAAGTGCTTTAAGAATTTGAAATTTCTGCTGCTCTTATTATTCAATGCATAACATTGCAGGGAAATTTATATAAACAATGCCAACTAAAATAAGTCAGAACAGATTGTGAATTCTAAATTGAATTAAGTAATTTTAAGAACTGCCTGTCTGTTCTGAGCAAATAGGACTCTTTTGGCGTCACTACCTTGAAATCTTAACTGTCAATCATTGAGTTGAAGAACGTTGAAGACATAAGAAGGGAAAAAGGCAGATCGAGCTTTTAAACAGTACATTTAGCTCATTGTGTCCACTCTGACCTGTGGGCACCCATCCATATTCATCCCATCTTGCATTATTTGCCTGTAACCTATAAATTATTGGAAAATCTTAATGATTTTTAGAAGACTGGCCACATTTAAATGAGTCATATTATAAGAAGTTTACAACATTGGATCCTTTGCAGAAACCACCTTAAATTCAATGTCGTTAGTAATTCCTTTTCATGCTCTGAACTTCTTTTATAGTAATTTGATCATATACTTTAACTTTTAATTGGGTGGGCTCTTTACTAAAAAAAATACAAGAAAACTTGACCTTCTCAACATGTGCTGAAGACTACTGCATGTGTGAATATCAAAAAATTTTATTACCAGTATTTTGTATTACTCTATAGCTTTACACTAGACTCATTAATTTCTTGTCCATCCTGCAGGTGCAGTGCTGAATGAAAGGATGAATAAAGTACTGGTCGTGCAAGATAAAAATAAGGTAAATTAAATTATAATCTATTCATATTCTTGTCAAATAAACATGAACATGTTCCAAGAAAATGTTACTTATTGAGGGACTGTTGTTAACTATCTATCTAATGATTGACCTATTCCAATAGTGATCTGTTAATCGGTCTCTACCACTTTGCATTGGCTAAATTTAAATGGCCTCCCACACACAACTAATATTTCAGTTTTTGACCATACACAATCTAGCAGTTTGTTACACAAAAACAGTGCACAGAAACATGAATCAGAGAAATCTACTCATAATGACTTTATACACCCACATTTACTGTGTACAGGTCTATCTTCTCATAACTTCAATACACTATATATGATACCTGCATTATCTGGATTTGCAACTCCAATATAGACGACATGGTTTATAATTCATATTGCAAGATCTCTGGAGCACTTACCCTAGAATTTTGTGGAAAATATAGATGCTAGCAACTGATTTGATTATTTGTAGAAAGTCAGAAAAATATTGAAAATATATTTATTCATATTCATAATTTCCTGTAAGGTGGAAAGATTGTAAGAGATGAATGAATCTAAAATGGCTAAGTAAGGAATTTAAGGAGGACATTAAGATGAAAGAGAAAAATATATAGTAACAGGAGTTAGTAGTAGGCTCAATGATTGGGATAAATTTGGAATCCAGAAAGAAGTAATCAAATAAGATTTTAAAAAAGTGAACTATGACAACTAATTAGCAAGAAATATAAAAGCTAACAAAACAGCTTGACTAAGTGCATAGAAATGAAAAGTGAACACAGATCCACAGGAAATAGCTATGGGGATAATGAAATGGCGAGGATAATGCTTTAATCTTCATGGGAGAAGAACATTAACTTAATACAAAAAATATGGGAGAGAATGAAATCACATCACCATCATTAAAATATGGGAAGGGTGTTGGGAGAATTAAATGTCATCAATATGAATGGAGGATAATAATTTATATAACTAATAAGGATAATAGCTAATGTATCCCTTGCACCTGATGATTTACATCCCAGATTCCTAAAAGAAGTGGCCACGGAGAGGTGGATGAGTGGTTGTAATCTTCAAAAAATCCATAGATTCTGGAGAGGTGCCAAACATTGGAAAACTACTAATGTTATACCCTAATTCTACAAAATGTGGGAAGCTAAAGGCATATGAATACTGGAGGGTTAGCAATGGGGTCCCCCTTCTGTCTATTGATGACATTCTTTGGGACCATTGCTTAAATAGGATTCAAATAATTATTGAGGATACCTACCATCCATCACTCAGTACCTTTGACCTTCTGCCATCAGGAAGCAGATACAGAAGCATCAAGATCTGGACTGCCAGGCTGGGAAATAGATTTTCCCACAGGCTTTGAGATTGATGAATGGTATCATGTAACCTTTGGTCTTTTATAACTGAAACTGAGTAACTTATTCCTGAATAGTTATACATATTTATATTTTTATGGATATCTGATTATAATATGCTGTGTCAGAAGTGTATTATATGCGTATATGAATTGTGTTTGGATATCAGATTCGATGGGTTCACAGAGAGACGAGTCTGGACACATGTTGTAATCATGAGTAACTTTAATGAACACTCAGGAGACAAACAGAGGAGAAGATCAAACGATACTCAATTGCTATATTACCAAACAAGAATATAGACATTCATATCGTACCAAGGTTGGACTCCAATACCAGTGGCTGCCTTACTCTACACATTCACACACGTGTACACATTCTACAGATAGGGACTTTCACGCACACACCCAGTTCCCTGTACCAAACGGGGTGTGGCTCTCTGCAAGCACTGACCTATCACAGTACAGTACTAGACTTAGCTTAAGTGTAGTGCACACCTTACTTGCAACACTCCCAGTGATGTCCACAGTAGCGACCTGGTGCGGAGCATTTACCATAAAGCAGAGAGAAAGAATGTGCTTTGCATTGATGTTGGCCGGAGTCCACCCTTGATTGACAGGTGATGTGACTTCTGAATAAGTTTCAGACAGGGAGGATACGTGACCACCCGCAATCCACAATATTCCAGACATACAGGGAGGCCAAATGTTTCTCCACAATCCACATATAACATTCCACCCCTCGGAAGTCACATCTCTCTACAATAACTACAAAAAACTCTATCTACATGTTATAAATAAAATATATATATATATGTGAAACTGAAGAGAGAAAAAAAAAGTGTTTAAAAATGATGCAAACCAAGTCGATCAAGTGCCTTCCATATGCTGGACAAGGCACATAATCATACTCAATGATAACGCCTCACCAGTCCCCCCCCCCCCCCCCCCCAGTCAAACAGGGTTGTTGTGTTTCCAATGGAGCAGGGTGCTGTGGGAGCTACTCTCCAGTGTCAGAGGGAGGGAAGAGAGAGAAAATTGTCTGGTCACTGGCTCACTTGCCAGGTTTCTCTGGGCTGGGTGGCAAATGTGTGCAACTTTATCACCAAAATCTGTGAGCAGGTTGTGCAAGGTCATCCATGAGGTACCAGAGCCCTCTATTGGCTCATGCATCCCACACCTTGGCTTCACATTTGAGTGCTCCCTCAGCACAGATTCCAGATGCCCATCACTGCGCTATCCCATGATGAGGCAGGGGACAGGCCAGCAGGCATACATCCAGAGTGTACTTGTATCTCCTGGGAGTGCCCCATTTTTCTGGGCTATCATCTGACACCAGGATGCCATTCCTGCTTGTGTTCCCTTTAAATGGATACCACAAGTGTCTGTGTTGGTTCCCTATAACAATAGCCAGGAAGAGTCAGGACTAAAAGTTGGCTAAATTAGTAATTTTAAATAAAAGCTCCTGAAGCACCCTCCCCATGACATTTATTTCTGTTAATGGGAGGGCTGGTGGGGATACTGTCATTGTTGAATGGAAACAAAATATATACAATATTTCTTTGGTAGTATTTGATCTGTAACACTGTACTTATAAACTGTAACATTGTAATAGTGATCTGTAATTCCAATTTCTTGAGTGTGTTGAGGGACATTACAGGTATGCGACACTTAACGTCAGTTCCAGCAATGTCTGACCGCATATATATCCGCGGTCCATGGTCCCATAAGGTTATAATAGAGTTCGGAAATCCCAATCGCAGAACGGGACATAGCGGATGTAACCGGACGTACGCAACAACTTCCCGCGCATGTTTATCTCGTCTTTTGTATATAAAGGGTTAAATATGTAAGTACTATACTGTACTTTCTATCTATCATGGTTCCCAAATGCAGCATGTGATAACAGCAGCAAGAGGCAAAGGAGAAGTATCAATTTGGAAGTGAAACAAAAGTTTATTAAACAACACAAAGGTGGAAAAACTATGAACGCTATTGCTCACGATTTAGGCATGTCGCACTCGACAATCACAACAATCCTCAAAAACAAGAAAGGGTTCTCCAAGCTGTTAAAGGATCAGCTCCACTGAAAGCTACAAGGCTCATGAAAATTCAAGAGGGACCTATATCAATATGGAGAATATGCTAATGTTGTGGATTGAAGACCAAACACAAAAGCGAGTCCCTCTCAGCACATTGAAGATCACTGCTAAGGCACGATGCTTAAAGAAAAAGCAGGACCTGACCATGATAATGAGTTTAGTGCGAGCTCTGGGTGGATCAGGCGCTTCAAACAACGTTTTTCACTGCATAACGTGGAAGTGAGTGATGAGTCTGCAAGTGCTGATGTGAAGGCAGCAGAAACAACACATTGGTCTGAATAAAAGAGAGGCAGTAATTCCTGCCAGTCGTGGAATGGTTGAGATAAATGAGATGGGTCGTGGCGCAGATGCATTTTGTTCTGTTTTTTAATTTCAGGTTACTTTGGGTTTTTTCTTAAGTTTCTTTAAGGGTCTGTGATGTTACTGATAATTGTTTTTTTTTTAGTTTGTTTAATCTGTATAAACGTTGTGATCTTAGGGTATGGGGAGAGAGGGGTAGGAGGAAAAACAGACTCTATGTTGTATCCCATTGTTGAGGGAGATTGTATTGTTTGGATTTGTGAGAATCTTTGAAAATCAAATTAAACTAATTAAAAAATGAATTTGTTGAAGCCTTAGATAAGCTCATTGTAGAGGGATGTCACTTGCCCTAGCAAATTTTTAATCTGGATGAAATCTCTTTATTCTGGAAGGGAATGTCTGAAAGGAGCTTTATCCATAAGGAAGCCAAGTCAATGCCAGGCTTTAAGGTTTTTAAAGACAGAGTGACAGTGTGGTTAGGAGGCAATGTTGCGAGCTACAAATTAAAGCCATTTCTTATTTGGCATAGTGAAAACCGCAAAGATTTCAAGAACATTAACAAACGTACCTTACCGGTTTATTACAGGAGCAATAAAAAGTCCTGGATGACACAATTGCTGTTTCAGGATGCCCTTCTCGATTGCTATGCCAGTGAAATGGAGAAGTACTGCTTGGAAGAAGGCATACCTTTCAATATTTTGCTAATTGTAGACAATGCTCCAGGACATCTTCCTTTCATTGGTGACCTTCAGCCCAACATCAAAGTGGTGTTTCTCCCACCAAACACCACCTCTTTAATCCAGCCAATGGACTAAGAGGTTATTGCAGCATTCAAGGCCAACTACCTGAGGGGGACCTTTGCTCAGGCTGTTGCTGCTACTGGTAACACTGGCAAGATACTGATGCAGTTCTGGAAGGAGTACATTTTCCACTGCCTGAAGAACTTTGCTTGGGCTTGGGATGATGTGACCAAAGAGTGCATGAATGGCATATGGAAAACATAGTATGTGCATGAATTTAAGGGATTTGAAAAATATAATGAGATTACAATGATTAATACAACTGATGTCGACATGGTGAAAAAACAACCTGAGCCTGGACATAGATGATGAGGACATTGAAGAACTTCTTGAGATGGCTCCTGAGAAACTAACAAATGAAGAGTTGCTGGAGATAGAGCAGGAGTGAATACGTGAAAAAGAGGCGGCAAGGGAAAAGGAAATTGCAGAAGGAGAAGAACAGGTGCGGGTGAGGTTCACTGTTAAGGTCTGCAAAGAATGTGGCTAACCCTTTAACATCTTGCTGAAAAGATGGACCCAAACACTGCCTGCTTTTCACTGATAGAGAGGAATGCTCATGCAGTGTTTGCTGCATATAAAGAAATTTATGAAGAAAAGGGAAAGGCAAACTATGCAAACAACACTGGACATATTCCTGAAGAAACCAACACCTCCCCGAGAAGAGCTTCAGACAGGTTCTTCAGACATTAGAGTGTCAGTTCATCAGTGGGGGTTATTTGACCTGAAACTCTTCCAGTGGAACACTATGAGGAAGTTGAGAGCAGTGATGTGGATGATTTTGTTCCTCTTTGTTAAATTGTGTGTGATCTAGGCTAAGAAAGTGGTTACATAAAAGTTTAAAAAGTGAAAAAAAATTAAACAGTTTAAAGTTCAGTATCCCATATGCTTTGCTAAGTATACACAATAATATATTGTTTACACAATGTCCACATTGCAAAACACCCAAATTCACAAAATGTATTGTAGGCGTTAAGCGGCATATACTATATTACCACAGCTCAGGGTGAAATTAAAAAGAGAGAGAGAAAAAAGCAAAAGGTACATAACAAAAGCTGCACTCAGAATGTGTATAACAGAAGATGCGGTCATTGTTGAGCTCGAGTGTCCAATGGTGACATTTCCATGGCAACAGCTGTTGTATGTCTGCTTGAAAATTCTGTGCAAAATAAGTAACAACCACTCCTGCAGCTAAAACGAGCTGATGCTAATAGCTGGAATCAGTGATGGGATCGCAGCAGCGTTTTGATGAGTATTTCGTAGAATCTCACATCGAGAAGAGGGACAGTTTGAAGGGTCGTCTTCTCCTGTGGGGGAGGAGGCATGGGGGATGTTTGGAGAACTCAAAAGATAGATTAGTCAGGAGCCACTTTCAGTGGGGGAGGACCAAAGGGGAGGCTGTTCCAGGCTAGAGTGGGCAGCGGATAGAAAGCTCCACCCCATGGGGCTTCCCCTGCAATGCTCTCTCAAGAGAGCATACATGCCTCTGTGAGTTACTGGCAGAGTGGCATCGCCGAACTTGCCTTCAGCCCTTCAAACTTGTGTGGGTGCTCCCCCCTCCATGTGGACTAATCCCTCGAGGAGGCTAATGACTTTGTTCCCAATCACCAGCCTCACGAGGGGTAAGACCACCCCTTTCAAGATCAAAACGTGAGGTGGTGACTGAATAGACATTGGAGACCCCCTCATCCAACAGCCATAGCAAGGGCATGACTAGGTGTTTGCCTGGCTGCTGATGGTATTGGTCCCTTAGCCCTGTTAGTTCCTTGGAGGAGTAGTCCCGGGTGTCCATTACCTCAAAGTGAGCACATATGTACCCAAGGTCCCCCCCATCTCCTCGTTTTGGAGGGTTGGCAGGGTGCCCTTGTGGCAAACCTGGGACCATGTCAGACTTACAAAGGCTCAGGCCCACAGGAGGGAGGATGTGTGTCATAAGACTCAGTTTCCTCCTGGTCATCACCATCCATCCTCACATACCTATCCCTCAACTATGTGTCGATCCCCTCCCCTGCTGGACAAAGGTTCAGATTTTGCCTGGGTCGGGCTGTCAGTCAGACCAGCCAGCTGCTGCATTTCAATCAGCTTGGAAGTTGCCTTCATGACTTTCATTTCTATGTTGATCTCTTGCACTTGGGCAGTCTGCACAACAGACTGTAGTGCCCAACAGTGATGCTGCAGGAATTCTATCTCCATGTCTTTCTGGATACCCTGATTACTTAAATTGGGCATTATACCACACTGGCACCTAAGGTGGAATATTAGTAACCATAGAACTCCCCCATGACTCCCCTTGGCCTTGGAAAATATTGATTCCTCCAGTGGTACCCTATCTTCTCTCCGTGGGGGTCCAGCCTGTTGATCTAGTTGTCTGGCATGGCATGTGACGGATGGCGGTCCACCCAGGGATTTTATATTCCAACTCCAGGGTACCTTTTGCATCTGTGGGTTGTCTCCTGTTGCCCCAGTCACATTCACTCAACAGGACACCCACACACACTCATTAGTATGATTTCCAACTTGGTTAGTACTTCACGTGTGTCCAACAGAAACTCTTTGAACCCTGCTCTTGGCACCAATTGTTGTGTTTGGAAGAATATTAGGTTTGGTGGGTTCACAGAGAGACGAGTCTGGACATGAGTGTTACAATCACACGTAACATTAATGAACATACCGGAGACAAACAGGGGAGAATGTAAAACAATACTCAATTACTATATTACTAAAAAACTATACAGATATTGTTACAAGCCCAGAGAACCCCAAAACCCAGCAGCAACAGAAATTCACCAAGACCAATGGTTACTTAAACAAAAGTTGCTTTTAATTATCTTTAAACATGAAAACAGGATCAAATGCTAACTTATTGCTATTAACTTACTTCACCTAGCTTAACACCCTTCTAATTCTAAGTGCACATGTATATAATGTGTGTGTAAGTTTAGAAAAGTTATTTACTTCACAGTCTAATCTCACTTCTCATTCCTCCAAGTTCACTGGTTGCAGGCAATCCTTATACTGTGCACAGAATTTAACATTTAAGAAGTTCACCAGATTTTGGTGTTTGAAAGGTAAATGGTTACTGCTCAGGAAGGTTCTTGTCAGTTTTCAGAGAGAAATATTCACTGGACACAAACTGATTCCTTCTAGTCAGCCACATCAGTGTCTTCACGAAGAAACCTGCTCCATCAGGGTTTTCCAGATGATAACTTCATTCTTTCTGGTCACCACAGATTTCCTGTTTGTTTGCCTTATTTCAAGTGAAACCCTAGGCAGCCAGTCCTCTCCTCTTGTATGGAGGTGCAAAACTTGCCCAAACAAGCCTTTCACGTGAAGCAACATTTCACTTGTACATCCAGAGGACTTATTTACTGCATCCGGTGCTCCCTTTGTGGCATTCTCTACATCGGAGATGGGCCGCAGACTGGGAGATCACTTCGCTCAGCACCTCCTCTCCGTTCGCAACCACATCGACCTCCCAGTAGCCAACCATTTCATTTCCAAGTCACATGTCTGTCCGTGGTCTTGTGTTCTATCCCACCCAGACCACCCACAGTTGGAGGAACACCTTATTTTCCATGTGGGCATTCTCCAGCCAGATGACATTAACAAAAGGCCCTTTCAAGCTGCCGTGTAAAATGGGGTTAACCAGGCAATTTGAACAGTTAGCGCCCCACTCACGCAGCAACTTGAAAGGGTCCAACCCAGTCAGTGTGGTCCAAATCCAACTGGGTCCCTGACCTACCTCAGAGGTAGTCAGGGAACTCCATTAAACTGACCTAGGTCGTGTCCTCCATCGGCTTGAAAATGAAAATGGTCGATCCGCTGGCATCATAGGGAAACCCCTGGGTGAAGTGCCTGTCATGATCAGGTGGGGAGAAGGGTCGATGCCATGAGGCATATTGTCTGAAATATTGTGGATTGCAGGTGATCACTTGTCCTCCCTGTCTGAAACTTATTCAGAAGTCATATCACCAGTCATTCAAGGTTGGACTCCAGCCACTCATTAGTAGTAAATCACAAAAATCTGTAGACACCGTGGTTGAAGTAAAAACATTAAATGCTGGAGAAGCTCAGCAGGTCAAACAGTGTCCTTTATGTAGCAACGGTAAAGATACACAACTGACGTTTTGGGCTTGAGCCCTTCATCAAGGTATGAGAGAATGTCGGCAAACATCCGAAGAAAAAGATAGGGTGGGGGAGGGGTGGGAAAGGGGGGGGTGGCAAAGGCAGGAGATGATAGGTGGAGAAAGGAGGAAGGGGATAGCAGCAATAAGGGGAAGGAAGGATATCTGGGTGGGTGGAAGAACTTGAAAACCAGGAAAGGGGGAGGGGAAAGAAAAGTTGACCAGGTTTAATGGAAAGCAGTAAAATCAATTGGCACTTTAAAACTGCAGCATCTGGGTAGCCCTCCTGGGACCTAGGTGTGATTACTGGGGTAAAGGTGCTTCCAGCACCTTTTAAGCTGTTTCCAGCACCTTTTAAGCTGCCTCCAGCACTTTTTAAGCTGCTTCCAGCACCTTTTAAGCTGCCTCCAGCACCTTTTAAGCTGCAGGGGGATTGATCCATTAAATCACCAACCTGGCGATTTAAAGGAGATCCTATCCCCACGAAGACGCGGTATGTGATACGTTACGCACTCAAGGGAACTATTGGTAAGTCTGTCTCCCCTGTCAGTCACCTCCCCAGCTGTCAGTCTCCTCCCACCCTTGTCAGTCTCTCCCCCCCCTCGTCAATCACCACATTCCCAGTCAGTCACCCTCTCCCCGTCAGACGCGACCCCCACCGTCAATCAACACCCACCCCGTCAATCGTACCTCCCCAGCAATGTCCCACTGCCGTGAACATTGAATTGTCACAACCAGAGTGGCGTTTGCAGCAGCGCCAGTGTGTCTACAGATTTTTGTGATTTACTACTAATGAGTGGCTGGAGTCCAACCTTGATTGACAGGTGATATGACTTCTGAATAAGTTTCAGACAGGGAGGACAAGTGACCACCCACAATCCACAACAGTGTTTGTGCACTGTTGCCGAGAGAAATGCTATTTTGTCTGATTTTACATATATAATATGTTGATAATAAGCTTAACTTTAAACATCCATTATTATAAAGATGTTAGAATTAACTATTACATTTGGTAACATTTGGAAACTTTTCATTTGATCAAGCAGTCGGGAGAGGTTCATGAATGGGAAATAATGTCAGATAAATTTCTTAGAATTCTTTGAGTATTATTAGCCAGAGTGGATAGAGGGCTAGTGGTAGATTAATCTTTAGATTTTAAAAAGATATTTGACGTTACCACACAATATCTAATTTTGCCTGAGGTTCTGGTTATAGCATATTAGTGTGGATAAAGGATAACCTAACTCACAGAAAGCAATGGATGTGGATAATGGGTCATTTTTAGGAAGGCATTCTGTGACTCAGAATGTCACAGGCATCAGTGCCACAATATAACTGTTAATAATCTAGTTTAATGATTTAGAGGAAATAGCAATTGTGCAGTAGCCATATTTGCAAATGATACAAATGTAGATGAGATGGCTAGCTGGGGAGTATATAAACAGTTTACAGAGAGAGATTGTTAAATGAATGGCATAAAAGTTGAGAAATAAAGTGCAATATGAAAAGAATGATAAAATGTGTTATTTAAATTGAGAAAGAGAATAGACAGCTATATAACAAAGGGATTTGAGAGTTCTTGTCATGAAACACAAAGTTAGCATGCAGGTACAACAGGTAATACGAAATGCTAATGGAAAGAAGGTTGGAGTATAAAGTAGGAAAGCCTTGCCGTAATGTACAAGGCAGCAGTGAGACTACATCTGGGATATAGTGTATTTAAGGTAAAATATTTTATCAATAGAGGCATTTCAGAAAACATTCTCAAGAATGATTCTGAATATGGAGGGAATATGTTAGGAAAAGTTAATAGGTTGAGTCTGTACTCACTGTAGTTTAGAAGAATGACAGACAATGTAAGATTCATGGGGGAACTTGACAGGTTAGCATATCAAAATATTTAAACCCATTGTTTTCAAAGAACCACCAAGATAAAAGCCCTCCAGCAGCTGAGGTTAAGCAAGCATGTACCCAGTGAACCTTTTTCAGATGAAAACTATAATATGAGAGCATAGATGAAATAGCTGATACAGATGTAAGTTTATGTTCATGTTACTTTGTCCAACCTATTAGAAATCCTGTAGAATATATCAAGAAACAAAGACAAAGTGTATGATCCTTGGTGAAGTCTTAGTCTGGTCCTATGTCATCTATCTATACCTGGTGCCACCTGGAATACATTTATGCATTCCAGGAATAAACATTTGCCAATTGACAATTCATTGTGTATAATGGAATGGGTCTGAAGACGATAACAATTATAGTGTAATCCATCTTCCAATAAATAACAATCCATTTGAAGTCCAATCCTGGAACAGTGTAGAGGGTTAATGAGATAAGGATATTCTCAGGGTATTGGCACGCATGCTTTCACCAGTTCACTACTTCACCAAGAATACCTAGCATCTGAACCTACCTGACTGATCACCCATGTGGGACCTTGTCAAAGGCCTTAATAAAGTCAATGTAGACAACTTCAACACTTTCTTTTGTCAGCTTTCCTGATAGCCTCCTTCAAAACCTCTAAGATTAGTTAAACATGACCTACCAAGCACAGAGCCACGTTGATGAACCCTAATCAGTTTCTGGCTATCCAAAAATTTGTATATCCAATCTCTTAGAATACCTTCCAATAATTTACTTGCTATTGACATCAGGCTCACCGGTCTATAATTTCCAGGGTTACTTTTGGAGCCATTTTTAAACAACGGAACAATGTGAGCTATCCTCCAATCCTCCCGTGATGAAGGACATTTTAAATATTTCTGCTAAAGCTCCTGCTATTCCTACACTATCCTCCCTCAAGGGAATATCTTGTCAAGCCCTGGGGATTTATCCATCCTTATTTCCTTTAAGACAGCAAGCACTTCCTCCTCTTTATTCTGTATAGGTTCATTGACTTTGCTGCTTGTTTTCCTTACTTCCCAGAACTTTGTGCCCATTTCCTGAATGAACACTGATGAAAACAAAAGCATTTAAGATTCCACCCCCCCCCCCCCCATCTCTTTTGGCACCATACATAGCCAACCAATCTGATCTTCGAGGGGACCAATTTTGTCCCTTACAATCCTTTTAATATACATGTAGAAACCCTTAGGACTTTCCTTCACATTGTCTTCCAAAGCAACCTCATGTCTTCTGTTCACTTTCCTGATTTTGCTCGTGAGGTTTTTCTTGCATTTTCTATAGTCCTCAAGTACCTCATTTGCTCCATGTTGCCTTTACCTGGTATACTCCTCTCTCTTCTTCTGAACCAGATCCCCAATATCCCTTGAAAACCAAGGTTTCCTTTGCCTACTAACCTTGCCTTTAATCTTGACAAGAACATTAAAAAAACTTTGTACTCTCAAAATGTCACCTTTGATGGTTCTCCACTTACCTCGCACATTATTTCTCCGAAAACAACTTATCCCAATCCATGCATTCTAGATCCTTTCTCATTTCCTTATAATTGGTCTTTCTCCAATTTAGTGTCTTAACCAAGGCCCAGACCTATCCTTCTCCATAATTAACTTGAAACTAATGGCATTATGATCACTGGATCCAAAATGTTCCCCAACACATATTTTTGTCACCTGTCCTGTCTTGTTCCCTAATAGGAGAAAACTTTCCTGAACACATTTGACAAACTCCAAGCCATCCAGCCCTTTTCAGTATTGGAATCCCAGTCAATATGTGGAAAATTAAAATCTCCTACTATCACAACCTTATGATTCCTGCAGCTGTCTGCAGATTTGCTTCTCCAATTCTCGCTGACAATTGGGTGGTCTATAATACAACCTAACAATTTGGACATACCATTCCCATCCCTCCACCCATAGCCTCAACGGACAAGCCCTTTGGTCTGTCCTGCCTGAGCACAGCTGCAATATTTTTCCCTGACGGCAATGCCACGCCTTCCCTTTTCATCCCTCCCATTTTACCGCAGCTAAAAAACAGAAGCCCAGAGCATTGAGTTGCTGTCCTGCCCCTCCTCCCCTCCTGTAACCATTTCATTAATGGCCACAGTGTCATAATTCCACTTGCCAATCCTCGATCTACGCTCGTTTGTCTTTCCTGCAATACTCCTTGCATTGAAGTAGTTCCTTTACTCCTCCACACTTTGCCTTTGCCATCACATTGATACATGCTAATCTTGGTCTCATCTCTCCACAAGACCTTTTTCCAGAATTCTGCAGGCTCTTTTAAATACTTCTTGGCAAACTGTAATCTGGCCATCCTTTCAGTGGCTAACTAGTGCAGAAGAAATTCCTAAGAGAATGCTGTATAGTAAATTAGAAAATGGTTATACGCAGTTTGACCATTCCAAATTCCATTCCAAGAACTTCATCGACATGCAGACAGAACTTGTTTTGATGACCTAGGAACACAGTAATGTCATTGTAAAGAAACTACTTCCTCAGGTGTTTGCTGCAATAATCAAGGATTCACACCACCCAGGACATGTTACATTCTCACTGCTTCCACCAGGAAAGGGATATAGATGTCACAATATCACCAAGTTCAGGAACAGTTGCTACACCTCCACCTTCAGTCTCCTAAACAGCAGACTCAATCAGAGACTGACTTAAGCACTCTGACTTTGCACATACTTTTTTTTTTGTTTTGCACAGTTAGTTTGTTTACATTTCTTTCCTTCTTTATACTTAAGAACAAGACATAGGATCAGAATTAGGCTATTCAGTCCATTGAGTCTGCCCTGCCATTCAATCATGAGCTGATCTATTTTCCCAGTCAGCCCCACTGCCCAGCCTTCTCCCCATAATCTTTGATGCCCTGGCTAATCAAGAACCTATCACTCTCTACCTTAAATACACCTAATTACCTGGCTTCCTCAACCACCTGTGGCAACAAATTCTACAGATGTATTACCCTCTGGCTTAAAAAAAAGACTCTGCATCTCTGTTCTAACCTTATTCCTTTCCATCCTGAAGTTGTGCCCTTTTGTCCTCAACTCTCCCACCATGGGAAACAACCTTTCACATCTATTCTCTCTGTGCATTTAAACATTCGGGATGTTTCAATAAGATTCCACCCCCTCCCCCTACCATATTCTCCTAAATTCCAACAAGTATTGGCCAAGAGCTTTCAAACACTCCTCATTTGATGGCCCTTTCATTCCCAGAATCATCCTTGTGAACTTCCTCTGAACCCTCTTCATTATCAACACATCCTTTCTTAATTGAGAATTCCCAAAATTGCTCACATTACTCCAAGAGAGGGCTCACTAGTGCCTTATAAAGCTTCAACATCACATCCTTTCTCTTATATTTTGCTCAGTGGTTAGAGCAGGGGTCGCAAGTTCGTTCCTTGCTAGAGCCTCATTTCTGTGAGGGGCGCTGGACAAACTGGTGACTCTTTGTCTTCCTTTCGGTAGACAAAGTTAAAGAATTTCATGTATGTTACATTCTAAATGTAGTATTACTTGACAATAATGGAACCTTTACCTTTGAAATGAATGCCAGCATTGCATTTGCCTCCGCCATTGACTCAACATGCAAGTTTACCTTCAGGCTATCCTGCATCTGGTTATTTTCAATTTCATTCCCAATTAGAAAAGTCTGACCATTTATTTTTTTCTACCAAATTGCATGACTGTCCACTTTCCAACATTGTATTTAATTTGCTACTTCTCTGCCCATTTTCTAAATCAGTCTAAGTCCTTCTGCAGCCTCCCTATTTCCTCAACATTACCTGCTCCTCCACAGACCCCTTTGTATCATCTGCAAACTTGGCCACATAGTTATTCCTTCCATAATCTGATTCATTAATATACAACATAAAAAGAAGTGCCCCCAACACTGACCCCATGAAACACCATTAGCATCTGGCAGCCAACCAGAATATGATCCGTGTAAGGTAAAAGTAAAGGTTCCACTATTGTCATGTAATACTACATTTAGAATGTAACATAAATGAAATTCTTTAATTTTGTCTACAGTAGGGAAGACAGAGAGTCACCACTTTGTCAAGTGCCCCTCCCAGAAATGAGGCCCCAGTATTCCGACTCTCTGCTTCCTGCCAATCAGCCAGTGCTCTATCCACATTAGTATGTTTCCTCTTATACCATGTGCTCTTATCTTGTTAATTCGCCTCATGTTTGGCACCTTATCAAAGGCCTTCTGAAAATCCAAATGCACAACATCCACTGAATCTACTTGTCCATTCTTCAAAGAATTCCAATAGGTTTGTCAAGTAAGATTTTCCTTTAAGGAAACCATACTGGCTTTGGCCTATCTTGTCATATGTCTCCAAATACTCCATTACTTCATCCTTGACAATCAATGTCTTCCATCAGACTAACTGGTCCATAATTTCCTCTCTGCTGCCTTCCTCCCTTCTTGAATAGTGGGGTGACATTTGTGATTTTCCAGTCCTCCAAGACCATACCAGAATCTAATGATTCCTGAAAGAGCATTATCAATGCCTCCGCAATCTCTACTGTTACTCTTTCAAAACCTAAGGGTGCAATCCATCTGATCTGTAAGACATATTAATCCTTCAACCATTGAGCTTTCTGAGAACCATCTCCCTTGAAATAGTAGCTGCACCACTTTCCCTTCCTGATACCCTTCAATATCTGGCACACTGCGAATGACTTCCTCAGTGAAGGTTGATGCACTCATTTAGTTCTTCTGCCATCTCCTTGTCTTCAATTATTATTTCTCCAGTGACATTTTCTAATTATCCTATCTCTACTCTCCCCTCTCTTTTACTCTTTATAAACTTGAAGAAGCCTTTATATTCTCTTTGATATTATTTGCTAGTCTACTTTTATACTTCATCCTTTCCCTCCTTATGTTTTTTAGTTACCTTCTGTAAAAAGGTAACTAAAACCTTCCCAATCCTCTATTTTTCCCCATTATTTTAGCTTCCTTGAATGCCCTCTCTTTTGCTTTTACGTTGGCTTTAACTTCTCTTGTTAGCCACAATGTGACATTTTCTATTTGAGTATTTCCTCTTTTTTGATTTGTATTTATCCTTCACCTTCTTGTATAAATGCCATCCATTGCTGCTCTGTCATCTTCCAAACTTTGGGCAGTTACTCTCATGACACTGTAATTCTCTTTACTCCACTGAAATACCTACAAATCTGATTTTAGTTTCTCCTTGTTCAATCTTAAATTTAACTCAATCTTTTTTGTATACATATAATTTCTTGAGTACAATTTTGCACTACTAATAAGTCAAAATTTGGCCTGACCCTCAGGAAAAAGATATGATATCATGTATGTACTCTTGTCAAATAAATCTGAACTTTGAACTTTTAGGATTATATGGCGTACAATAGGTGTGCTTGCCATTCCACTACAGAGGAAGTAGACTGAGTTACAGAGCATCACTGTGCCACTTTGGTTGAAAGTAAGAAGGGGTAAAGACATCAACTTGCCCCAGCGCATTTCCTGAATGTTTCTTTGGCCACATGCTTCCTTTGTCAGAGTGGCCATACTCAGAACAATTACCAGTAACTGTATTACATTAGTGCTGTGAACAGAATGTTAAGAAAAGTTGGTTCCCTCTGAGTGCATTACTGCTCTTAATCCAACAAATCTTTTCAAGTTTCAAAAGGAGACAATCCAAATGTGTTTTACATAATGATTGATATCAATTGTCCTCACTGTCTGCACCAAATGTGCATGTAAATGATGTAATTAGGTGTAATTTTAGGAACTGTGGAGCTTTGTTGCATTTGAGCTAGTTATACATAATAATATTAAATTAATTCACATTGTGCACAAATTAACTTCCAAACATTGGAATTTTGTGGGGATTCTCTCAATCTTTCGCCAAAACACCAGGAGATGATTTGTGGAAATATCTGGTTCTATTATTTTTTGCTTGTTTTTTATTTATTAGCTATTGTCTCAAAGGGAATTGAGGAAATTCTATAGAAAGTCTTCCTACATTATGTCTGAAGTGATGGAAAGTTTTAGTGGCATATCATAATCAGGCTGAATAGCAACAATGTAATGATACTATAGTTTGGAATAGAGACAGAAGCCAAATGTTTACATGCATTATGGAAAGCATTGGCTGCAGCTGAAAAGATAAATGAGACAGTGGGCATGGAATTGACTGAACCAGTATCCACACATAATAAGTGCTCAGCTATTCAGTGTTTGGCTCTAACTGTTCACAGATTTTTTTTTCCTTTCAATTTTGCAAATGACTACAACTGATCTGTTCAACTCTCATTGCAAAGAAAATGAAACTTAATTTGAATAGCAATTTCTTGCTATATCAACAATTAGACTGACACTGAGCGCTTTGTGCAGCTTGAATCAAATGTATGGAACACATTTTTGAAAGTTTGTCAACAACATCATTAAGGTAATTAGATGCAGGCCTTTAGTCTACTTTCCTTTTGGCCAGAGGCAAATGTAGAAAATACTTTGTCTCTGGTAACTTTCCAATTCAACAAACCTCCATATTCCATCCTGAAGTAAAAACAGAATCTTGATACATCTCTATCTGTTTTATGCTGGAATCCATGCTAATAAAGATTGTAAAAGGATGTATTCAAAGGCAAGCTAAATTATATTATTTCCTATTACAGAGACAGAAAGAAAAGCACTACAGGAACAGACACATACTATTTGGGAAGTAATAATGATTTAACAGTGTACTTTTCCAAAATCAAGTAAAACTGATCTAAACCTTACTATAGTGGGCCCCAGTAAGTCTCGGGCAGTTTGGCAAGCATAATATATTTTTGGCAGGCAGCCTTCATTTTTATGCAACAAGTACTCAACTGTCAAGGATTTAAAAAAATATGTATTAAGGAATATTTCATTAAAATTGTATAAAGGTTTGCAAATTGCCAAGGCAGCCTCTGGGTGCTGTTGGCAATTTACTATGAAAGATTATTGAAAATAGAAAGTATATATTTTTTAAACCGTACATTTTCAATCCAAGGAGGCTAAAATAAACTAACCTGTTACTGAGCCCCTCAGACTTTTCCTAGCAGAAACATTGCAAATCAAGTACAAAAAATAATACGCCAGACTGTTTGCAATTTTATAGTAGGATCACAGAAAAGGTTAATTTTGCTTCTGGAACTCGCATTCTGGACTTTAGTCGGAAGTTTATAAAAACTCTTTACTGTTCCAGAAATAGTTACAAATCCTGAAAACCAGGTTTATTTATTGAACAGCAAAGTTGGTGTTGTTTTGTGCTTGTTTGTAGCCTTGACAACAGGAGACATGTAATGAGCTGGCTTCTTACTATTTAGCAAAAAACTGGAAGGGTTAATCGCAAGTCAGGGGAAATCCCAGCAGCAACCCACCTGGTATGGATTAAATCCTGAAATGAACCTAAGAACTTCAAGTAAAAAACACACATTGGACCTGGTTTTAAATTTTAAAATAGGTTCTGCTCCACCAAAGCCAAACTGATCTGCTACAAAATCATTATAATTCTAAACAATTACACTAATTCAAAATATTACAATTAGAAATGTTATCGGGACATAATTGGAAAATAAATGGTGGAGAAGATAGGGTTATTGATTCCCTTTGCAGTGGCGATGATATTCATAATAATCAGTAAATATTATACCTTTTAATAAGGGGCATTAGAGCTTTTAATTTCCAGTAAAATATTGTTAAGTCCAGGTAGTGTAAAATCTATCTAGACTTGGGTCCTACAAAGACTCTGTGATGTGGGAGGTGGAATGATGCTGGATGTTAATGGCACTAGTTTCTTCATGTTGCAGCCATTTAGCAGCCTCATCTAAGCACAGGAGGCTGAAGAATGGATATACAACTTCTTCAAGTCAACTGATTGGGTGGTGTTCAAGGACACAGCTGAGGATCTTAATGATTACACCAGGGCTGAAACAGCTGTGGATGAATGTGTCCCCACCAAATTGTTCATGATTTTTCCCAACCAGAAGCCCTGGATGAACAATGAAATCTGGAACCTGCTGAGAGCAGGCATTTAAGTCCTGAGATCCAGATCAATACAGAAGCATCTATCTTAAGCAGCATCTATCTATATTGTTAAGACCATTGACCACAAGTTCAAGAATTATCAAAATTCTGCAAAAGTTAAGGCAGTGGTTTTCAAACTGTCCCCCCTAAACACATTCTACCTTAAGCAATCCCTTTGCCATGGGCGTTCTGTGATAAGTAAGGGATTGCTTATGGTGGGATGTGAGTGGGAAGGGAAGGTTGAGAATCACTGCTCGAGACCCAATTGTTACTGAAGTATTTTGCTTGAGAAAAAAATATCAATAGCCCATTTCCTTTGGAGTTAGGAAACCGTGGACATAAGTCAATTAGATACAATTAAAACAGTGGTTTTCAATCATTTTCTTTCCATTCACATATCACCTTAAATAATCCCTTAGTAATCACAGAGCACCCATGCCATAGGGATTGCTTAAAATGGTATGTGAGTTTACGGGGGGTAGTTTGAAAACTACTGAGTTAAGGGATTCCTATTTTTTATATCATATTGTATTTTAATAGTGTTCTTCAAATGATGTGAATGGTTCCAAAAGACTTTGCCTCCCTCCCTCACATGTACTCTGGTATTGGAAATCAAAACAAAATTGGAAGGTAAATTCTGGAAATTTGAAATTAAAGCAGAAAAATGCTTTAGCAGGTCATGCACTGTGAAAAAAAGAAATAGAGTTAATCTTTTGGGTCAAAAAGAGTAAACATGTTAGGTGGGGAAAGAGTGGCTACAGTTAGAGTCAGAATTTGACTTTGCAGGGGTTATACCTGTGGTGATGTAGAAGCCAGATTGCTATACTGATAATCTGTTGACGAAGCTGTCTACTTGTTTGGTCAATAATGGAAATTGGAGAGTGAGAAAGCAAACAAAGGGATAAGTAAAAGTCAAATATTCAAGAGAATGTCCAGCAGATCAGTTAGTGACACTGGGGAGAGAGACACAGGGTAAATATTATGGATGAATAACTTACAACAGATAAAAACAGATAAATCATGTTACCTGGAATTTTTAAATTAGATTTTGAATATGGAAGGTCGCAACATAATTAAATGAGATAAATAATGTTCCTCAGCTTGTATTTGGCCTCATGAAACAATGCAGGAAGCTACACTAATACGTCTGAGTTAGAGGGGATAGAGTAATAAAGTGACAGACAACTAGAAGCTCAGTCACCCTACGGATTGAACAATGGCACACTGGAAATCTGAAGTTGATTGTGGAGGTGATAACATTATGAACACTGAATCCAATGCATTAAATAGACTGTAGTAATGATCGGAAACACAATCAGAATTACTGGGCTCAAAGGAAGAACCATTAGAGAAAATCACTGTGAGTTATGACTTGTTCACGTGTTAAACTTAATTTTACCAAACTATATGATTGTAAAGTTATGTGTAGCAACCACGTTGCTGTGGGTGCTTCCGAATCAAAATTAATTTGAACTCCATATTGTGAAGAGGGCCTGAAGTACAGTACAGTATATGGATTGTGGAATGCAAATTGTAACTGTGCTATTTAAGATAAAAAGCAAGCTGCTGGAGGAACTCAGTGGGTGAAGTACTATCCATAGACATGCTGGTGGGATAAAAGGTAAGGACCAAGGGAACTCTAACCCTGTTCTATCTGACAGGAGGCAGGGTGAGAGAAGGAGTGCAGGAAATGGAGGGGATGTAGGTGAGTGCCTTATCAGGCGCATGAGGGAGAAGCCATGGCTCCTGAAAACTAAGGGCATTTCAGGTTGCCTGGAGTGGAAACCTCATCTCAAGAACAGATGCACTGGAAACAGAGAAACTGGGAGAAGTAATGGTGTCATTGACAATAGACAATAGGAGCTGGAGTAGGCCCTTCGGCCTGTCGAGCCAGCACCGCCATTTTACAGATCATGGCTGATCACTACCATCAGTACCCCTTTCCAGCCTTATTCCCATAACCCTTAACTCCTTTGCCCACTTTGAGAGACAGAGTGAGTGGAAATGTAGCCCTGGTAGCTGTCAGAGTTTGTGGGTTTGTCGTAAATGTTCTCTGAAATGGAGACCATAAGATCCAGAATGGAGAGAGAGGTGCCACAAAAGGACCAAGTGAATTTGAGGGCAGAGTGGAAGTTACAAGTAACCTCATATTGTCCAACAGCAAGGGTGGGGGATCAAGTGCCAGTGGCTAGGGTGGTGGCGGTGGTTACTTGATGCAGTGGTTGAAGACTCCTGCCTTCATACAGACAGAGCCTACAAAGAGAGGCTCCGGAGATCAGGACTAATGGCATCGGGGAAGAAGATGTCCCTGTGCTACTGAGTGCTCGTCTTTAGGCTCCTGTACCTTTCTTCCCGATGGTAGCAGAGTGAAGAGGGCATGGCCTGGTGCTGGGGGTTTTTGAGGATAGAGGCTGCTTTTTTAAGACAACGTCTCTTGTAGATGACCTCGATGGAATGAAGTCAGGTGCCTGTGATGTCACAGGCTGAGTTAACAACTCTCAGGAGTTTATTCTTCTCCTGAGAGTTGGTGCCTCCATACCAGACAGTGATGCAACCAGCCAGAATGCTCTCCATGGTACATCTGCAGAAGTATTTGAGAGTTTACAGTGACACAGAGTATAGCCACTGGCAAGCCTTCTTCGTGATTGCAATGATGTGGAGGCTCCAGGACAGATCATTGGAGATGTTAACAGTGAGGATTGTTTAAGAACATTTCCACAATCTTCATCAGTACTGGAGCACCACATGGCTGCATTCTTAGCCTCTTACTCTACTCACCTTATACTTACAACTGTGTGGTCCGGTACAACAATAACACTATCTACAAATTTTCCAACAATACAATGGTAATAGGTTATATAAAGAAAGATGATGAGTTAGCATACAGGAGGGAGATTGAAAACGTGGCTAAATGGTGTACTAACAACCACCTTGCACTCAATGTCACCAAAACTAAGGTTGTCTTCAGGTAGGGAAAGCCAGAGGTATACAATCCAGTGATCATTGGGGAATTAGAGGTGGATAGGGTGAGCAAATTAAGTTCTTGGGAGTCAATATCTTTCCTGGGCCCAACACACTAATGGCATAAAATAAGCATGTCAGTGCCTCGTCTTCCTCAGGAGTTTGTGGAGGTTCAGAAATCCTGGCAAATTTCTACAGCTTTATGATAGAAAGTGTGCTGACTGGGGACACCAATACCCCTGAGCCAAAAGCCCTCCAAAAGGTAGTGGACACATCCCAGGACATCACAGGCAAAACCCTCCCCACCGTCAAGAACATCTACAGGAAACATTGCAGTTAGAGAGCAGCATTATCAAGGATCCACACCAAACACACGCTCTGATCTCGTTGCTGCCATCTGCAAAGGTATAGGTGCCACAAAACTCACACCACCACGTTCAGGAACAGCTGCTACCCCTCCACCATCAGACTCCTCAACAACAAACTCAATCAGGGACTCAATTAAGGACTTGTGCACTTTATTCTCTCTGTATTGCACAGTCAATTTGTTTGCATTTGTTGTCAGAGAAAAAACAAGCCTGCAAACTCCGGGAGATCCAAAATGAGTGGTGGACTTTCCTCGCCAAACGAACCCAGCTTAGCGCCGACATTGGCGACTTCAGGGGTTTTTATGAGACGCTAAAGGTGGTGTACGGCCCCTCACCCAAAGCCCTCTGCTCAGCTCAGATGGCGAAGTCCTCCTCAGCGACAAGATCTCCATCCTCAATCGATGGTTAGAACACTTCCAATCCCTTTTCAGTGCCAACTGCTCAGTCCAAGAATCCGCCCTGCTCCAGCTCCCTCAACAACCCTTGAAACTAGAGCTGGATGAGGTCCATACCCGGGAAGAGATATATAAGGCAATTGAACAACTGAAAAGTGGCAAAGCAGCAGGTATGGAAGGAATCCCCCCGAGAGGTCTGGAAGGCTGGCGGCAAAGCTCTGCATACCAAACTGCATGAGTTTTTCATGCACTGCTGGGACCAAGGAAAGCTGCCTCAGGACCTTCGTGATGCCATCATCATCACCCTGTACAAAAACAAAGGCGAGAAATCAGACTGCTCAAACTACAGGGGAATCATGCTGCTCTTCATTGCAGGCAAAATCTTTGCTAGGATTCTCCTTAATAGACTAATACCTAGTGTCACCGAAAATCTCCTCCCAGAATCACAGTGTGGCTTTCGCGCAAACAGAGGAACTACTGATATGGTCTTTGCCCTCAGACAGCTCCAAGAAAAGTGCAGAGAACCAAACAAAGGACTCTACATCACCTTTGTTAACCTCACCATAGCCTTTGACAGCGTGAGCAGGAAAGGGCTTTGGCAAATACTATTGCGCCTCAGATGCCCCCCCAAGTTCCTCAACATAGTTATCTAACTGCACGAAAACCAACAAGGTCAGGTCAGATGCAGCAATGAGCTCTCTGAACTCTTCTCCATTGACAACGGCGCGAAGCAAGGCTGCGTCCTGGCACCAACCCTCTTTACTATCTTCTTCAGCATGATGCTGAAACAAGCCATGAAAGACCTCAACAATAAAGACGGTGTTTACATCCAGTACCGCACGGATGGCAATCTCTTCAATCTGAGGCGCCTGCAAGCTCACACCAAGACACAAGAGCAACTTGTCCGTGAACTACTCTTTGCAGACGATGCCACTTTAATTGCCCATTCAGAGCCAGCTCTCCAGCGTATGACGTCCTGTTTTGCAGAAATTGCCAAAATGTTTGGCCTGGAAGTCAGCCT
Organism: Narcine bancroftii; assembly: GCF_036971445.1. Classification (NCBI taxonomy): domain Eukaryota; kingdom Metazoa; phylum Chordata; class Chondrichthyes; order Torpediniformes; family Narcinidae; genus Narcine; species Narcine bancroftii. The sequence goes on along the minus strand of NC_091471.1, from coordinate 134,768,345 downwards.
GAAGAAAACTGAGGTCCTCCATTACCCATCTCTCCACCATGACCACTAGCCCCCCCCACATCTCCATCAGGCACACTGAACTCAAAACGGTCAACCAGTTTACCTACCTCGGCTGCACCATTTCATCTGATGCAAGGATCGACAAAGAGATAGACAACAGACTCGCCAAGGCAAATAGCACCTTTGGTAGACTACACAAAAGAGTCTGTAAAAATAACCACCTGAAGAAACACACAAAGATCAGCGTGTACAGAACCGTTGTCATGCCCACGCTCCTGTTCGGCTCCGAATCATGGGTCCTCTACTGGCATCACCTACGGCTCCTAGAACACTTCCATCAGCACTGTCTCCGCTCCATCCTCAACATTCATTGGAATGACTTCATTACCAACATCGAAGTACTCAAGCTGGCAGAGTCCGCAAGCATCGAATTCATGCTGCTGAAGACCCAACTGCGCTGGATGGGTCACGTCTCCAGAATGGAGGACCATCACCTTCCCAAGATCGTGTTCTATGGTGAGCTCTCCACTGGCTACCGAGACAGAGGTGCACCAAAGAAGAGGTACAAGGACTGCTTAAAGAAATCTCTTGGTGCCTTCCACATTGACCATCGCCAGTGGGCTGATATCGCCTCCAACCGTGCATCTTGGCGCCTCACAATTCGGTGGGCAGCAACCTCCTTTGAAGAAGACTGCAGAACCCACCTCACTGATAAAAGACAAAGGAGGAAAAATCCAACACCCAACCCCAACCAACCAATTTTCCCTTGCAATCGCTGCAACCGTGCCTGCCTGTCCCGCATCGGACTTGTCAGTCACCAACGAGCCTGCAGCAGACATGGACATTACCCCTTCATAAATCTTCGTCCGCGAAGCCAAGCCAAAGAAAAGAAAAAGAAAAGAAAGATTACCTGATATCAATTCTTTATTCGTTTACATGTGTATGTTGTTAATTCTGCCTCACCCACAGTAAAAGGTATCTCAGGATTGTATGTGATGATATGTAAGTACTCTGACAATAAATCTGAAATCGGAAATTTAAATCTGGTTATTGGGACAGTGCTGAGGCTGTTACATTGGAGGAGATGCTGTGATCCTCATCAACTCACTGTCTCTGAAGGGACATTTCTTTCTCTTTTTTTCTCTTTTTTGTATGACGGTGTCAATGCATGACAACTCTTTGCTAGCCTTTGAATGGCACACTAAAGAAAAATGTTCACTGCATAACAGTAAATACAGCAAATCTAAATCTAGTAAAGTTGATGAAAATACAGTTGTTTATATAGCAGAGACAGAATTTGGGAGGGGTGCCATTGTAGGTTAAAACTAAGAACAAAACACAAACATCTGCATGAAACAAAGCTGGAGAAACTCAGGAAGTCAAACAGTGTACTTTGTATAGCCAAGATATAGATACATAACCAATGTTTTGGGCTTGAGCCCTTCATCAAGATATAAACAAAATGTAGCAGGCGCTCAAACAAAATGGTTGGAGGGGGATTCTGGTGGTAGGGGCCTATACGACAGATATGGATAAATTGAGAGAAAGGTATAGAATCTTTGCAGAGGACTGAGTGTGAAGAAGTGTAGTCAAGTTAGTGTGGGAGTGAGGAGTCACGTGATGGAGTAGTGACCAGAAGGAGAATACCAGCCCTCTCCAGAAAAGAAGGAAAAAAGTGAAGAAAAAGCAAAGCCCCTGACACACAAATCACAACAAATAAATAATAAAGGTGTGGAGAAAATGGCACCTAAGAAAGAAAAGCCAAAAACAACGGGAAGAAAAGAAGAAAGAAAGACACCGGAAGAGAAAGGTAAAGGCCTTACCTGCACGAAAAAGCAGGGACCCACCGTGGAAAGAGGAGCCCATTCCCTGAGATTAGTGGAGACCCCGCATGGTCACGACCCACTAACCGCAGGACTGCAAAAATGGCTCATGGAGCCAAACAGGGGTACACAACTGCACAAATCAAGGACAACACCAATGGGAGGGGGGACCAGCTGTGAAGTGAAACTCCACAGCACGAACAGCTCAGAGAGAACCAACAGCAGGGCTCTCAGCTGGAAAATAAAAGAAAACAACGGGAACAGGAGGGGTGAGAATGAAAAAAAGGAAAATAGAGACACAACAGATAACCAACCCGGAAGAAGAGGACCAACATCAAGACACCATGGAAACAAAAGACCCAATAAATTGAGACAAGCACCTCAACAAGAAAGTCAGAAGAGACACAGATACAAGGAAGAGAAATAGAAGACACAAACCCAAGAGCAGACACAGAAGAAGAAGGAGAGCACCAAGAGAAATAGGAGGTAAAATGAATGGACAGTACATAGATTAAAAAAAAAATTCAAGAACAAATGAAAGCATTAAAAGAATGGCTGACACTAGAATTTAGTGAAATGAAAAGAAAAATGAAAAGTACAGAAGAAAAAGTGAGTAGAATAGATCTGGTCATAACAGATGTAGGGAAAAGATTAGAAACTGTGGAAGAACGTGTAATGTCGGTAGATATGGAAGTGAACGACTTAAAAAGAAAATTGAAAGAAAATTATAAAAAAGTTAAAGAAACACAGGAGTTGTTAGCTCAGAAGATGGATATAATGGAAAACTATAGTAGACGAAACAATATAAATATAGTGGGCCTTAAGGAAGATGAAGAAGGCAAAAATATGAAAGAATTTATAAGAGAATGGATCCCAAAAGACCTGGGAATGCCATAAATGCAGGAAGGAATGGAAATAGAAAGGGCACACAGAACATTAGCCCAGAAACCACAGTCACAACAAAAACCAAGATCCGTTTTAGTAAAATTTCTGAGATACACGACAAGAGAAAATATATTGGAGAAGGCAATTAATAAAATTAGAGAAGACAAAAAAACCACTGGAATACAAAGGTCAATTTTTTTTTCTACCGAGACATAAGTTTTGAACTCCTAAAGAAGAGTAAGGAGTTTAACGCAGCAAAATCAATCCTATGGAAGAAAGGCTATAAATTTATGTTAAGATATCCAGCGGTGTTTAAAATAGTTATCCTGGGGCAGCAAAACAGATTGTTCTCAGATCCGGAGAAAGCACGTGAATTTGCAGAACACCTGCAAGACAAAAAGAGAGATGAAGAGATGTAACAAGAACAAAGAACGACGACAAACGACATATAAAGAAGTAAAAATAATGTATAAATAAGAACTAAAGGAGGGAAGAATAGGGAAGTAAGGGAGAAGGGGGAAAAAAGAGGAGGGGGTTAAAAAAATTAATAATAAATAAATAAGACATAAGAAAAAGAGAAGAAATGAAGCGGAGCTTTGTTGTAATGTGAAGATAAAAGTATTTTCTGGAGGGGCTTGGGTGGGAGAGAATAACAGTCATTGCGAAATCAGTTGACTCTTGTGAACGGGTTCGCAGTCCGAATGGAGAGGGGAGTTGTGGTTGCCCAGCAAGGGACAAGGGGCGACTCAGAGACGGGGGGGAAACACACTTGGCATTAAGGGAATTTTAGATGTGGAAATGGTTGAAATATTTTATGTTTTAGAAGTGTTCTCATACAGTGCGTTTAAAAAAAAACTGAGAAATGGAAATGGGGAAAAGGGGTAAGGTGGTGGTGAGGAAGCGGAAATGAGATGTAAACAAAGTATGAAATGGCCATGTTGAACTATATGACTATAAATATTAAAGGAATACATAACTAAATCAAATTTACTGAAAAAAGAAAAAAATTGATATACCATTCGTGCAGGAAACGCATCTAACTGAAGTGGAACACAAGAAATTAAGGAAAGATTGGGTAGGGCATGTAATGGCAGCATCATATAACTCAAAAGCCAGAGGTGTAGCTATATTAATCAATAAAAATGTACCAATCAAAATAGAGGAGGAAATAATAGGTCCAGCAGAGAGGTATGTTACGATAAAGTGTCAGATATATTAAGAATTTTGGAATTTGCTCAATATATATGCACCTAATGAAGAGGATCAAAAGTTTATGCAAGATACCTTTTTGAAGATTGTAGATACGCAGGGGAATATATTGATAGGAGGGGACTTTAACCTTAATTTGGACTCAAAGATGGATAAAACTGGACAAAAGACGAGCATAAAGAACAAAGTAACCAAATTTATGGTTAGATCAATGCAGGAAATGCAACTTTTGGATATATGGAGGAGACAACACGCAAAGGAGAAGGAATACTCATATTATTCAAGTAGATATAAAACATACTTAAGGATTGACCTGTTCCTGTTGTCAGCCCATATCCAAGGGAGAATTAGGAAAACGGAATATAAAGCTAGATTGTTATCAGATCACTCACCCCTGTTATTAGCAATAGAGCTGGAGGACAACCCACCAAGAACGTATAGATAGAGATTAAACTCCATGCTACTTAAAAGACAGGATTTTAGAGAATTCATTGAGCAACAACTTAAAATGTACTTTGAAATAAATACGGAATCAGTGAAAAATAAATTTATATCATGGGATGTAATGAAAGCCTTCATCAGAGGGCAGATAATAAATTATGTAACTAAGATGAAGAAGGACTACAATCGGGAAATACAACAGCTGGAAAGGGAAATAGTAAGTACAGAAAAAGAACTAGCATCAAGGGAAGATACAACAAAAAGAAGAGAATTGGCGGACAAAAAAATAACGAAACACTACAAACATATAAGGTGAAGAAGAACATAATGAAGACAAAGCAGAAGTATTATGAGCTAGGAGAAAAAACGCACAAAATACTAGCTTGGCAGCTTAAAATAGAACAAGCTAAAAGAACGGTATTGACATCATGGAAAAAGGTCAAACAAATTACACATAACCCAACAGAGATCAATGAAAACTTCAAGGCATTCTACAAGCAATTATACCGAACTGAGAACGAAGGGAAAGAAGACAAAATAGATGAGTTTCTAGCTAAAACTGAACTACTGAAATTGCAAGAAGAGGAGCAAAACAAATTGATAAAACCATTTGAAATAAAGGAAATACAGGAAATATTTAAAAAGCTACCGAACAATAAAACGCCTGGAGAGGACGGACTCCTAATAGAATTCTATAAAACATTTAAAGATTTATTAATTCCTCCTCTCCTAGAAGTAATGAACCACATAGAAGAAACACAAAACATGCCAGATTCATGTAAAACAGCAATAATTACAATAATACCAAAGACAGGGAAAGATCCACTAACACCAGCATTGTATAGACCAATATTTCTATTTAACTCAGATTATAAGATAATAGCTTAACTATTAGCAAACAGATTGGCTGACTGTGTACCAAAAATAGTAAAACTAGATCAAACTGGATTTATTAAGAAAAGATTAACAACAGACAATATCTGTAAGTTCATTAACTTAATCCATGCAGTAAAAGGAAATAAGACGCCAACAGTGATGGTTGCTTTAGACGCAGAGAAAGCCTTTGACAGGGTAGAATGGAATTATTTATTCAAAGTACTACAGAGGTTCAACAAATATATTAATTGGATTAAAGCATTATATAAGAGACCATTGACGAAGGTGACAGTAAATGGATATATATCGAACCAATTTAAATTAAGCAGGTCAACTAGGCAGGGATGTCCACTATCTCCCTCACTGTTTGCTTTAGCTATAGAACCCTTGGCAGAACTGATAAGAACAGAAAATAAAATAAAAGGGATAAAAATAAAAGAGAAGGAATATAAAATCAGTCTATTTGCAGATGATGTCATAGTATACTTAACCAGAATTATCAATAAAAGAATTGCAAAAAAAATTGAAGGAATATGGAGAAATATCGGGGTACAAGATCAATGCAAATAAAAGTGAAGCGATGCCAATGAATAATGCAGATTTCACAACGTTTAAGAAAGAATCACTATTTAAATGGCAAACACAAGCAATCCGATACCTAGGTATTAGACTAGATAATAATCTAGGCCATCTATACAAATTAAATTATCAGCCATTAATGAAGAAATTACAAGATGACTTAGAACATTGGAAAGATTTACCACAAACACAGATAGGAAGGGTAAATTGCATTAAAATGAATATCTTCCCAAGGGTACAATACCTATTTCAATCGTTACCAATTCCCTTAACAGAGAAGTTCTTCAGTGAGCTAAAGAAAATAATAAGGAAATTCTTATGGAAAGGGGGGAAACCGAGGATAGCGCTAGATAAATTAACAGAATGGTAAAACAAGGAGGCTTACAGCTACCAAACTTTAAGAATTATTATAGAGCAGCACAATTAAGACATCTATCAGATTTTTATCAAACAAGGGAAAAACCAGATTGGACCAGGTTAGAGCTAGATAAAATAGGGGAGAAGGTACCAGAACATATACTTTATAAGTGGGATGAAAAACTGATGCAACGTAGAAGTTCACCAGTACTGCGCCATGTGCTCAACATTTGGAAGAAGATTCACGTAGAAAGGAAAAAAACAAATGACCAACTACCAAAATTATTATTGACGCAAAATCAACTAATCCCTTTCACAATAGATAACCTTTCCTTTAGAGAATGGGAGAGAAAAGGGATCAAAAGAATATAAAATTGTTTTTTGGGAAATAATTTATTATCTTTTGAACAAATGAAGTACAAATATGGTATAACTCACAGTACAATGTTTGCATACCTCCAACTGAAAACCTACTTAAAGGACAAATTGGGAAGCAGGCTGAGGTTACCAGAAGGAAGCAGCTTTGAATATGTGATTACAGACACAATGATAATTAAAAGATTTATAACAAACATGTACATCAAGCTGCAAGAGAAAGATGAAATAAGCTGTAAACCCAAACAAAAGTGGGAACAAGATCTAAACGTAAAAATAAAAAATGAAAAATGGGAAAAGCTTTGAGAAATACAATAAACACGAGGTTACGCATGATACAATATAATTGGTTACACAGGCTATATATTATGCCCCAAAAGTGAAAAAAATGAAACCCAACAGTATCAGATAGATGTTTTCACTGTAAGAAGGAAACGGGAACAACAGTACATGCAATTTGGGCATGTGAGAAAGTGAAAAAGTTTTGGGAAGATCTAAATCAGGTGTTAAATAAAATCACATAAAGCAACATACCAAAAAATCCAGAGATCTTTCTTCTAAGTAATATAAGAAGTAAAGAATTAGGCCTCAAATTGGATGATGCACAAAAAAGATTTATTATGATAGCCTTAGCTGTAGCAATAAAATCAGAAGAGAGCCTGAGAGTACAGCAATAGTACATAGAAATGAATAAATATATTCCATTGGAAAAAATAACATATAATTTAAAAAATAAAGTCACACTATTTGAACAAATTTGGGAACTGTACATGGAGCACAACAGAGAGGACCTCCCGCTGACCTCCACCCCCTAAAATGATAGAATGAGAAGAAGACAAAATGAATTGACCCAGAGTGTAAAAGTAGATGATACAATTTTCTTGTTTATTTTCATTGTGTGATGACATTGTTTAATGGGTTTATTGTATATGTTGAATGTTTAGTGGGTAGGGAGGGGGTGGGAAGAAGGGAGGGGGAAAAAGGGGAGAAAATGACACTGTGTATATTCAAGAGGGAAGTGTTTGTGTGTATATTGGTTAACATGGTTCATAGTGTGAAAAATAAAAAAAAGTTTAAAAAAAAGTTAGTTGTGGGAGTTGGTAGGTTTTGAAAAAATGTCTGTAGAAAACTTATCTTCTGAGATGGAGACAGAGAGATCATGAAAGGGGAGAGTGTTGCTGGAAATGGACCAATTAAATTATCGGTCAGAGCGAAAGTTAGCAGCAAAGTGAATAAAGTGGATGAGCTCATCATGGATGCATGAGGCAGCACCAATGTAGTTATCAATGCAGCAGAGGAAGAGTTGAGGAGCCTGTGTAGGCTTGCAGCATGGATTACTCCTCAATTTGCCATCACAAAGGCAGGCATAGCTGGGACCCATGTGGGTATCTATGGCCACCCATTTGACTTGGAGAAAGTGAGATGAGTCAAAGGAGAAATTATTGAGGGTGAGAACAAGTTTTGCCAAGTGGAGGAGGGTGGTCATGGAGGGGACCTCATTGGATCTAGATTCTAGAGCGAAATAAAAGGCCCTAAGGTTTTCCAAATGATTAATGGAGGTGTGTTGGGTCTGGAGATCCATGGTGAAGATGAGGCAGTGGGACCAGGGTTTTGGAAGTTGCTTATATAATGGAGAACATGCGCAGTATCCTGGATGTAGGGGGTGGGGGGGAGGGTCAAGATAAGTTCAGTGGAGCAGGAGAAAGCAGAAAAAATTGGTCTACGAGGGCAGTAGAGAAACTATCAGGTTTGAAGTTTTTGGGGAGATATCTCCTAAAGTGATGAGATCTGGGATGAGAGTATGCTATAAATTACAATTTAAAAAAAAAATTAAATAAATAGGTAGAAGAGAAAATGAGGTAGTGTCTGTGGTTCATTGTCCATTGTCCATTCAGAACTTTGTTGGCAGAGGGGAAGAAGCTGTTTTTGTGTGGCTGGATGTTTGTCCAGGCTCCTGTACCTCCTTCCTAATGGTAGCAGTGTGAAGAGGGCATGGCCTGAGTAATAAGGGTCCTCAAGGATAAAGGCTGCTTTCTTAAGACATTGTCTTTTAGAGATATCCTCGATGGAGTACAGACAGATGCCCATGGTGATGGCTGAGTTCACAACTCTCTGTAGCCTTTTCCTGTCCTGTGCATTGGCACCTCCATACCAGACAGTGATGCAACAGTCAAAATGCTTTCCACGGTACACCTGTAGAAATTTGCTGGAGTCTTTGGTGGCATACCAACCAATAATTCCCAACTCCTACTCCAGGTCCACAAGTAGGACTACCCTAGTAGGACATTTTTGTCTGTTTGCCCCTAACTCCACTGAACTTGTCCTGACCCTTCCCCCCTACATCCAAGATACTGTGCTTGTTCTTTGATGATATCATGTCAACAATTGAAAATGAGAGAATAGAAGCCCAAAGGGGTGTCCAGGAATAAAGGGAGATAGGAGAAAAAGTCATCAGTGGAGCAGTGGGAGTAGGGTTGTGTGATGTGGGTGAAGGCTTTGTCAAAGAAATAGGCATGGAGACAGAAACAAATGAAGAAGAGCTGGATACCAATGCATGCCCATAACTCATTGAGGTAGAGGTACAAACCTCAGAGAGAGAAGGGGGAAATCAGTAAGCCAGAGAGGTAGTGAAGACACAGGAGGGTTTGGAGCTTGGCTTAAAGAGGGTAATGAGAGGGAAGGCTAGTGGAGGGAAGGTTGATGGAGATGGGATGAGGGTGCCGTTTGGGCTGACAGTGAAATATAACGTCAGAAGTGTATGGAGGATCATGACATGATCAGTGGCAGGGAAAAACAGGGAGACCCCAATCAAGGGCCTTGGACTGGAGTGAGCAGGGATTGTAAAATATCCATCCACTAGGGAAGAAGACCAAGAGATAAAAAGTTTGTACACAATAGAACTGGTGTACTGGAACACATAACATTGTAACAATTAAAGGTCTTTTAAAAAATCACTAAATTCAAACAATGGTTTTAATTTTTATTTCATTATTTTGTCAGTTTGATTTTCTGAGCTTTGGGACTGACATTGCTTTATTATTTAATAGATTGGTACCACCTTTCCCTTTCTCTCCATCCTTCCCAAAAATAATGTTGCTTCAGCAGTTTCAATTATAATCCTGTTATATTGTTGATTCTCAAGTACTTTTAAATTATACTAAACCTAAATATTACAAATTCCAGTCTTCAACACACAGTTCTCCTGCTGAATAAATTATAGCTCACAGAATACTTTCATTTGCCAATTGAAAGGAATTCATACACTGAGGGAACTGCGCTCAGCTGTGAAATGTTTTGCTACATTTGTAAAGCTCACAATAAATTTAAAGATACAAAACAGATCAACAAATGTAAATATCTTCAGATATTTGTAAATGTAGGTCATGATTAAGCATAATATCAAAATTTAACACCAACACCCCAAAAGATTGAGTCTTATTCAGCATATGTCTTGTGCACGATTTCATTGTTTAAAGTTTGCTGCAAATTCTTTCTAGGCAATAGAACATTCCTCATGGAAGATGCCAGATGCAAAATTAATCTTAGGGCGTCTTGCTTGACTTGCAACTCAGTTAACAAATGTGGAGGGGTTGCATGTAACTTCACTATCGACCTACACATTTCTCATTTAGTTACGATCAACACGTTGGCTGAATCAAACCTTTTGACTCTGGACAAAGTTTAGTCTTTAGAATGGATCTCATTTAATTAGCATGTGTTTCTTTTGCGAATATTTAAGGGAGATCACATTTTCAGTTGCAAGTAAATGGATTTAGTTTTCTTTTTGCTCTATAATTAGTGGTATCTTCTGGGTAGTTGGTCGTTTTGTACGTATTTTTCAGTAATTTATTCTGTTTTGAGAACAAAAATGCTGGCACAGGATGGGATCTCCAATGGCCATATCATGAAACTGCATGATGATGTTATTGGGAAACAACAAATACAGAGGTAGTGATGCCTGAGGAATTTTGATGGGTTTTGTGGATAATTGTGTCTCAATAAGATAGAGGAGTCCTGTCTTCACTGTCCCTATTTCAAAAGCTGGTTATTTCACAATCTGCCACATCAGTGTAAATTACATGCAGAGAAATCCTGGAACATTAATCCTTCTTCCTGTATGTTAAGGACATCAAGGCATGGAATTTCCACCACATCCAGGAAAGTTTGATAAAGAGGAGCATGGCCATGGAAAGGACTCAGACAGAGTGTTTTGATCGAGCTCTCCGTGAAGAGTGCCAAAAAGATGGTTAAAATGTTATCACTAAAAAATAGGCAAAACAGGTACTAAGAAACCAAGGCAGCTGAGAACAAAAAATGAAGAAGTTTCTACTCAGCCAGGAACATCAAGCGAAAGCCCAAAAGGGAGCTGCGCAAGAGTGGCCTCGGGACCAGCGAGCCCTGGCAGAGCTGGGGAGTCGGGACAAGAATTAAGTATTATCCTGGAGAAAATGGAAAACTTGACCAACCAATTTGTTGGAGTTGAAAATGTAATGAGAGACATGACTGAAGGGGTAACTGAAATTAAATAAATCATTGAAGACTTAAAGGAAACAATGACCCAAGCAGAAGTAGACTTGGTAAAAATACAAGATAAGCTAAAAGCTTTGGAGAAAGATGCAAAGAAATGGGAGTTGGACAGACAAGGTCTGCTGGACAGGATCGACCACATGGAGAATTTTAGCAGATGAAACAATGTTCGAATTATTGGACTGAAAGAAGGGATCAAGGGAAGAGATCCAGTGAAATTCTTCAAAGTATGGATCCCGTGAGGGAAGAGATCCGGTGAACTTCTTTGAAACATGAATCCCACAAGTGCTGGGAGAAGACAAATTCAGAGAAAAACTGCATATTGAAAGGGATCGCCGGATGCTTGGACCCAAGAGAGGTGGCGATCAACAACCACGACTGGTCCTGGTAAGACCTTTGAGTTACCGGGAATGGGAGACAATTCTGGGAGCAGCTTATGAATACTCAAAGCAAAATAATGGTCTGCCCAAGATTTTAGTCCTACTTTGATTAAGCAAATGAAGGAATTAGTTGATGTCAAAAGACCACTGCATTCCAAAAACTTGAAATATTCGATGATATACTCCGCGACTCTGAGGGTCAAAGTAGCAGAAGTTAATCGATGATTTTTCAAGACTAAGAACAAGGTGCAAAATGTCCTGCGAGGTTTATGAAAAGTCCAAGGTTGCCAAAGAGGACTGTGAAGAATGTTTACAATTAGACCAAGTAAAATTTTTTTTTTCAAAAAAAAATCTTGTATTAATTGTTGAAAAGTAAATTTTATTGAAATGTTCACAGAGAGCTCAGAAAACAGAGAAAAATTGGGAAAAATAGTAACAAGGTGGAGACTCCATACTAAGGGGGAGAATCTATAAAAGATGGCACTAAAGGGAGGGCTTCTTCTCGAGAGATTCCGCGGGCTTTTTTCACAGGCTTTTGGGGTTTCTTGTTTATGTCACCGTCAGGGCAGGAACATTTTGTTTTTTTTTAAAGGAGAAATATCACTATTATTTAAACAATCAAAAAGGTTTTATTGTTAAACATTTGTTTTTAAAACAGTATGGATAGAATGTTAAAATTTATTAGTCTTAATGTTAATGGGATAAATGGGACAGTGAAAAGGGTCTTGGCTCACCAAAAAAAATTAAAGGCAGATGTAGTCTTTCTACAAGAAACGCATCTTACCAAATCAGGATATGCTAAATTAAAGAAGACAAGTAATATAGTGAAAAAACACAAGGGCTCAAGGCCAAAACTTTGGTGATGTATCTTTACCTTTGCTACATAAAGGCACTGTTTCACCTGCTGAGTTTCTTCAGCATTTGTGTGTTTTTTCATTTAACCACGATGTCAATAGAATCCTGTGTTTTACCACAAGTCTTCATTTGGCTCAAAAGCAAGATGTGTAGCAATTCTAATTAACAAAAATATACTAATAATAATAGAAAGGACACTGACTGACCAAGCTGGAAAATTTGTAATAACGCATTGTAAAATTTACACAGAATCATAGACTTTAAAAAAATCTATGCACCAAATTATGTTGATGAAACCTTTATAAGTGTCATGATAATGAATATGTATGAGATGTACCGGAAGTCACGTGGTATGAGAGAGAGAGATAAGAACACAAGCAGGAGAACAAAGGAAACAGGAGAATAAAGACACTCAGAAGTTTACCTGATAAAACTTGTGTTTAATGTTTTATTAACTTCACATTTCGGGCCACAAATGTGACATTGGCGACGAGGATGAAAGAAGCTTGAAGAAAGTTAAAGGCTAAACAAGATTACAGAGGATTACAGACGACTTCAAGGTGATAAGAATTTTCTCTTTGTCTCAGTACTTTTGGGGCTGGAATATTTCCTCATGGCTGGTGCAGACGGTGACTTTCTAACACATAGTGGAATTGCTCATTTTGACCCAACGGGTGATGCAAGCACTGTAAGTGTGAAGTGGAAGGCATGGCTAGAAGAATTTGAATCCTACGCCGACAGTAGTGGCCTATTTCTAGATACCGGTACAGTTGAACAAAAAGTGCAGAGAAGGGCGTTACTTCTTTTCACTGCTGGACCTGCAGTTCGGGAAACATTTAAGACACTTTTGAATACTGGAAGAAAGGATGAGTACCGGAAAGCGGTAGATGCATTAAATGCACACTATGTAGTGACACCGAATGCTACATTTCAACGCCATTTGTTTCGGAGAACGAGACAAGAAGATGGCCAGACAATTGCTCAGTACATGACGAGACTACGCCAGCTAGCTGTTGGATGCAATTACATGCCAGCTGATTTGGACAACCAATTATTGGATCAAGTCGTACAGCACTGCAGATCAGATAAACTCAGAAGACGAATACTGGAAAGAGGGAGTGAGTTGGAACTCACCGATGCTTTAACCATTGCTGCTGCATTAGAGGCTGTTGAAGGGCAATTTCATACCATGACCCTGAAAGACAACTCAAGCCAGCAAATTAAGAGGCTCTCACATCGCCATAATCAGCCAAGATATACGTTGACACAGGACGTGGAGTGTTATTGATGTGGAAACCGAGGTCACTTTGGAAAAGACCCATATTGCCCGGCCAAAGGCAAAGTTTGCAGAAAGTGTGGAGGTAAGGACCACTTTGCAAAGAAGTGCAAAAGCAAGTCCAATGCAGACCAGAAGAGGAAGAGTACAACTTCCAAAGGCAAAGCCTGGGGGAAAGGAAAGTATCCTGGAAAGAAAGATACCATTCGCCAGATAGACAGTGATGATGATGATACCCAGGAGGAACAGAGTTACCAATTTACGTTGAATGAAGTACATCATGAGAAGGTCCCAGTGATCATTGGTGGAGTGACAGTTCAGGTCATTGTAGACTCAGGCAGTGACAGTAATGTGATTGATCGACATTTATGGGAGAAGTTGAAAAGGAAAAAGATCATCTGTACCTCAAAGAAGTGTTCCAAGAAACTGTATCCATACACAGCAACCAAGCCATTGCAGACCATTGGATGTTTTACTGCAACTGTTGAAGCTGGAGATAAGTACACCGAAGCAGAGTTTATGGTCATAGAAGAGAGGGGAGAACCATTGCTGAGTAGAAGCACAGTGCAAGACCTGGCAATACTTCATATTGGAGCTTGTGTCAATTCAATTCAGTCATACGAGGATATGAAGCAAGAATTCCCCGCAGTCTTCCAAGGAGTTGGAAAGCTGAAAGGTCGACAATTGAAGCTAGCGGTAGATGAAACAGTCAAACCCAAGGCACAACCAATGCGCCGAACTCCGTTTGGACTTCGTGGGAAAGTTGAAGCCAAAATTAAAGAATTGATCGAACAAGACATTATTGAACCTGTGGAACATTCGACACAATGGGTCAGCCCAGTAGTGATTGTGCCCAAACCAAAGGGTGACATAAGACTATGTGTTGACATGAGAATGGCCAATGAAGCTATAATTAGAGAACGACACCCTATACCAACAGTGGAGGAAATACTTCAAGAACTAACTACCAGCAAGGTATTCTCAAAAATTGATCTGAAATGGGGCTATCATCAATTAGAGCTGGATCCTGGTTCCCGAGATGTGACAACATTTGTGACTCACTGTGGATTGTATCGTTACAAGAGACTATCATTTGGAATTAATGCAGCTTCGGAGATCTACCAGTATGAAATCCATCGAGTGATTCAAGGCATTCCTGGAGTTGCCAACATTTCTGATGACATCATAGTCCATGCACCAATGAAGGAAGAGCAGGACAAATGGTTGAGGCGTGTACTATCTAGACTACAGGAGGCAGGCCTTACTGTGAATGGAAACAAGTGCCAGTTCGGTGTGTCAGAAATGGACTTCATGGGACACAGACTTACACTGGAAGGACTAAACCCTGCAGAGGCCAAGGTGAAAGCTATTGCAGAGGCACGTGCACCTCAGAACGCAACAGAGGCGAGGAGTTTCCTGGGATTGGTCAATTTTTGTGCAAAGTTCATTCCTAATTTCGCTACAGTGGCAGAACCACTAAGGAAACTAACCAGGAAAGGTGTACCATTTCATTTTGGATCTGAGCAGAAGAAAGCGTTCACAGCGCTGAAGCAAAGCCTGACAGATGCAAAAACTCTTGGATATTACGATCCGGCGGCATCAACCAAAGTCATAGCGGATGCCAGCCCGGTTGGTTTAGGAGCCGTGTTGGTTCAGATGCATGATGGAGGACCAAGAATCATTGCCTATGCCAGCAGATCATTATCAGATGTGGAAAGAAGATACTCTCAGACAGAGAAAGAAGCACTCGGACTTGTATGGGCCTGTGAGAGGATCCATGCATATTTATACGGCATTGAATTTGAACTCATCACAGATCATAAGCCATTAGAGGTGATCTATGCACCTAGATCCAAACCATGTGCCAGAATAGAGAGATGGGTACTCAGACTACTCCCTACAAATATAAAGTAATCCACATTGCAGGGAAAGCAAACATTGCAGATCCACTGTCCAGATTGGTGAAGGATGGATGTCCACAATCCAAGTCAGAATTGGGAACAGAAACAGAGAGCTTTGTACGCTTCATAGCTATTCATTCGACACCGAAAGCTGTGACTACGAAGGTGGTCGAGAGAGAATCCGAACGTGATCCAGAACTCATGGAAGTAAGAGAATGCATACAGAGTGGACAATGGGACAAGTGTACTCACAAGGCTTACATTCCCATTAGAGACGAACTTTGTTGCATCGGACAGTGTGTATTAAGAGGTTGCAGATTGGTGATTCCGCAAAGATTGAGACCGAAGATCGTATCCTTAGCGCATGAAGGACACCTAGGTATTGTTGGTACCAAGCAAAACCTCAGAACCAAGGTATGGTGGCCAGGTTGTGATAAAGACGCTGAGAAATTTGTTAAAACGTGTCACGGATGTCAAATCACAAGTAGGAGAAATCCGCCAGAACCGATCCGGAGTACGCAACTTCTGACAGGACCATGGATCGACGTAGCTGTTGATTTTCTTGGACCTTTACCGACGGGTGAATCAATTATGGTAGTGATAGATTACTACAGCAGATACTATGAGTACGTGGTGTTGAAGTCCACAACCACTGAAAAAACAATACAAGCATTAGCAGAGATATTCGCAAGATATGGATTACCTGTTACATTATACTCTGACAATGGTCCACAATTCATTTCAGAGACATTTGCAGAATACATGAGGACCACAGGTATCCACCATCATAAAGTAACTCCGAAATGGCCGCAAGCCAATGGAGAAGTAGAGAGACAAAATCAGTCCATTGAAAAACGATTGAGGATTGCACACGCAGAAGGACAAAATTGGCGAGAAGCATTGCTATCTTATGTGGCTGTCTATCGAGCAACGCCTCATGCAACCACTGGAAAAAGTCCTGCAGAAGCATTTTTTGGGAGAAAAATCCGCACAAAAATGCCAGAAATAAAGGAAATCCGAGACGACCAGGAGATGAGGGACCACGATGCTGAAAAGAAAGGTGCAGCAAAGCTGTACACAGATTCGAAACGTGGAGCCAAGTACTCAGACATCATGCCAGGAGATAATGTTCTAGTGAGGCATGAAACTGGTGGTAAACTAGACACACCTTATTACCATCAACCCTATACTGTCGTATCCAGAAGTGGCAGTATGGTGACAGTCAAGTCTCCGACTGGAGTACTGTATAAGAGAAATGTATCAGGTGTAAAAAGGTACCAGTCCAGAGATACATCGAGCGAAGAGGTTGAAAGGCCAATACGAGATGCTGAAACTGAGAGACCTGATGATGTTCCAGAGGCAGTTACCAGCACTCCTGATGAAGTGACTAGAGCGCCAGAAACACTCGAAGCCGTGGCAAGCAGTATTTCCGACGCCGAGAGTGAACAACCGAGAAGCGACGACAATATCGCAGGCAGGCCGAAACGAAACCGGAAAGTGCCCAAACGATACGAAGACTTTGTGCCATAGTTTTAATAAGAACTTTGGGACAGTATTTTAATCTTATATCATAAAGTGCATGTATGAGTGCTGTAGGAAGTAAATTTTATGTAGTTGAGTTATAGTATTACCATTAGTTACGATGTTTGTATGTTTCCGAGGGATATTGGTAAGTGAAGGTAAAGTTTATTTCTGATTAAAAGAGGGATGTCATGATAATGAATATGTATGAGATGTACCAGAAGTCACGTGGTATGAGAGAGAGAGATAAGAACACAAGCAGGAGAACAAAGGAAACGGGAGAATAAAGACACTCAGAAGTTTACCTGATAAAACTTGTGTTTAATGTTTTATTAACTTCACATTTCGGGCCACAAATGTGACAATAAGAACATAAGAAATAGGAAGAGGAGTAGGCCATCTGGCCCATTGAGTCTGCTCTGCTATTCAATAAGATCATGGCTGATCTGATCAACTCCACCTACCTGCCTTTTCCCCATATCCCTTCATTCCTATTTTATGTAAAATCTACCTAACTGTAGCTTAAATATGTTTAATGAAGTAGCCTCAACCACTTCCCTGGGCAGAGAATTCCATAGATTCACTACTCTCTGGGAAAAACAGTTTTTCTTCATCTCTGTCTTAAATCTACTCCCCTAAATCTTGAGCCTATGTCCCTTAGTTCTGGTCTCACCTACCAGTGAAAACAATTTTCCTGCCTCCATCTTATCTATCCCTTTTATAATTTTATATGTTTCTATAAGATCTCCTCTCATTCTTCTGAATTCGAGTGAGTATAATCCCAGGTGATTTAGTCTCTCCTCATAGGTGAACTCCTCCTCATAGGTGAACTCCCCCTCATCTTTGGGATCAACCTGATGAACCTTCTCTAGGCTGTCTCCAAGTATGGAGATGAGAACTGCACACAATTCTCCAGGTGCAGCCTCACCAGCACCTTGTATAGTTGCAGCATAATCTCCCTGCTGTTGAATTCAATTGCTCTAGCAATGAAGGTCAACATACCATTTGCCTTCTTAATAACCTGCTGTACCTGCAACCCAACTTTTTGTGATTCATGCACAAGCCCTCCCAAGTCCTTCTGCACTACAGCATGCTGCAGTTTTTCACCATTTAAATAATAATCTGCTCATCTAGTTTTCTTACCAAAGTGGATGACCTCGTATTTACTAACATTGTACTCCATCTGCCAGACTTTGCCCACTCACCTAACTTAACTATATCCTTCTGCAGCTTCTCCACTTCTTCTGTACAATTTGCTTTTCCCACTTAATTTAGTATCATCCGCAAACTTGGCTTCATTATACTCTGTCCCCTCTTCCAAACAATCAGTGTAAATGGTGAACAGCTGCGGACCCAGCACCAACCCCTACCCCCCCCCCCTTACCACTGTCTGCCAATCAGAAAAACACCCATTTATCCCAAAAATATGCCTTCTGTCAGTTAACCATTCCTCAATCCATGCCAATATACTCCCCGATACCATTCATCTGTATCTTATTGATAAGTCTCTTGTGCGGCACCTTATCAAACGGCTTCTGGAAATCCAAATATACAACATCAACCTGTTCCTCTCTTATCAACCGCACCCATTATATCCTCAAAGAACTCCAGCAAGTTTGTCAAACAAACAAGACCTGCTCTTTCTGAATCCATGTTGCTTCTGCCTGATAAAACCCCTTCATGCTAAATATCTCACTATTTCATCCTTAATGACAACTTCAACCATTTTCCCGACTACTGACATTCAGCTAACTGGCTGATAAGTTACCCGTCTTCTGCCTACATCCTTTCTTAAAAAGTGGCATGACATTTGCTGTCTTCCAATCTGCCAGGACCTGTCCAGGATCCAGAAAATTTTGGTAAATGACTACCAATGCATCGACCATAACTCCCGCCATTTCCTTCAGTATCTGGGATGCATCCCATCAAGACCAGGGGATTTGTCTGCTTCAGTCCCATTAGTCTGCTCATCACTATCTCTTTTGTAACAACTATTTTATCAAGGCTCTCACCTCCCTTCACGTCCCTATCACCTCTCTTAGGCATGCTGGACGTGTCTTCCACCGTGAAGATTGACAAAAAATATCTGCTCAATGCCTTGGCCATTTTCTCATTATTTAATATCAATTTCATTTTCTCATCTTCCAAGGGACCTATGTTTTCTCTAGCCATCCTCTTCCATTTTATATATTTATAAATATTTTGCTATCTGTTTTTATATTTTGTGTTAATTTACCTTCATAATCTTCTTCTCTTTCCTTATTTATCATTTAATTGTCCTTTGTTGCCTTTTAAAGTTTTCCCAATCTTTCAGATTTCCACTACTCTTGGCTACTTTGTACACATGAGCTTTTAATTTTATACTTTCCTTTATTTCCTTAGTTTACCAAGACCGACTCTTCCTTCTCTTACTTCCCGTATTTTTAATGGGAATATATTTTTGTTGAGCACTGTGAAAAATCTCTTTGAAAGTCTTCCACTGTTCCTCAACTGTCTGACAACTAGCCTGTGCTCCCAGTCCACGCTGACCAATTCCTCCCTCATCCTGTTGTAGTCTCCCCTGTTAAAACATAATGCACTAGTTTTAGTTCTAATTATTGCACCCTCCATCTGTATGAGAAATTCATTCATACTATGATCACTTTTTCCAAGAGGGTCCTTAACTACTAGATCGTTATTTTTACCTATCTCATTGCACAATACCAAATCTAAAATAGCATACTCCCTGTTAGTTCCTTAACATGCTGCTCAAGGAAGCTATCACGGATGCATTCTGTGAAGTCATCCTCCACAACCAACTTGATTTTCCCAATGTACGTGGAAGTTAAAGTCTCCTATGACAACTGTCGTCCTGTTCTTACATGTCTCAGCTAACTCTTTGTTAATTGCCTGTGCCACTGTGCTGTTGTTATTTGGTGGGTGATAGACAACTTCCACCAGTGATTTTTTTTCCCTTTACTATTCTTAAGTTCTACCCAGATGGATTCAACATTCTGCTCTTTAAATCTTATATCATCTCTCACTATTATCCTGATCTCATCCTTAATTAAGAAGCGTCACCCCACCACCTTACCTTCCTGTCAATCTTTTTTTTTGTATTACCTCTTACCCTTGAATATTTAATGCCCAATCATGCCCACCTTGCCACCATGTTTCTGTGATGGCCACTAAATCATATCCTGAGTTCTGATTTGCTCCTCAGTGTCTGTTTCTAATACTACGGGCATTCAGATAAAGTGCCCTTATGCTCATTGTCCTTTTAGAATCGAGTGACCTCTGCATCCTTTGCTTTTGAGTTTTCTGCCCTCTATTTTTTCTTTTTCTCTTTCTTAACTCTATCTTTGGTCTCTGTACCACCTTCCTCATTCTTTCTTTGTAGGTTGCCATCCCACTGCCCCATTAGTTTAAACTATAGATTCTCAAAGTGGGACATGGGAATATTTTGGTGGGGCGTGAGAATATATTGGGAAATAATTAAAAAGTTGGTTTGAAAAAATAAACTCGTTATGTTGGGGTGAATGATGTGACTTGGCAACACAGTCAGTACAACACAATTGTGGTAACTTCCAAGTAAAATCACTTTGTTCTTTTTATTTTCATAATGTGTTTTTGTTCTTCTGATGTTTTTCTGTTCTTTCTCTTATTTTAACTGTTGTCCTTGGTTAATATTATAATTATATTTTTTTCTGATTGGTCTTATTATCATCCATTCCAAATTATCTCATTGGCGACGAGGATTCCAAATTATCTCAACAATCATGTCTCCGTCCATACCCCTTTACTTTTTCAGTTCAGAAGTGAGTGAGACCTGTATCTCTATTTATCTTTGTGCACTAGTGTATTGAAACTGCGCTGGGTGGGTCACGTCTCCAGAATGGAGGACCATCGCCTTCCCAAGATCGTGTTATATGCCGAGCTCTCCACTGGCCACCGAGACAGAGGTGCACCAAAGAAGAGGTACAAGGACTGCCTAAAGAAATCTCTTGGTGCCTGCCACATTGACCACCGCCAGTGGGCTGATATCGCCTCAAACTGCGCATCTTGGCGCCTCACAGTTCGGCGGGCAGCAACCTCCTTTGAAGAAGACCGCAGAGCCCACCTCACTGACAAAAGACAAAGGAGGAAAAATCCAACACCCAACCCCAACCAACCAATTTTCCCATGCAACCGCTGCAACCATATCTGCCTGTCCAGCATCGGACTTGTCAGCCACAAACGAGCCTGCAGCTGATGTGGACGTTACCCCTCCATTAATCTTCGTCCGCGAAGCCAAGCCAAAGAAAGAAAAGAAGTGTATTGAATGAGTAAGTAGGGGGTAGGTGGGGTCCACCCCAGGCGCCAGCCTAATGTGGATGACATAATCGTAAAAAATAGGGAGCCCAGAAAGTAAACCACGAGAAAAAAATATCAGAAACCACATTAGTGTTTAAAAAAAATTTTTTTTAGGGTTAGTATTCTTCTATTGATTCGATCATTACATTTTCAACACTAAGACATAATAAAATATTGATATATCTGTTTCGGGGAGCTCGCACTGTTATATTAATTTGTTTCATTGAGCTCACGCTGTTGTATATTCAAAATGAGCAGACCAAACAAGGAAAAGGTTTGTCAATATTCAGTGGAGTTCTTGAAGGTTGGGTATAAACCTGCTATACACAATGAATGTGTACCTTTTTTCCTATTGTGCTAACAGACTTTGACAAATGAATCAATGAAAGCAAGACATCTTGAAGCTCATTTGAGGGTAAAACATCCGAACCATGTCAGTTCAAAATTGGAATATCTTAAGTTATTGAAATTTTGAAAATAGATCAAAAATCACTTCATTATTCGCTGCGCAAACTATAGTCCTGAATCGTACCCTGAAGCTAGCTATGAAATTTCTCTGCTGATAGCAAAACCAAGGAAAATTCATACAATTGGGGAGGAACTGAATGTCTGTTTGAGCAGTTTGTGTTGATAAAAATACAAAACATGTGTGATTATTGCTTAACACTGAAGTAAGGTGGTTGTCAAAGAGAAACTACTTCAAAAGGTTTATGGAACTCATTTATTTAACTTTTGATGCGTTGTGTATAGCCTGTGTAACCAATTATATTGTATCATGGTTAACGTCGTGTTTATTGTATTTCTCATAGTTCCGAAGCATAGCTTTTCCCATGTTTCATTCTTTATCTTTATGTTTAGATCTTGTTCCCATTTTTGTTTGGGTTTACAGCTTGTTTCCTCATTCTCTTTCTCTTGCAGTTTGATGTACATGTTTGTTATAAATCTTTTAATTATCATTGCGTCTGTAATTACATATTCAAAATTGCTTCTTTCTGGTAACCTCAGCCTGCTTCCCAATTTGTCCTTCAAGTAGGTTTTCAGTTGGTAGTATGCAAACATTGTACAGACAGATGTTTTTGCTGTAAGAAGGAAATGGGAACAACAGTACATGCAATTTGGGCATGTGAGAAAGTGGAACAGTTTTGGGAAGATCTAAACCAGGTATTAAATAAAATCACAAAAAGTAACATACCAAAAAATCCAGAGATCTTTCTTCTAAGTAATATGAGAAGTGAAGAACTTGGACTCGATTTGGATGGAGCACAAAAAAGATTTATTATGATAGCCTGAGCTGTAGCAAAAAAAATGTATTATGTCAACCTAGAAATTAGAAGTTAGCCTGAGAATACAGCAATGGTACATAGAAATGAATAAATGTATTCCATTGGAAAAAATAACATATAATTTAAGAAATAACACCACAGTATTCGAACAAATTTGGGAACTGTACATGGAACACAACAGAGAAGTCCTACCACAGACCTCCACCCCCTAAAATGACAGAAGGAGAAGAAGACGAAATGAACTGACCCAGTATGTAAAAGTAGAAGACACAAATTTCTTGTTTATTTTCATTGTGTGATGACATTGTTTAATGGGTTTAATGTATCATATATGTTAAACGTAGAGTGGGTGGGGAGAGGGGGTGAAGGAGGGAGGGGGGAAAAGGGGAGAAAATGACACTGTATATTCAAGAGGGAAATGTTTGTGTGTATTTTGGTCAGTATGATTCATAGTGTGAAAAAAAAATTAAAAAAAAGGTTTATGGAACTGTTTGATGTCCTCAGTGAGTTTTTGAAGGACAAACCTGAAATGAAGCTCTTGCTAACAACAGATGGCAAAGCTTATGTGAGTTACTTGACGAACGTTTAAGCAACTCAAGTAGCAAGTATGATGCTTATTGATGCAAAAAAAAAGATATTTGGATTCATGACACTTCTATCATTGAAGTCATAGAATTATGCCAAAGGAATATTTCTGGAAGAAATTTCAGTCAATTCTATTGATTGAATAAGTGTGAGGTAACTAATGATGATACAAATGTCATTGTTGACCATTTGAAAATGTTGGTTACTGACTTAAATGATAGATTTTGTGATTTGAAGGCAATGGATTTTTCCCTCTTGGTTAACTCAGCCATTGTTGGTAGACTTATCTGAAGTTCCAGTGTAATACCAAGAGGAGTTATCTGAGTTTCCACATGATGAATCTGTGAAAATTCTGTTCAAAGTGAAAGGAACCATGATGTGGCTATCTAATGAGATCAAAAAGAAATACCCAAACTTGACTACTTTAGCAAGGAAACTATTGATATATTTTCCATTGTCTTACTTAATGTAAGTGATAGTGATTTGGTACAAGCTAAGAGAAACCAACTGGAAATTACAAAATGTGGAGATTTAAAGTTGAAATAACAAAATTAGTCTCTCGAATCAAAAATATCTGCAGCCAGTGTCAGTGGCAAGATTCCCCCTGAAGTGACGACAATTGTTGAATGTGTGTTTTGAAATGGTTGACATGTTGAGGTAGTAGTTAAATATGAAATACACTTGCAGTAAATGATTTAATTAAAACTTCTTGTGAATGTATAACTTTTTTCCACTAATGGTGGTGCATGCATTTTTTTGTAAAAATTAAAGTGGGGCCAAGGGCAAAAAAGGTTGAGAACCTCTGGTTTAAACTTTCCTCAACAGCACTAGCAAACAATCTCCCTAGTACATTAATCCTAGCCCTGCCCAGATGTAGACCGTGCAGTTTGTACTGTCCCAGAACCGGTTCCAATGTCTCAAGAAACTGAAACCCTCCCTCCTAGACCACCTTTCAAGCCACATATTCATTCTAACTATCCTACTATTTCTACTCTGGCTAGCTCGTGGCACCAGTAACAATCCTAAGATTTTTACTTTTGAGGTCGTGCTCCTTAATTTCTCCAAGCTCCCTACATTCAGCTTGTAGGACCTCATCCCACTTTATTTCAATATCATTGGAACTAATATGGACCATGACAGCTGACTGAGGGAAGAGAAGATATACTGGTTTGAGGAGACTTCAATTTCTGTCTAGTTCCAATACTGGATAAATTAGCCACAACAGTGAAGAGGGTAAAATCCGCAAAAATTACATTATCATTTTATGAAATTTGACTGATATATGGAGGCAGCTTAACCCCCCCCCCTTAGAAAGAGACTATTCATTCTACTCAAATGCACATGATTCACATACAAGGATTGAATTGTTTTTAATGTCTGCCCAGTTAAAAAGTAGAGTGGTAAAAACAGAATATTTGGCGAGACTTCTATCAGATCATTCACCACTAACATTAACTAATGCATTGGTTCTTTTTTAAAAACTTTATTTATTTGAAGAATCATTAATAGTAATACAAAATACGTTCCATAAAGAAAATTTTATATGAGTATATGTTAAAAAAATAATTAAAAAAACAAAACAACAAAATAAATCAAGTTCCCACCCCATCAGCCAACTCTTTTAAGGAGAGCTAAAAATATATTCTTTCTTTGGCTTGGCTTCGCGGACGAAGATTTATGGAGGGGGTAAAAGTCCACGTCAGCTGCAGGCTCGTTTGTGGCTGACAAGTCCGATGCGGGACCGGCAGACACGGTTGCAGCGGCTGCAGGGGAAAATTGGTTGGTTGGGGTTGGGTGTTGGGTTTTTCTTCCTTTGCCTTTTGTCAATGAGGTGGGCTCTGCGGTCTTCTTCAAAGGAGGTTGCTGCCCGCCAAACTGTGAGGCGCCAAGATGCACGGTTTGAGGCGGTATCAGCCCACTGGCGGTGGTCAATGTGGCAGGCACCAAGAGATTTCTTTAGGCAGTCCTTGTACCTTTTCTTTGATGCACCTCTGTCACGGTGGCCAGTGGAGAGCTCGCCATATAACACGATCTTGGGAAGGCGATGGTCCTCCATTCTGGAGACGTGACCCACCCAGCGCAGCTGGATCTTCAGCAGCGTGGACTCATCTAAATGCATATATTCCAAATATGGTAACCACTTATTAACAAAAAAAATAATTGTCATGTAGATTATATGTAATTTTTTCCATAACAATACAAGCTTTCAATTCATTATGCCATCGCATTATATTAATCACTATATTATCTTTCCATGTACTTGCTACACATTTTTGAGCTACAGACAATGCTAAATATATAAATGCAATTTGAAATTTATCCAACCCTAATCCCCTTAAAGGAACCATATAACCTATTAAAAAATAGATGGATCTAATGGTAACTTAAAATTATATAATTTTTCTAAAATTAACTTAATTTCATCCCAGAATGGTTGTACATGCACACAAGACCAAACAGCATGTAAAAAAGTTCCAGTACATACACCACATCTAAAACAAGAATCTGAATTACTAAAACCATATTTTTTTCAATTTCTCTGGTGTTAAATACAACTGATGTAGAAAATTATAATTAACCATTCCATACCGCAATTTAGTAACACTATCATGACACATAGTCTTCAGGAAAAACAAAAGCTAAATCATTTTCCAATTTAAGCTTAGATTTCTCCCATTCTGACTTATCCATATTGTCTTGTAATACTTGGTACATAACAGAAATATAACCCCTTTTTGGTACAGAAGAAATCAAAGACTCAAATTCCATCAATACAGGGAAAATCATCTCTCTACCATAAATATTTTTTACCAAAGATCGAAGTTGATAATAAACAAATAAAGAATTTTCATCAATATCAAAACGCTCTTTCAATTGATTGAAAGAAAAAAACTGTTCTCCGACAAAACAATCCTGTAATGTTTTTATACCCTTAGAATCCCAACTCTTTAAATGACTATTAAACTTTGAAAAAGAAATAAGCTAATTATTATATAATGGAGTTAAAATTGACAATTTACCTTTTGATCCTAAAATCTTATTTTTTAATCCATAATTTTAATAAATGTTTTAATATCAGCATATTATATTCCCTCAACAAATTTACATTCCATCAAAATATAAATTGATACACCTCAACTTCAGAAATACAGGCCATCTCAACTTTAGCCCAACTCGGGGGCTGGTCCAAATCCATCAATTTACTAATAAATTTCAACTGGGCTGCTTCATAATAATTTTGAAAATGAGGTAAATGAAGCCCACCTAGCACATACTTCAAAGTAAGTTTATTTAATGCTACCTGTGGTAGTTTATTACCTTTCCATAAAAATTCTCTTGTAACTTTATTTAAATCCTGAAATAAACTCTTTGAAAGAGAACATGGTATTGATTGAAATAAATATTGAATATGAGGAAAAATATTCATCTTAATACAATTAACGTCCAATTAAAGTTAACGGAAGATCTTTCCACTTAATTAAATCTGCTTTAATCTTTTTTAATAATGGAACATAATTTAACTTATATAAAGATTGATACTCAGTATTTACAATTATTCCTAAATATTTAATTTTATCAGATCATTTCAATTTTATAATATTTTTATACTCTGAATAATCTCCTTCTCCAACTGGTAAAATTTCACTCTTATCCCAGTTAACTTTATATCCAGATAATGTTCCATATTGTAATAAACATTCCCTTAAATGTGGCAATGATTGTTCTGAGTTTGTTAAATATATCAAAACATCATCTACAAACAAATTAATCTTATACTCTTCATCCATAACTCTCATCCCTCTTATCTGTTCATTCTTCCTATTGTTTGAGCTAACGGTTCAATAGCCAATGCAAACAGAGCTGGTGACAATGGAAATCCTTGTCAAGTTGAACGCATCAATTTAAACGATGATGAAACTTGACCATTTGTCACCACCCTAGCAGTCAGGTTCTTATATAAAGCTTTAACCCAACCAATAAAAAAATAGCCAAATTTAAACTTCTCCAATACTTTAAATAAAAAATCCCATTTGACCATATCAAAGGCTTTTTCCACATCAAGTGGTTGGGCTGCTGTCGATATGCATTGACCAAACTAATTAATAGAAGAATATTATCTGAAGCATTTCTATTTTTTAATAAAACCTGCTTGATCAACATGTATCAATTTAGGTTTTGCTAACACTTTTGCTATTATTTTATAATCAATGTTCAATAAAGAAGACACTTTCAATGGGTCTCTTTTTTTGGGATTACAGTAATTAAAGCACTAGAGCAAGATTCTGGTAACTCATACTGTTCAGACACTTGTTGTAATACCTCCCCAAACACCGAAAATAAATCTTCATAAAAAGTTTTATAAAATTCCACCGAAAACCCATCATCGCTTGGTAACTTCCCATTGGGCATTTCCAACATAGCCGCCTTAATCTCTAATTCTTTAAACGGAGCTTCCAAATCCATAACATCCTCCTCTTCTAATGCTGATAACGTTAACTTAGATAAATAAGAATCAATAAAACCACTATCCTGTTTCCACTCAGAAGTTTATAATTTTTTATAAAGTGAATAAAACTGGTCATTAATTTCCTGAGGTTTATAGGTAACTGTTGAATTCTTTTTTACAGTATTAATAATCCGTGAAACCTGTTCCTTTTTTAACTGCCATGCAAGTATTTTATGTGCCATCTCATCCAACTCATAATAACGCTGCTTAGATCGATTAATGAAACATTCAAATTGATAAGTCTGCAATGTATTATAACGCAATTTCAATTTAGGCAAAGCCACTTTTTTTTAATCTTCTGTCACTTCCTTCTGAAATTCCTTCTCCAATTCATCAATTTGCTTTTCTAATTCAAAGCTTTCAGCCATATAATGTTTCTTAACTTTAGTGGTGTAATTAATAATCTGTCCTCTTAAATAAGCTTTTAATACATCCTATAACATAAAATGACTTTTTACTGAATTAGCATTTTCAGACAAAAAAAGTAATCTTCTTTAACAAAAATTACAAACTATTTTTTTCAACAACATTGTATTATATCTCCATCTATAAGATGAACGTACCACTTCTGAACTTACATAAGAAAAAAAAATCTGATATAACCCTGCTTTTATATTCTGCCTGTGATACCCTTCCTTGTAAATGTGCCAATACGAAAAAAATCTATTCTAGAAAATGAATCATGTCGAGACCAATAAAAAGAAAAATCCTTCTCTGTAGGATTAACCCTTCTCCAAATATCCACCAAATTTAAATCCTTCATCAAGGCCCCAATTTGTATCACCATCTTTGATTTCTTTATACTTTTTGGGGATCTGTCCATCAAAGGATCCAAGACACAATTAAAATCTCCCACAACTAAAATCTTTTCATTAGCTTGATTTAATAACAAAAAAGCATCTGAAATAAAACACTCATCATGCATGTTAGGTGCATAGATATTAAGCAAAGTCAAAAATTCAGTAAAAATTTTACAATTCACCTTTAAACCCTTCCAGCATTTCCTTCCATAGTTTGCAAGTGAAAAGGCAAATTCTTATGAATTAAAATTGCTACACCTCTTGCTTTAGAATTAAATGAAGAAAAAAACACATGACCAACCCAACCTCTCTTCAATTTCAAATGTTCTTTTTCAGTCAAATATGTTTCTTGTAAAAAGGCAATATCAATTTTCATTTTCTAGATGTAAGCCAAAACTCGCTTTCGCTTAATCGGATTATTTAACCCCTGAATATTAAAAGTTGCAAATTTCAAATTAGACATCTTTACAAACTAACAATATAATCACTTACTACAAAATATCACCCCCCTTCTAATAAATGAAAACCACTCTCCCCTATTTTTTAAAAAATGTATATAAAAAAATTTTTAATTATTCCCCTCCAAAAAAAAACACTACCCAAAGGTTGTTACACCCTAAAAAACTGGGTGTGGTAAACCCCACTAGTGGCAGATGACAATCAAAGATTTCAGTGCTATCCACCCCCCCAGCCATCATTCATATTAATACAATTCAATACTGTAAATATATTCAACCCAATGACTCAATTCCCAATAATTGTTCCAGATCTTCAATGTCAATAAGACTTTGTGTTAAAACCTCTTTCTTTCCATTTTTTCCATTCTTCCCATTCTGCCCTCTTTTTGCGCGATGATGGCGAAACTCTTCCATGTCCTCGTAATGAATTAGCAAAAACTAAGGGATCATGATCATTCTCAAAAAATTGAGATTGAAAGTTACCATAAAAGACCTTTAACACAGCAGAATATCGAAAAGCAAATTTTTAACTCTTCTGCCACAGTACTTCTTTAGCCGAATTAAATTCCCGTCATCGCCTAATAATTTCTTGACTCAAATCTGCGTTAAAAAATACTCTGTTATTTTGAGTCATCATTGGAGATTGACTTTGTCATCCCTTCTGTCCCACCCACCGTAGTATCATTTCTCTGTCTTGATAGTTCAGGCACCGAACTAAGACCGCTCATGGCGGTTGTCCTGGTAACAGTTTATTTTGTAATCCTCTATGTGCCCTCTCCAATACTAAACCTCCCGAGAAAAACTCTTTGCCCAGCACCTCGGGAATCCAACTCTTGAAAAATTTTATTGGATCAGGCCCTTCAATGTCTTCTGGAAGACCCACAATTTTCACATAGTTTCTCTGACTTTGATTTTCCAATTAATCAATTTTTTTCAGAAAGTCTCTCTTCTGGATTCCCCAATCCACAAACAAATCTTCCACTTTCTCTATTTTTTCCTTATTATGTACAACTTGAGTTTTACATTCAGAAAATGCTGTTGCAATTTTAAAAAAAAATTTCTTGCACTGTATCCACTGATTTAATACATTTACTGACATCCCTCTTAAGTGTAGATATATCTTCAGACATATTAGATATTTTAGTTGTCACATCCAAAAATCCTTGAGTCATTTGTTTAGACATATTGTCCATATGATAGGCAATCCCTTCCAAAACTAACTGTACAAACAGACTCCATTCCATGTTCCAGTTCCACATCTTGAGGCCTACCTTCTCTAGACTCCACCTCCAATTGTTCCTGTGAACTGCTCGTTAAAGGTAAGTCTTCTTCCAACGTTGTTGGGCCCTTCCCGGTGCGGCTGTGGGTTTGCACACGCAACGCCGCCACTCGGGCCCTCCCACAGACCACACGCAGTCCAGTAATTCACAGACCCTGGAGGCATCGCTCATGCCCGGCAAGGCCAGGGATCGTGCAGAGGCAGCTTCCAATGCCATTCTACGCGTCCCTGGTTCACCCGATGGCAGCCAACCCTTCTCTCAGCCAGCCCTTCTCTCAGCCAGGTCACCCGCGCATCCGACATCATGAACATGCGAATCAGCTCCAGCCGAGCTCGTCAACATTCCGGCGCCATCTTGTGGAGACTAGGTCGGCACCGGTGTAATACTCAGCTTGGCAGGAGTTCTCTCTGCCTTGGAGGTTCCAAACGACAATTCCATGGTTTCAACTGGACAGGTAGGCCTCAATTCTTCAGCACTTTTAAAAGGTCATTTCTTCTGTAATTGAGCTTTTGTTTTTTTTTAACATTAGTCGCCTTTGTGACCCAGTAATGTTCCCAAAAATAAAAATACAACTTTTATTCACTTAGATAAACTTTAAAGACAGGTGCTTAAAAAACTGGCTGAGGAGGAGTAGGATCGCACGTCTGCTCTCTACACCATCTTGCCACACCCCCCTAATGCATTGGTTCTCAAGCTTTTTCTTTCTATTCATATACCAGCTTAAGTATTCCCTATGCCATAGGTGCTCTTTGATTAGTAATGGATTGAATAAGGTGGTATGTGGGTGGAAAGAAAAAGTTTGAAAACCACTGTTTTAATCATACCTCATTGGCTCATTATGTGCTCGATTGCATCACTCGAAAGGAAATGCGTCAATGATAATTTTTCTCAAACTATTTCAGTAACAATTAGGTCTCGTGCAGTGATTCTCAACCTTCCCTTCCCACTCACATACCACCTTAAGCAATTCCTTACTAATCACAGAGGACTTATGGCATAGGTAGTATTTAAAGTGGTATGTGAGTGGAAAGAAAAAGGTTGAGAACCACTGAACTAATGCAATAATGGAAAAACAAGAAAGTTTATTAAGACACAGATCGGAACTATTCTGTGAAACTAACCTACTGATATTAGCTTTTTAATATGGGATATGCTTAGAGCTTTTCTAAGAGGACAAATTATATATTATGCAAAAAATCTTAAGAGTGAATATGCTACAGAGCTGGATGGTCTAGAGAAAGATATAACAACATTGGAAAAAGAATATCAAAGAATAGGGTCACAAGAAAAATATACACTGATGGAGAATTTAAAAAATTGAAATATAACACATTGCAAATATACAGAATGGAAAAAATATATTAAAAACCAAACAAAAATATGAATTAGGAGAATGGACACATAAAATTTTATCTTGGCAGTCAAAGGAAGAGGAGTCATCTAGAATGATAAATGCAATAAAAATAGAGGCTGATATTATAAAATAATCAAATAAAAATAAATAATATGTTAAGTCAATATTATATGAAACTAAATGAATAAAAATTATTTGGAGATAAAAATGAGATGGATGAATTTTTAACTAATATTGAACTTGCAAAATTAGAAGATCAAGAACAAATTGATTTAGATACTTCTTTTACAAGAGATTGAGAAAGTCTTGGGTACTTTACAAGCTAACAAATCTCTGGGGGAGGATGGGTTTCCTTCTGAGTTCTACACACAATTTAAAGATTTATTGATACCTCTTATAATGGACGTATTAGACTGGTAGTGGAGACCCAGACCCTCCCGGTATCTTTCTCAACTGCTATAATTACAGTGCTACCAAAGAAAGGAAGAGACCCATTAAAAACTTCATCATATAGATCTATATCACTCCTCAATGCTGATTATAAAATATTGGCAAAGGCATTAGCTGATAGACTGGGAAATTATCTACCAAAATTAATAAATATGGATCAGGTGAGATTTGTCAAAGGAAGACATTCTTCAAATAGTCTAAGGATACTATTTAATACATATGGAAAAATCAAAGTTGAATCCACATGTAACCATCTCTCTAGATGCAAATAAAGCATTTGATTGATTAGAACGTCTTTCTTATTTAAAACATTGGAAAAAATTGAGATCAGCAAAAAATTTATAAAGTGGATCATAAACCACAAGCCAAATTTATAACTAATAATCAGATGTCAGCAGTTTTTCCCTTAAGTAGATTGAGTAGACAATCCTCTGTCCTAGCACTTTTTAATCCACTGACAGAGATTGTGAAGAGAGATTCGAATATGAAGAGCTTCAAAGAACATAAAATTAGTTTATTTGCAGATAAATGTGCTATTATAGATGTCTGATCTGGCTGCATCCTTGATAAAAAAGAAACTAAGCAACATTAGAAAAATATGGAAGAACAACAGGTTATAAAATAAATATGGACAAGTGTGAGATAATGCCACTGAAAAATTTTGATTATGAAAGATAACAAAAGATAGTAGATTTAAATTATAGATAGATGGAATTAAATATTTAAGAATAATGTCAAATAATCATTTACAGAACTTGTATAAATTTAATTATATTCCTCTTTTAGAAAAAATGGAAAAAAATTTACAGAAATGGAAATACCTGTCGATTACTCTAGTAAATTGTATTAAATGAATGTGATGCCAAGATGACAGGATCTTTTCAATCGCTGCCTATTGCACTACCTAAACATTTTTTTATAATATTAAATAATTACATAAGGCAATTTCTATAGAATAATGTGTCAAGAATTTTATTGGAAAAGGTAACATGGGATTATAAATTGGGATGACTTTAAGAAATATTATTTATCAGCACAAGCAAGATTTTTATCATTCTTTTTTGATGAAGACAGTCCCCCTTCTTGGATCTGAAAGGGATTGAATTCAATAGAAGAAGAAACAGCGAAGGATATTATTTATAAGTGGAATGCTAAGTTAATAACAAAAAAGACAGATAACCCTGATTAGAATATGGCAAGAAATAAGTGAGTGCATTGTAAAAAAAAAGCAGGAATATCACTAAGAACATGATTATGTGAAAATGTGTTGCTGTCCATGAATCTGGGCAACAAAATATTGAATCCCTGGTATGACAAAGGAATAAGATATATTGATAATTGTTATGTGGAGGGATCTCTTACGTCTTTTGAACAATTAAGAAATAAATATGGAGTAGCTAATGGGACTTTTTTTTGTTTTCTCCAGCTAAGATCGTTCCAAAGAGAAAGATGGGGAACAAATTTGGCCCAACCTGATATCAGTGAAATGTAACAAAGAATTTGGCTGGGGAATACACCTGAATTCATAACCAAGATGTACTATACTCTCCAGAATGAACATGTAAAATCAGGTTTACAGAGAGAGAGAGAGAGAGAGAAAGAGAGAGAGAGAGAGATGGGAGTCAAATTTAGGTGTTACAGTAATGGAAAGATGTTGGTCTGATTGGTGTTTTGATAACATGACATTGACTATAAATGCAAGATACGGGTTAGTGCAATATAACTTTTTTACACCAATTATACCTTGTACCATAGAAGTTGCATAGATATCAGAAATGTGTTTTAGGTGTGGGGTAGAAATAGGAATGTTCTTACATGCTACATGGTCATGTGTGAAGGTGAGACCTCTCTGACAGGATATTACTGATATATTACTGTTATCCTTATAACAGGGGTGGTTTTTGCGGGTGACCTGGAGTTTTACCTTTTGGGCAACTTCTTCAAAATAAGTAATAAATTAACTAAATTCCAAATTTATTTTGTTAAAATACCCTTAGCAGTGGCTAAGAAATGTATTGCAATTACTTGGAAGTCCGACACCTCTCTACATATAACACACTGGACTACAGAGATGAATAGTTATATAACTATGGAAAAAAATTACGTACAACTTAAAGAAATTATTAAGATATGGCAGCCATATTTGGATGACATAGGGGCCTAATTGTAAATATAAATACAATATTAAAAATATAAATACAATAATAAAAAGGATGATAACAAATGCTGCTTATTAGTATAAATGTAAATGACTTCCCCATATAAAATTTTTGATAATCAGCATAAAAGTGAGCCCTGATAGTGTGTGTATTTATACTGTGAATGGAGGGGGGGAGGGGTGCTTTTGTTTGTTTTTTGTAAAGTTTTTAGTATATATTGGAGAGTTGTATATTTATAAAAATAAAATATTTTAAAAGATAGGAAAGTCTGGCAAACAGTAGCATTCTACACAAATGTACAAATTAAGTCATGAGGATCTTGTTGAAATTCATGGCTATCCACTTTGGTAATACAAACTGGAGGGCAGATTACTATTTGAATGGCAATAGATTAAGAGATGGGGAAGTGCAGAGAGACCTAGGGGTACTTGTACATCAGTCTCTGAAGGCGAGCATGCAGGTACAGCAGGCAGTTAAAAAGGCAAATGGTATGTTGGCCTTCATATCAAGAGGGTTTGAGTATAGGAACAAGGATACCTTACTGCAGCTGTACAGGGCCTTGGTGAGACCCCACCTGGAGTATTGTGTTCAGTTTTGGTCACCTTATCTAAGGAAGGATGTTCTTGCAATGGAGGGAGTGCAGAGGCGATTCACCAGGCTGATACCTGGAATGGCAGGAATGACTTATGAGGAAAGATTGCGCAAATTGGGATTGTACTCCCTGGAGTTTAGAAGATTGAGAGGGGATCTCATAGAGACATAAAATTCTGGCAGGACTGGACAGAATGGATGCAGATGGGATGTTTCCAATGATGGGAAAATCCAGAACCCAGGGCCATGGTTTGAGGATAATAGGCAAACCATTTAGGACTGAGATGAGGAGGAATTTCTATACCCAGAGGTATAGAATTCATTGCCACAGAAGGCAGTGGAGGCAGGTTCATTAAATCTATTTAAGAGGGAATTAGATCTATTTCTTCAGTATAAGGGTATTAAAGGTTACGGAGAGAAGGTGGGGACGGGGTACTGAACTTTAAGATCAGTCATGATCTCGTTGAATGGCGGAGCAGGCTCGAAGGGTTGAATGACCTACTCCTGCTCCTATCTTCTATGTTTCTATGACATACAGTTCCTCCACTTTTCTGCTGAACATCTTTAGGACAACTGGCTGGGAAAAGCTGTTATATATTATTGAAAGTGCATCATTTAATTCTTTTTTTTTGTAGTTAAATGCACCTTATATGAATGAAAATTGCTTTTTTTTTCAGAAAAGACAAAGCTTCTGAAATTCTTGAAGCCATTTTTAGATTAGATGCAGGGAGAATGCTTCCAGTGGCTGATGATCCTGTGACCACGTCACAGTTTCAAAGTAATAAGAATAATTTTTTAATTAAATAAGAAGGGATTTCTTAACATTGGACTTCTCTACCTTAGAAGTCTGTGAAGGTAAATCAGTGCTAGAAAATAACAGAGCTCGATCAGCCACAATTTTAATGAATGGAGAAGTAGGCTGGAAGGTTTACTCCTGTTCCTATTTCTTTCATTCTTTTTAGGGTGTGTTTGAGGCAGAAATTGATTGGTTATCAATTAGTTAGGGCATCAAAGGCTATGGAGAAAAGGCTGGAGAGTCCATTTGAGTGGGAGAATGGATCAGCCCTTAATTGAATAGCAGGGCAGACTCAATGGGCTGAACAGTCTATTTCTGCTCCTGTCTTATGCTTTTATGTTCTAATATCTAAATATGGAACACATTCTAGTATTGTGTGAGTACATTCACCAGATGACATAGTGATGCAGCTAAAAGAACTGCTGCCTCTCCGCAACAGAGACCTAGGTTCAATTGTCATCTCGGGTACTGTATGTGTGCACTTTCTCCCTGTAACTGTGTGGGTTATTTCTGAGTATTCTACTTTTCACGTATATCCCAAGGGTGTGCAAATTGGTAGGTCAATTAGTCATTGTAAATTGTCTCAAGTGTGCATAAGTGAGGGCATTGCTCACAATTAAGGAACTCTTATCTTTTTTCCAGAATCACAACTATTGTATCTGCAGCAGTTAGAAACCCAGGCTTTCTAGGATGAAAGGTCATCAACCTGCAACATTGACTGTTTCACTTTCCCTGCGGATGGTGACTGATCTGCTGAGAACAGCATTTTTTAGTTTTGATATTTTACTGTGAACTTGCATTTGTGCTTTTGCAGGATGGTTACTTCTCACTTCAAATAGAATTTTT
Organism: Narcine bancroftii; assembly: GCF_036971445.1. NCBI lineage: Eukaryota > Metazoa > Chordata > Chondrichthyes > Torpediniformes > Narcinidae > Narcine > Narcine bancroftii. The sequence continues at coordinate 134,731,899 of NC_091471.1, read as the reverse complement.
TGCTTGCCCACATGTTGCAACATGGTGACTAATACTTTAATATCCAAGCTCCCAAGTGTTTAGTGTGCTATTTTCAACCTTAGCACCACTTCCACAATAAATTTCCTGATTAGCAGTTTGGAAATTTTCTTCTTCCCCATCCTTTTTAATGAGAGGCCACAATTCCTAGTACAAATTTGAACATTGGTTTCTTTTATATCTGCTTAATTTTCCAATGAAAATGGCATATTTTATTTACCTTTGGAATCTCACAAATTGGAACTCATTGTTGGGTTTATCAATTGGAAACATTTTCAGGACATTTTAGTCAATATGTTTGAATTCATGATTAGCTCCAGAACTCTGGATTATTCAGATAACAAGAAAGTTTCTTACATCGTATAAGGACCTAGACCATGAATTTTAAGAAGAATGAGGTGAATGGTCAGACATTAAAGCAGGCTTGAGACCAGCAAAAAAAAGGGATGGATTTCATTTATAGCAAGTAGTTTAGTGACCCTGGAAAAGAACCATTTTTGTCTGGCAGGGAGAGGAAATTTAATTAGTGAGTTTTAAATAAGGAATTCAAGAAAAGATGTTTACAAATTTGAGACCCTCTGATGTGTTTTAACACTTTGGAAACAAAAGTGAAGTGTTTGATGCCAATAATATGCAAGGATAAAAAGATGTCAAGAACTTTTTTTTTTGAGAAAGTTTAATTTTGGTTGATGATACTCTGGAAAATTCCAAGAAATTAGTATGTTTTAAAGGATACAAAAAAAATCTATTTCTTTTTATTGCTGAATGATAATGAAACGAATGGAGCACAGGCAAAGATGTAATAGTTATTTCATATTTAAGTTTGATCCAGACACAGAAATAAAGAAAGATTAGATAAATTGAATACAGTAACTAATGATAAAATAATATTCATATTTTGTTAACTTTCCAATAACAATCAACACCTGAAGGATTGAAATATTCAACTGCAATGAACTAAGTCAAATCTCACTCATTTATTTTCTAGAATGCTATTTAAACTAAGGGGAGATTATACAGGGTGTAATATATTATATAAAAAAGAGAATAGATACAGACTGTTCAATAGAGCAAGGCAATTTTTAAAAATTCCTACAGGACAGGAACAGGCCCTGCTCCCTACATCGACTGCTCTGAACATTATAACCAAATTAAACAAAAACTCTGTTGCCTGCACTTGATACCTCTCTCCTTCCATGATATATGACAGATATTGTCATATCTGCTTCCACTAACCCTCAGACTCAAAGGCACCTACCACTCTCTGTATATGTAATAAAAACTTTCTCCATACATCTCCTTAAAATATAACTCCTCCTCTCCCCCACTCCTTCATTTTAAACACTTGCTTATTTACATAATCGTTGAAACTATGGTATAGAATTATCATAGGTGTGAGTTCAAATTCAAAAGGTATTCAGTCTCTTTTGATAATAATAGACTCGTGAGCTCCATTATTAAATGATGCTACTCTTTGATGTGTGACAGAGAACATTTTGAAAAATCTGGACCATAGTGTTACATTTATATCATCTACCTTTATCCCCACACCTGATTTGCTTCTTGTCCCAACATTCAGGACAGAGAAAGAGTAATAGACTGTGGCTGTCTCAATCTTCAAGCTCCAACAAGTTCCTAGTCACAAATGATAGGCATTCTGGAATATGTGCAGATCAAGAAGCCAGTGGATGCACAGAACATACTTATTGTGCCAACAATTTCTCTCAGCACCAACTTAATCTGCTCAACAATTAGAGATATTGTTTGCCTGATAATTAAATTTCTATCTGGGAACTTTGCCGAGAACACAGGATCACCCAAAATAAAAAATCTTAACAATTTCTTTGCTTAACTTTCTGATTTGCCAAGGGAAGCAGTGGTACAATGCAGCCTGTTAAGCCGACTCAGCTTTTAGCAAGCTCATTCATTTAAAGGTCTTCAGCTTCAAAGAATGATTTTATTTTGCTAAGCTCACGTATTTAAAAATAACACAAAGAATATGTATTTTTTCACAATTTGGCCATTATTGCTTAAGTCGGAATTCATTGCCCATCCCTTAATACCCTCAAGAAAGTACAGATTTTTAAATTGATAATTGTTTTGTGTTGGAAAAAAATTAAGTTAAATGTTTTGTTCATAGATTCATGCTTAGGAATTTAGCATAGAATAACTTGGAACAAAAGTGGCACTTAAAATCAATTGAAGAGATCAGCATGTTCGATTGCAGATTTTGCCCATGTAAAGATTGGCTTAAAGAGTCATTTTGATATCCAAACTTAGTGGGTTTTATTTGATTGCATTGTTGAAACATGTTTACTGCACATTTCTTTACATTAAACCTAGAGTAACTAGACAATTATATTGTGGTAAATGGCATGCTCAGACAAAGTATGAAAATGGCAGAGTTTAGTGGTGATGATTCTTAGTAAATTTACCCATTTATTGAAGAAGTTAAAGAATATTCTTGCTGGGGCAAGATGCAAGACATGATTTTATGAATTAGCCTGAAGAAAATGCAAACCTCCCAACACATTAAAATTAATCGTCAAAATGATTAAGGCACGCCTTGATTTAGGTACTACATTATGACTCTACACCAGTGGGGAAAAATGCTGATAAACTACATTTTGACAAGCGGGGATAGTTTGAACAGAAAATATTAATTTTAACCTTCCTTCCTCCCCCCCCCCCCCCAATCATTGCTAAACAGAATAATTAAAGTTGTAAAGCATTAATTTCATCAATCAAACTCTTGGTCACTTTAATATTGGGTTGATGCCAGCCATGAAAATCTTTTAATTATTTTAATGTTTTTGTTGCACAGAAATACAGAAGTTTACAATCATCAGTTATCTTAAACAGATATTTTAATGTTTCATTAGTACAGACATTAAAATACAAAATTTGAATCTATTTAACAAGATCAATAAGAGAACACTTATTTAAACCAGTGCAGTACAGTACAATACTACAAAATCCATTTGAGCAAATTAAACAGAATTCAAATATTTTATATTTTAAAAGGCCACTATTAAAAGCTATAGATAACAAAAATGCATCAGTATGAATATGACCTTGCTGCAGCCTGAACATATAAAGATAGCAGCTTAATTTTTAAATCAACTTTTCTAGTCTCTCTACTCTCATTTAAGAATTAGCAGCATTTTTTAATTAAAAAACATACCTTCTTCGTGTAACCTACACATCCATTCCATTTGTTCCTAGAGCATCAGTAGAATGAAACACTTATCACATACTTTAAAAAAAATACCAATGCCATAAAGACACAGCTTTATTTAACTGAAAACCAAAGGATTACAAAACGTTACTTGTGTTTTAAGCATCATTTTTAAAAGCAATGAGTAATATTTTATCACATTTATAGCAGTTTATGTGACTTACATTTGTATTTATTTTAAAGACAAAAAATGCTTGGAAGTTTCCAGGGGGCCTCTCAGATCTAGGTGAAGATATTGGTAAGTGGATATAAACAAAGCAGCTATGAATTGTGTTAAGGCAACAAGAATACCATTTTACTGTCCCTTAAGAAAAGGATTTCATTAATCTTAAACATACTTTTATTCATATTCTGAAGACTGATTTTGTATTTCTTCCATTTTCTTTGATTTGGCATTCAGATTTTAATTTTCCATTTCCATAAAGAAAAATAAATAAAGACAGACAAGGTTTTACAACTGTTCTGAAAATTATATATGATTTTTAATTTACTAAAAACAAGTCATTAAATAAAAAGAAACAACATCAGAATGTTGGTAAAGTATCAAAACTTGGTGAAATACAAATCTGGATTTAGTATTGCATTGAGGCATGTTTGTTAAAATGAATTAAGGGTGTTTGGAGGCACCCTGAGGGGTACAACTCCAAGTCTTGTCAAAAACAAATTACTTCAACAGAAAAAAATGACATCTCTATCTGTTCATTTAAAACTACAAGTTAATAGTTTTACAAGATGGTCATATTTTGAATGACTATTTCTTTAAAAACTTTGAAAAAGTGGACATTTTCTTACAGGATAACTGATAAAAGCACAAACTATACTTGCGTATTTTCACTTCTCTTTTGCCAGGCAAATTTGAAAGCAAAATTTCATTTTGAGCATAATTTCCAAAATTAGGTTTTACATTCATTCTGACAGAAATTAAAGCAATTTATTATTTTCAGGCAGAATGAATGTAAAAAAAAATATAATCCATTTCTCAATTTATACTTGCAAGAGGAATGAATTGGATAATTTTGAAATTTGTTTACATTCAAACAATTTATTTCAACTGCTGTTTCAATCTGTGCTAGAAAATCTTTGGAAATAATTTGGGCAAAAAAGTCAGTGAGTAATTAAAAAAGCAAACAACTGTAGATGCGAAATGAAAACAGAAAATGCTGGAAAAACCCTGGTCAGATAAAAATCAGGGAAAGAAATAAAGGTAATATTTCAATTCCATAAAGTTATCAAATGAGAATATTGCCTTTGTTCCTCTCTCCAAGATACTACCTGGCCTGCTGTGTATATTAAGTTTTTTTTTTATTGAAGTCTGTGTGTGCACTATAAAAATCAAGCTAAACTGTTCTAGAAATTGATTTCTGTATAATAAAAAATAAATATTCACATTGGCATGGGATTTACAACAATAGTTGTAGTTCAGCAGAGGCCAGTTATTTGTTCTTAATGAGAATTCTCTAAATTTCTTCTGCTAAACTGTAACTTCATTGTACCAAACAATTTCAAAACTTGCATGAAATTTTGTGAAAAAGATTTAATTTCTCAAATCATTAGCTTAACCACATCCATCTCTTCCAGGTTAAATGTTGAGATGGTAATTTACAAAAGTGCATTGCACTTAAAGATTTGCAGAACTGAAGATGATTCATCTCTGATACGTTAAATTAGAAAACAATGAACATTTTCCTAAACTCAAATGAGATGGTCAAGCTCAATTTAATTGACACCAACCACTGTCACTATTCATAGACAGGGCTCTCCATAATGTTTGGGATAAAGACACTTTTTTCCTTTATTTTCTCCTGTGCACCACAGTTTTGAATTTATAATCATACATTTCACCTGTGATTAAAGTGCACATTCCAGATTTGTTCAAAATTATTTGTATACATTTTGTATACATAGTTCTCCCATTTCAGGACACAATAATAATTATTAAGACATTTATTTGTGAGTACTCAGGTATGTTTAATTGCTTCATTGGTGCCGGTATAAGAGAGCTAGATAGGCTTGCTTCTAAGATTTTGGCCTCTGTAGTTGCCAGTTTTCACCTTGAGGACCAGAGCTGTGCCAATGAAAGTCAAGCCATTATGAGGCTGAAAAACAAGAATAAAACAGTAAGAGAAATTACCCAAACCTTAGGATGACCAAAATCAATTGTTTGGAAGATCTTTACAAAGAAAGAGCCAACTGGGGAGCCCAGTAATTGCAAAGGGACTGTAGGCCAAGGATGCCTGATGACAGAAGAATTCTCATCATAATGAAAAAATCCTCAAAAATATGTCCCACAGATCAGAAACACTCTTCAGGAGGCAGGTGTGGATGTGTTAATGACTACTATCTTCAGAAGACTTCATGAACAGAAGTACAGAGGCTACACTGTTAGCCACAGAAACAGGATGGCCAGATTAGAGTTTGCCAAGAGTATTTAAGTGAGTCTGCAGAATTCTGGAAAAAGGTCTTGTGGACAAATGAGACCCAAAATTAACCTGTATCAAGTGATGGCAAGAGCAAAGTGTGGAGGCATAAAGCAACTGCCCAAGATCCAAAGCATACTACCTCATCTGTGAAACATGGTGGGGGTGATATGACCTGGGCACGTTTGACTGCCACACTCATCTTCATTGATGATGCAACTGCTGATGGCAGTAGCACAATGAGTTCTGATGTATATAGAAACATTTTATCTGCTTATATTTGAGCAAATGCCTCCAAATTCATTGGATGGCACTTCATCCTACATCAAGTTGATGATCCCAAACTTACTGCTTAAGCAACAAAGGAAATTTTCAAAGCTAAAAATTGGAAAATACTTGAATGGCCAAGTTCGTCCCTAGATCCAAATCCAAATCCAAATTAGCATGCCTTCCACATGCTGACGAGAAAACATAAGGGGACAAGTCCCCAAAACAAGCAGGAGCTGAAGATGGCTGCAGTAGAGGCTTGGCAGAACATCACCAGAGAAGATACTCAGCACTTCATGATATCGAGGAATCACAGACTTCAAGCAGTCATCGTAGTCAAGGGATATGCAAAAAAGTACAAAACATGACTATTTAATATATGTACCATTGTTATGTCCAAATATTACAGTGCCCTGAAATTCGAGGACTATGTATATGATCTGATATGACAAAGGGGGCTATGTATTAAAAAGTGCTGACATTTCTACATGGTCAAACCAAAATGTATACAAATAACCTTCAACAAAATCTGGAATGTGCACTTTAAACATTTGTGAATTGTTCGATTACAAATTTAAAACTGAAGCATGGGGCAAATGAAAGGAAAAAAAAGTGCCTTTGTCTCAAACATTATGGAGGGCATTGTATTAACTTGTTTAATTTACAATTGTAGGTCTTTAGAGAAACAGGATTTCAGTGTTTTGAAGTATTAAATCATATGGGGGTGGGGGGGGGGGGGGTGGGGGAATAAAACATGTGCCTAACTCTGCCTTGCATTTATTAGAACAGGATCTCCATGCACTATTTCTGAAGTGTACATCCTGTTTAGCAGGATCACATAGACAGTTGCGATTTGTTGGGCTTTGATAGAAATTTAAATTTTAAGTGGGTCTTCAGATGTTTGATCGACCCATCTATTCTAATATATTATCATTTTATAGTATGTTGGTATTTGATGCATTAAACCTTTTAAGCAAACATTTTCATGTATCACTTGACATTTTCTAGAAGTGTTTGCAATTAAATCTGGGTGTTTCTTCTAGGAGAAACAGCAGTCCGAGAAGTCTTTGAAGAGACTGGAATAAGATCCATATTTAAATCGGTTCTAAGTATCAGGCAACAACACAACCATCCAGGAGCCTTCGGAAAATCAGATTTATACATTATTTGTCGTTTGAAAGCTCTGTCATTTGACATCCATTTTTCCCAAGAAGAGTGCATACGATGTGAATGGATGGACCTTCAAGAGCTGACTAGGACAGAGTATGCAACACCTATCACTAGCAGAATAGCCAAGCTGTTGCTGTATGGATACAAGGAAGGCTTTGACAAGATTGATTTAAAAATGAGAGAATTTTCAGCTGTTTATACAGGTCTCCCCTATAAACTTTACTACAGAGCATTACCAGAGAAATTTGAAACCCAAATTGGCTCTTAAGGAAACAAAAATCTGCTAGAAATATCACGATCCATTGGTTCTTGTGTCCATCCAAATAAATAACAGATGATAGAGATGAAATATAAATTGGTTAAATTGCTACCCTACCCAAAGTGTAGAACTTTGCAATATTTTTGTTCCTATATAATAGTCAGAGATCTGATTGCAGTTCAATTCCAAAAGTGATGTTGAATTCCCCGAGCCAAATGTTTCATTTCAAGTTGTAAAGGTGCATTTCCAAACACCTCATGACTAAACATGGCATTATTGTGATTTCTCTTTACTTCCCCCCCCCCCCCCACCCATATTAAAAAAAATGGACACAGTACATTTATCCTCTTCCTAACTGGCAAATTGTCAAAGTATTGGGATTGTTTGCAGAATGTTTTACAACATTTACAACATATTGAATTTATATCTTGGGTTCATAACCACTGGACTAAAGAATTTTCAAGCTTTGCCAAAAATACATCAATTAACCTTATTGTGCTTGGCCCAATGTTTTCCATGACTTTATTCCTCTTTTCAGTTGAATCAGACCTTTAGCCTTTGTTTTTTCCTCCCTTCCTCATTGGTCCATATTGTATTCTCTCTCAACACTGTTTGGTCCAGAGAATAAGCCTCTACCCAACTCTATTCTTATCCTATTGGTTCAGAGCTCGTCACTCCTGCAGAAAAATTGATTGTGGTTGATTCTACTCCATTAGGTATTTGAACTCTCTCCAGTTCTGTTGTCACTTTATTTCCTTTTTGTAATCTCTCATCATTCACTTTGTATCACAGATTCAGAAGAAAAAACACTACCTTCAGGACCATCCTGTCTAATCTACTAAGTATGAGATGAGGAAGACTTGCAGCACCAACAGGCCCTTTGAGTCTGTGCCAATCATCAAACATTCATTCACACTAATCCCAAAGTTATTTCTACCTACATTGAAATCCACTGCTCCCACCCTCAGACTCTCCCACTCATCTATACACCAGGAGTAATATATTCTCAATAACTAATAACGAACCCATCTTCCTGCATATCTTTGATATCTGAGAGGAGACCCACACAAATATAGAGAGGGTGGGCAAACTGCACTCAGCATCGTGTATCAGGATTAAACTTGGGTTCTCAAGTTATGAGGCAGAAACTCTACTAGCTGCACCACTATGCAATATCGGATTAGTTGTTCATAAGCACATTCATTGATAGAGAGATCCCAGAAACAAAGATTGAGAACTTCTTATTTGTCCAATTTTTTTTTTAAGTGGTATATCACTCGTACGTAGCACTTGCAAACCTAACCAAGCCTTACAAATAGTTGACATCAAATGTAACAGAGAATATCAGTAGAGAGCCAGAGGTATTTAGGAAAGAAAATTTAGACCTTAGACTTTATTCAGCTAAATGATTGCCAAGACAGGAGATAGTAGGACTCAGAGTCAGGAAGTGGCTGAACAAGGAAAGCTTTGGAAATTGCACATCTGGAATATGTTCTAATGATGGAAGAATTAGAGAAGAAAGGAGAGAATTTGACTTCAATACATTGTTGGACCTGGAACACAGGTTGATTATTGATCAAGATATTATGAAAATTGACTGGCAGAACATTTTTTGAAAAGTCAATTTGTACGAAAATGGTGAGAAAGTGAGAAATATGTGCTGCGACCAATAACACACACAATGTCTAATTTAAAAACAGTACTATTTTAAATCAATATCTAGATTCATACAGTATATAATTTAACTTAAATTATTTCAAACAATATTTTTGCAAATTATTCTCAACATAAGGGGTAATAAGGAAGGTCTGATTTGAAATAATAGAAAATGACAGGAGGTACCCAACTTATTACTTGCATTTCAAAGTTTTCCTTAATCCCACCTTAATTAGCAAGCTGGTATATTGATCAATGTGGGGAAGGGCGTGGGGATTTCAGTCAAAGTGGGGGGGGGGGGGGGAAAGAGTCCATTTGAACTCTTTTTTTAATATAAATAGAGTTAAAGAAACTTATTACAAAGGTGAAATTAGGATGAAGGCAATTTTTCTACTTAGCCTCACAAATACAGTTCAGAATGTTAGATATGCAATAATCCCTTCGCTGTAATAATGTTTATTAATGTAAAATTTCAATGCATGAGAAAGCATACAATACAAAATGATTTATTTTTTAATAACATGCCTAACCTACACTACTTTTTGCCAGTATTCAAGAGAAAGTGATGATTAGGAGTAGAGCCATAAAGGACCAATCCAATTTACACAAATCCATTATATTTGATATTCGTAGTAACTTTCTTTATGCTGCTCTACAATTTTCAAAACATACACAACTGTTTGTAAATCCAAATTTACCACAACATGTAATTTGAGAAGCAACTCCATCGAAAATAAAACTGCATCCTAACTGAATCAAAACTATCCTCACAACTTTTGATGAGATTTGATGATGCATGCAGATTAAATATTTAGAAAGCTGTAAATACCACATGGAGCAAAGAACCAATGAATTATTACAATCAGAATAAAAACTGGAAAGATTTTAACCGAGCAATATAGAATTATCTGGATACGAAACAGCTCCATTTTGGAATCTACTCATGCTATTAAATAATTTAAGCCAATCAAACAGAGAATTTGACCAGTAGCCACACGGTAGTATATGTGACCATTTATCTAAATATAGCGTTGCATCGACTGCACCTTGAAATCAAATTATACATTAGTGATGAACAAATTATTACATTGTTCCATATACTGAATATAAAGGACATTTTTAAATTAGTGTTTACCTTTGTGCAATTTAAAGAAACAAAGATGTGATGATTCTTGATTAAAATCACATTTTATGTCGCCTGATAGTGCACAGTTAATTTATTGCAGTTCGTTAAACTGCTGAAACAACTCAAGACCATGGCGACACAATACTGTGTACACTTGTACCTTTCACAGCAATTAAACAGTCATATCAAAAGTTAAATCAATACTATTTTTAAATAAAAAAGGAAAATGCTAGAATTGGGATGATTACGAACACTTTGCAGACATTGGCAGAAACAGAATGGCTTTCTGTCCTGGTCCAGTTTTTGGTCCGGGTTTGTATTGTCCAGTTCTTTTCAGAGCAACATACCAATTTTCATATTTCTTTGAACGATATGTATTGTAGTTATTTGGTTCCAATCTTTCATGAAAAAAGCATTCATCTGTTGCCAATTTCTAGGAAAAAAAAACAAAAACTGCAGTTAATTTTTTTTAAAAGACAAAGGTGGTTTGTTCTGGAAGTGCTTAGAAGGTCAAGAAACATCAGTGGGAAGAGAAACAAAACTTATTTGGGTTGAAAGTGAAAGAGCAAGAAGACAAGCCTCTCAATTTGCAGAGGGTGTCCACAATTGTCTGTAAACCACAGTTTTTTCAAGGAAAGAATTATTTTGAAACTAGTTGGAACAAAATGATAAAGAACCAACTTAAACTTATCTGGAGGAAAAAAAGAGGGTTGATCTGACATGGTTCAAATGAATAGCAAGTCCCAAGGATTGCAATGTGCCTGGCCTTGTCTTACACAGGGTATCATTTGATCTGTCTGAAGTCTGAAGAGAGGGAGTAGGATAAAGAATTGACCTGACATTGACAGGAAAATGAGGGTCATCTTTGTAGACTGAACGGTGTTGAACAATGTGGTCATAAAATCTGTCTAGTATATTCATTGTAGAGTAGTCCATACCCCGAATCCAATTCACAAAATTCACATTATTACAAAGGTGAAATTAGGATGAAGGCAATTTTTCTACTTAGCCTCAGTAGTATATGTGACCATTTATCTAAATATAGTGTTGCATCGACTGCACCTTGAAATCAAATTATACATTAGTGATGAACAAATTATTACATTGTTCCATATACTGAATATAAAGGACATTTTTAAATTAGTGTTTATCTTTGTGCAATTTAAAGAAACAAAGATGTGATGAACTTGATTAAAATCACATTTTATGTAGCCTGATAGTACTAGGAAGGATTGTTTGGGTTTATGTATGTTGGGATGGGGAAAAAGTAAAGAGCAAGTACTGCATCTCCTATACTTGCATTGGCATGTCCCCTGCACGTGGTTGAGATGGAAGAATGGATCAGGGAGAGGCCGAGAGAACTCACTTCAGAATGCTGAATGGGAAGGGAAAGACATATCTGGTGGTGGAAATTCTGTTGGAGGTTGCAAGATTATAAATGACGTATAAAGACATGAAGAAATTATATAATTATAATTGAATGTGGAATCTTGAGGATGGGAGTGAATAAGGGACCCTCCTTTTTCTGGCCGGAGGAGAGAGTTAAAGCAAAGGAAAGAAACATTGAGTCCCCCTTCATCTACATAGGGGGAAAGGCATGGTTAAAGAAAAAAAAGAACATCTCTGAAGAAGCAGGAATGTGAAAAAGATCATCATCCAAAATGAAACTGGACGAACAAAACAGAATCCTTGCAGGAAGCAATGACGAGTGGTCAAAATAGTCAAGGGCTTACAATTATGTAGGTAGCTAATATTCCCCCAAATGTAGATACAAATGTCAAGAGTCAGAAATGCACTGTTGGAATTGACCAGAAAAGTGATTAGTTTTGAACGCTTGCACAAGGAAGCAGCACCAGAGTCAAGGTTATGCAGGACGAGAAAACACCCTTCTACCTGACTCATCCGTATTAAATAAGGTGCCATGAGCTATTCCCTTTTGCCTGTATTTGGCCAACATCCCCCAAAACCTTTCCTATCCATATACCTCTCCAACTGTTTCTTTAAAAATTATAATTATTTCTGCTTCCACCCACTACCTCCAGCAATTTACTGAAAATTTGCCTCTCGACCTCTAAACCTTTTCCCCCCAAAAAAGGTTTCCCTTAAACCTGTGCATTCTAGTTTTAGATTTCTTCTACCCTTGGAACAAGACTGTAACCATCCGTGTTAATTTTGTCCCTCATGATTTTATATACCTCAGCCTTCTTTGCTCCAAGGAAAACAGTGGAAATATTAGCAACCAGAACAGTACACAATTATCCAGTCTCACCAACAACTTGTACAGTTGTAATGCAATGTCCAAGCCCTTCTACTCAAATACTCCAACCAATGAAAGCAAGTGTGTAAAATGTCTTCATCACTCTGTTGCTATTTCCAGAAGGGCTCCACAAAAGATTTCTGCATAATAATGCATGGAATTGAATGTACTGGTATGGGAAGAGGATTGGTTAAGCAATAGAAAACAAAGTTGGAATAAATGAGTGTTTCTCTAGTTGGGAGTGGTTAGGGGGGTTCCACAGGAATCAGTGCTGCGCCTCAACAAAATACAATTTGGAAGAACCAACAAATGTAGTACATCGAAGTTTACTGATGACACTAAATTAAATGGAAAAGCAAATTGTATTGCGGAGAAAGAGAATCTGTAAAAAAATATAAATAGGTTAAATGAAAGAGAAAAGACCTGACAGAGTACAATGTCAATAAATATGAGGTCATCTCCGGAAAAAGAATTGTATATCAGACTATTATTTTAAAAGGTGATGCTGTTGTGCAGACACATCTTGGAGCATTTGTGCATAAATCACAAAAATTTAGTTTGTATATTATCAGTTCGGCCTTCATTGCCAGAGGGATTAAATTTAAGAACGGGTTCTACTAGAAAAGGGTTCTAGGGAGTCCAGACCTGGAATAATATGAAGTAACCTCCAGTTCTGGTCTCCTGCCCTGAGAAAAGATATACTGGCTTTGGAAGTAGTGCAGAGGAGGTTTATCAGGCTGATTCCAGAAATAGTCATCTTGAGGAGTGATTGATTAGCCTGGAACTACTGTTTAAAAGATAGGGTGGGGAGGAGATAATTTTATAGACAAATTATGAAAGAAATAGATAAGATTGAAACAGGGAAGTGGTATCCCCAAACAGGCAAGAGTAGAACAGGGAACAGAGCCTCAGGCTTTAGGGAGGTAGACTCAAGACTAACACAAGGAAGAACTGCTACTTCAGACAGTTATGAATCTGTGGAATTTTCTATCAAGGAAGCAGCACATTTCGCTGGAGGAATATCAGTGGGAGAAAAGTACAATTGTCAATATTGCAGGCTGGAACTTTTCATCAGGTCTGCCTTATTTGCCTTATTGAATGTATTCAAGTGACAAATCACTTTTTGAAGAATTGGAGAATTAAAGGTTTATTAAGAGCAAACAGGAAAGTAGAGCAGAGTTCATAGCCAGACAGCCATAATCATATTGAATAGCAGAACAGGGCTGAGGGGCCTTTATAACCAACTCCTGCTCCTATTACTTATGTTCTTATAACACTTGTATACAACCTTAAGTTCAAATTTATAATTCTAAATTTTAAACATTTCACATTTGTGTTAATATTAGGCATACATTGATAAATGTTAAAAAGTATTGTATTATAAGAAAACAATGCAAAGAAAAAAAAATCAGGGAAATAAATTACCACTATTCCATTTTTATTCTAAAAATAGTTCTAATTTTAGCTTTTATTGGCAGCCCAATGGTCCGGAATATATTTATATTTTAGACAAATTTCAGTGCAGGGAAAAGTGACAGGTGAGCATTAAAGCAGAGTAAAGTTGGAGACATCCTCCTTCACTGTGCCAAATGTGACAGTCTTGTCCAAGCAAAGTGGTGTCAGGTTCATGTCACACTGCAGAGGTTCAAGCATAAGATTCTAGGCCAACTCTTCAATATCTCATTGAGGGGCTACGAGTTGAGTTAGATTGATTGGGTGGTGTTTATGGGGGAGTTGACTTTGGATAGACAATGGAAAGCATTCACAGACCTAATGGAGAAATTGCAAAAATCGTTTATACCGGTTTGGCATAAAAATAAACCAAAAAAGGTGACTCAACCGTGGATAAGAAGGGAAATGAGAGACAGCATTAGCTCCAAAGAGAGAGCATATCAATTGGCCAAAAAAAGTACCACGACCGAAGACTGGGAGCAGTTCAAGATGCACCAAAGGAGGACAAAGGGATTAATCAAGAGAGCAAAAATAAATTACGAAAGTAAGCTTGCAGCAAATATAAAAACCGACTGCAAAAGCTTTTATAAATATGTCAAGAGGAAAAGATTGGTGATATCCAGAGTAGGTCCTTTGCAGTCGGAATCAGGGGAATATATAATAGGGAATAAGGAAATGGCAGACCAATTAAATTCTTACTTTAGTTCTGTTTTTACAAGAGAGGATACAAATAACCTCCCAAGGATGTTGGGAAACATAGAGACTAATGCAAGGGAGGAACTGAAAGAAATCAGTATCGCTAAGGACATGGTCTTGGGGAAATTGATGGGATTGAAGGCAGATAAATCCCAAGGGCCTGATAATCTACATCTTAGGGTACTCAAGGAAGTGGCCATTCAGATAGCAGATGCTTTAAGAATTATTTTCCAGAACTCGATAGACTCAGGATCAGTACCCATGGATTCGAGGGTAGCTAATGTTACCCCACTATTTAAAAAGGGGGGTAGAGAAAAAGTGGGGAATTATCGGCCGGTGAGCCTTACATCAGTAGTGGGCAAAATGATGGAATCCATTATTAAGGATGTAATAGCGGAGCATATGACTAGCAGAGAAGGGATCGGACGGAGTCAACGTGGATTTACAAAAGGTAAATCATGCTTGACAAATCTATTGGAATTCTTTGAGATGGTGACAGGTAAAATAGATGGGGGAGAGCCAGTGGATGTGGTGTACCTGGACTTACAAAAGGCCTTTGATAAGGTCCCGCATAAACGACTGGCTTCCAAAATCAAGGCTCATGGGATTGGGGGAAAAGTATTGATGTGGATTGAGAACCGGCTGGCAGGTAGAAGACAGAGAGTTGGGATAAATGGCTCGTTTTCTGAGTGGCAGGCGGTGACCATTGGGGTGCCACAGGGATCTGTACTGTGACCCCAGCTGTTCACAATTTACATTAATGATCTGGATGAGGGGATTGGATGTAATATCTCCAAATTTGCAGATGACACTAAGCTAGGAGGGGTTGTGTGCACGGAAGAGGGGGTCAGGAAGCTCCAGTGTGATTTGGATAAATTGAGGGACTGGGCAGATACATGGCAAATGCACTACAATGTGGATAAATGTGAGGTTTGGTAATACAAACCGGAGGGCAGATTATTATTTGAATGGCAATAGATTAAGAGATGGGGAAGTGCAGAGAGACCTAGGGGTACTTGTACATCAGTCTCTGAAGGCGAGCATGCAGGTGCAGCAGGCGGTTAAAAAGGCAAATGGTATGTTGGCCTTCATATCAAGAGGGTTTGAGTATAGGAACAAGGATACCTTACTGCAGCTGTACAGGGCCTTGGTGAGACCACACCTGGAGTATTGTGTTCAGTTTTGGTCACCTTATCTAAGGAAGGATGTTCTTGCAATGGAGGGAGTGCAGAGGCGATTCACCAGGCTGATACCTGGAATGGCAGGAATGACTTATGAGGAAAGATTGCGCAAATTGGGATTGTACTCCCTGGAGTTTAGAAGATTGAGAGGGGATCTCATAGGGACATAAAATTCTGGCAGGACTGGACAGAATGGATGCAGATGGGATGTTTCCAATGATGGGAAAATCCAGAACCCAGGGCCATGGTTTGAGGATAATAGGCAAACCATTTAGGACCGAGATGAAGAGGAATTTCTATACCCAGAAGGTGGTGCATCTGTGGAATTCATTGCCACAGAGGGCAGTAGAGGCAGGTTCATTAAATATATTTAAGAGGGAATTAGATATATTTCTTCAGTATAAGGGTATTAAATGTTACGGAGAAGGCGGGGACGGGGTACCGAACTTTAAGATCAGCCATGATCTCGTTGAATGGCGGAGCAGGAAGGGTCGAATGACCTACTCCTGCTCCTATCTTCTATGTTTCTATGAGATTGTTGGTGTCATCTTTCAGATGTGACAAAAACCCATATGCCACCTAGAGTGCACTGAAATAATGCGTCTTTTAGGAGAGCAGCAGGGAGTTATCCCAGTGTCCTGATGAACGTTTATCTTTTGACATTACTGAAGATCATTACCATGTAACATGAATATTAAGTGTCATAAATCCTAGAATACAGAGGCAATTACACAGAGAAAAGTGGATTTTTTAGTAATTTTCTTTGGATGTTAAGGAAGAAATATGAAAATCACAAGCTTCTCTTCCTTGTATTTCTTTATTCGAAGATGAACACTTACAGAGATGAGTTCTAATTCTGGCAACTGCATGGATATTGCTGACCTGGAAAATTAATTTCCTTCAAGTTTATTCTGAGGTCATATTACTTCAGAGTTGGAAAAGTAGTGAAAGTATAAAGCCTGCAAATATTTCCATGAAGTTCAATCAAATTTTAAAATAGATAATAAAATTATTTGGCAAAGTCATAAATGTTGAACACAGATATGATCATTTTTAATTCCAAACATATAAATATAATTAACTCAGAACTCCTCAGCATTAGCATAGCACAGTTTGTTCAATAACCAAACTGTAAAAAGCAGCTCCAAATAATTTAATTGATCTTTTGAAAGGTAACGGTCTAATATAGCAAGTCCTCTTTTAAAACTACGTATTCTTGCTCCTCTTCGTCAAAGGTCACTATTTTCTACTCCAGTGAGGCCTTTACACAGGGAATCAGATCTCATTGAAGCTAAGATAAAGCAGTTGGATGTTTATTGTTCTCACAATAGAGCTGCCAAAATATAGGCAGAGGGCTGGATAAAGAAATAGGATTGAAGAGAATGGAAAATAAGAGCAATTCTAAAGGCATCTGGAGAGGAAAAATAACATGAAACCAAATATAAAGACTGCAGGTTATACTGTTTCCCTGCCTCAATTTACAATATTCCCAAACTCTTCTCCAATTTCGTTTTATCCCTCTTGAAGATAGTTACTTCCACTGAGATGCACCTACACTAATTAACAAATGATACATTTCCAAATAGCCACTGGATGCACCTTCAATGCATCTCTTCAAACCAATCATTATATTTTAAAATCTGTGGCAAGACTGGATACACTCTTTACCTTATTGCACAGTCCAATATCAATTACTGAGAGTCTGGATGGAGTACCTGGCTGAGTCTCAAAAATCTGTGCTGACCAACTTACCAAGGTATTCACGGATATCTTCAACATCTCACTCCAGCAGAGCATGGTACCCACCTGTTTCAAACATGCTTCAATCAAACCAGTTCCCAAGAAAAATGTAGTAACCTGCCTTAACGAAGCACATCAGCTCCTGTCTGAGTGGTGACATGGATCTATTCCAATTTGCCTACCATAGCAACAGGTCTACGGCCATCTCACTGGCTCTACACAAAGCCCTGGAACACCTGGGCAGCAAAAATGCATTCATCATGTTCTTTATTGACATTTAACACCATCATCCCCTCAAAACTGATCAGCAAACACCAAGACCTGGGGTTAACATGCCACTATGTAATTGGATCATGGATTACCTCACCTCCAGACCACAATCAGTGATGATTGGTAAGAACATCTCCACAGTCTCCATTAGTACCAGAGGAGCACAGAGGTGTGTTCTTCGCCCCCTGCTCTACTCAATATATACCTATGGCTATGTGGCTCGGTATCTGCAAATTTGCCAACGATACCACAGTAGTGAGTTGTATAAAGAAAGGTGATGAGTCAGCATACAGGAGGGAGATTGAAAACTTGGCTGAATGGTGCATCAATAACAACCTTGCACTCAATGTCACCAAAACTAAGGAACTGATTGTTGACTTCAGGAAGAGAAAGCTAGAGGTATAAAAGCCAGTGATCATTGGGGGATCAAAGGTAGAGAGGATGAGAAAATTTGTGTTCCTTGGAGTCACCATCTCTGAGGATCTTTCCTGGACCCAACACACTAATGGCATCATGAAAAAGCATGCCAGTGCCTCTCATTCCTCAGGATTTTTGCAGAGTTTTGATGTGACATCAGAAACCCTGCCAAATTTCTACAGATTAAATGGTGGAAAGTGTGCTGACTGGCTGCATCATGTTCTGGTATGGGGATACCAATACCCCCCGAGTGTAAAATCCTCTAAAAGGTAGCAGACACAACCAAGGATATCACAGGTAAAACCCTCCCCACTATAGAGAATATCTAAAGGCAACATTGCTGATGGAGAGCAGCAATTATCAAAGATCTGCACCACTCAGCATGCTGTTCTTGCTGCTGCCATCAGGATAGAGGTATAGATGCCACAAGACTCATACCACCAGGTTCAGGAACAGCTGCTACCCCTCCACCATCAGACTCCTCAACAACAAACTCAGTGACTGTTATATGTGGATGAAACATGACCCCCTACCTGTCTGCAATGTGTGTATTGTAGGTGATCATGTGTCCTTCCCATCTGAAACTTATTTGGAAGTCACATCACCTGTCAATCAAGATTGGATTCCAGCCACCCATTAGTGCACAACTTGCTATTGGTTAACTTAAATCACCTAGTGCCATTATTGGCACAGATTAGCACTGTATACGACATCAATGCACAGCACTGCCTCATGGTCCAAGCCCCGTACATCCCTCCATGCCAGGTCACTACTGTGGAAATTGCTGTAAGTATTGCTGGTAAGGTATGCACTACACTGAAGCTGAGCCATAGTACTGCTATAGATCAATTCTTGCAGGGAGCCACACCCATTAGCCAGGGAATAGGATGTGTATATGAGTCCCTGTTTGTAGTGTGAGAGTGGGTCGAGTATAGATTTACTGTTGTTGGAATCCAACTGAAGTCAGAGGTGATTGTCGCTTAAGTGAAATAATGGGAGCTCCATTTAATGTTCTCCCTTTTTGTTTCCTGTATGTTAATTGAAGTTACATGTGATTGTCGCACTGGTGAATAGACTAGTCTCTCTGTGAACCCATTGAACCTGTCACTCTCATGTTGAGAAGAGAATCTTATTTAAGCACTCTTTTGCACTTCATTAATTTTTTTAAAAATTCTCTAATTCAGGCAGCATCCTGGTACATTTCCTCTGCACACTTGCGAAAGCTTCCATATCCTTCCCAAATGAGGAATCAGAACTGAACACAATACTCCAAGTGTGGTTTAACTTGAGTTTTATAGACCTGCAACATTACCTCGTGGCTCTAAAACTCAATTTCCCAACTAACGAAGGCTACACAACTGAATAGGCCAAAAACATCTTGTCTTTACTTTTTATGGATCCTATGTGGCCTGCTGAGTTTCTTCAGCACTTTTGTGCATTGCAGTAGACCATATGTCTTCTTAGCCACCTGATCAACTTGTGCTGCAACTTGGAACATTCTGTGATCCTCTGTACTAAGAATCCTGCCATTATCCATGTATTCACACAAATTATCTATATCCTCGTTAAGTCTTTTTGACCTCACAGCCAACACAACCACCCAACATTATCACCAACAACTTTGAAAGTATTATACTTGATTCCTTCATGTGAGATCATTGGTGTACACAACTGGGGCACCAAGCACCAACCTCTGCATCATCTTCTAGTCACATCTTCCCAACTCAAAAATGTCCAATTTATTCTTTTTTTTGTGCCAATTATTAACCCTCAATCCACTCCAGTATATTGAACTCAATAGAATCAGTAATCAGTTCTGACTTTGTCTACTAATCTTGCATCATACTGGAAGCATCTAACATCCCAAATACACAATTAATTCTTTGTTCTGCCATTAGAGCAACAATTAAACTTACATTTGCCAAACTTGATTTCTATTTCATAGCCCAATCCTAATATTATTTCCTAAATGTCTCTATTACCACTGACGTAATAGATTTCAGTAATTTATTTATCACTGATGTCTGACTATCTGGACTTTAGTTCCCTGCTTTCTCTATCCTCAATCTTAAATAGTGTGGTTATATTTGATACTACAGTATTCAATCTGAAGGAACAGTTCTAATCAATGGCATTCTGGAAGATAAAAACCAGTGCATCCAGTATTTCCAGAAAACTCAAGATACAGGTTGTCATGTCCAGAGAATGTGTGTTTCAGTCTCAATTTCTTCAGCACTAGTTTTTTTTTGTGCAGTGATTTCTTTGCTCTTCATTCACTCATCTTCCAGGGAGTCTGAAAGCCTGAAAAAATAATTTATGCTCATCATGTTCTCATTCCCTTCCATAACTTATCATCTCTCGTTCTGTAAAGGATTCACGTTAATTTGTTGCTCATTATTTCATAGCTTTGCTTTGTTTCATGCTGGACTATCTGACTGAACAATACCCTGTTCCATCTTTGTCAAATCAGGAAAGAGATAAAGGTACACAATCCTTTATCCAGAACCCTTGGGGGACAATGGGTTCAGAATTTCAGATGTTTCTGGATTTTGGAAAGCCCACTTGAATTGTGCTGCCATATCCACCCCCACCCCCTTCCAGTTCCCCGACTCTGGTCCCCTGGCTGCCTCCCCGACCACCTATCCCCACTTGCCGGATTGTGGAGCTTTCCGGATTTTAGATGTCCGGATAAAGGATCGCGTACCTGTATAGGGGCCACAGGACTCAGATTTACTGTTTTGGGGGGAAAACATGAAACCTTTTCCTTTAATTTAATACTGTTCTCCAACTTCTCTTGATAACCAGTTTTAGATTACACTTCCAGACAGGACTTTTTGTCTTACACAATTATGTATTATTTGTAAAGTATACATTAATTCTTTTAAAATGTTAGCCATTGTTCATTTTGTCTGTGGTGGTACACCACCGGCCTACTGCAGGGGGCAACCTATGTACCTGCAGGAGTGTAAGGGGACAGGACAACACCTGGCTGGCTGTCAATCAGTCGGTCTGAATGGATCAAGCCCCACCCAGTCGGGTGTCAATCACCCTCTGGGATACAAGCCTGCGCCGGCCTCACTCAAGAGTTGCTGCAGCCACTCTGTGGAAGTCTTTGTGGATTAAAGCCTGTTGTACAGTCTTTATCTTTATGTGTCTGATTCTGGCTAACAGTGCACCACAGAGTCATACCTTTTCAAATCTATTAATGCATACCTAAACATTTTTATAATTTGATTTATTAAAAAAAACCATGGTTTCAGATTGAAGCAAGTCGAGAATGAAAATTTTCAAATGAATGAATCACAGTTACAAATTTTAAAAATCTTTAGCCAATATTTGGCAATACGTCAATAAACTACTGCAATGATTTACTGTACAGTGGCTTGCAGAAAAAGTTGATTAATCATAGACTATACAGAAGTGCACTTTTTGCAGGTTTTCATCTTTGGTAAATCAAAATGTTTAAAAAACGCACCTGGGGGTGAAACAAGAATTTACCAGAATGCAATGCAACGCACACAGATTCTTCCGAGCTGATCTACAGAATAAAAGTTAGTGAAATAGTGAGGCACTCGCTATTTGACTCATAATAACAAGTTTATTGTCACATACATTGCACAATGTGCATATTCACCAAAATTCTCTTACTGCGAGCATGCAGTTCTCAATTTATTTTAATTTTTTTTTTTTTTTTTAAATCGCACCACAGAACATATAATTTTATTAGAAAGAGACAAATACAAAAAACAGTAGATAGAAATATTTACAACAAAAAAGAGACTGTAATAGTGCGGACAGTTCTCGTGTGGTTGGAGCAGTCCATGATCAATGTAACAGTACTAATTAAGCACACCCCAGAATTGCAGCTATTGGCAATGTTTAAGAGCAGCCACTAAACTTCATATTTCTTAAAAATCATTAAAGTCAAACACTTATTCTTGTCTTCAGAGTTCATTTGTATTTCATCCCACAATGATTTGATGCATTCTTTTCTTTTACCTTTAACACGGCTTCAAAGTTTGCCGGTGAGATTTTGGAAAAAATCAATCCATATCCTGCTGTTCAGTGCCCAATCTTCAAAATATCACATTACCTCAGCTAATGGGAATTGCTATCATACTTTTTATATGACTAATCTAAAAGCATGCAGAATGAATTGGAAAAAACATTCTGAATATCTTAATTTGGAATCTAACCATATTCTGCCATTTTTCAACATGTGTAAATAATTTCTAGATTTTACTAAATTTAGAACTTAGCAGAAATGAAAGGTGGAAATTAAAACAAGGACATTCATGGAGGAACCAAATCTAATATTTGAAGCTTGTGACTTCATCTTCACCTATCCAGCAATTCTATTGAGACAATGTTACTGAATTGGAGGCACCAAATGATTACAAAAATGATTTAAGAATTTATTTTGCAAGAAACAAGTGTCAAAAGTTGATAAGAATAACAGTCATTGACATAAAATGACTATGTTGTTGGTTACCTTTTACTTCCACCAGATACTGCATGGTGTGCTCAGTTTCTCCAGCATTTCTGTGTATTGCACTACAATCACAGAGTTGCACTCTTTCCTGTTTCAGCTGCTCCACTGCAAAATCTCTTCAAGGATTGATTTTTTTGAAGCTCTCCTCTTTTTGAAGCAAGTTCTGTGAACCCTCAGAATACACTGCCCTCCGCTCACGCAACTCCTCTTCTGTAATCCCTGTTGCTGTCAGGTTCTATGACCATGTGATCATCCAGGCCGTCTTCCACAGCCATGTCCAAGTCCTTCCTAGCTTCTTTCTTCAGCCCCAGTTTCATGCCACATGGTTTACAATGGTTTCCAGACCTTCCAGTGCAGCTCCCATAAGGATCTCCGATAACTGCGCTGCATTGCCTCTTCACTTCTCTCGCCGAATACATGCCCACCTCCAATGTGCAGATGCCAAAAAGCCCTTGCTCTCTCACTGAGATTTCCAGACCTCACTCACCATGACTTGCCACAAACCTCTCATATTTCATCCTCCACTTGACCAATGTGTTCAACCACCAGTTCCATATTTAACCACAATCCATCAAGGATTGAAAGCTGGCCTCCTAGCAACTGCCACCTCTGCACCCTCCAGTGTAAGTTTCTATCCCAGCCACCCTTGGGTCAAAGCCCCAATGCCTTAGACTCCCACCAGACCAACACCTCCTACACAAGTACTTATCCAAGTCATGACCATTCCTGTTTCTTCATCTAACTCCATCTCTAGTTCCCACTCCATCTTCTACCTCTTCAGCCTATTACCTTAGATGCCTCCAATGCTGGTTCCCTCTCAACTCCACTACTCCTTGCCTTTCCCTATTCCCTCACCATCTCCTAAATCTCAACACCCATCTACTTTTATTCCCCTCACTCCCCAAGACTCCCGACTCTTATTTTTGCCCAACTTCCCCAGAGTGGGAACTGGAGATGGAGTTAGATGATGCAGAAACAGGAATAGTCATGACTGGGGTAAGTACCTGTGTAGGAGGTGTTGGTCTGGTGGGAGTCTAAGGCATTGGGACTTTGACCCAAGGGTGACTGGGATAGAAACTTACACTGGAGGGTGCAGAGGTGGCAGTCACTAGGAGGCCAGCTTTCAATCCTTGATGGATCATGGATAAATATGGAACTGGTGGTTGAACACATTGGTCAAGTGGAGGATGAAATATGAGAGGTTTGTGGCAAGTCATGGTGAGTGAGGTCTGGAAATCTCAATGAGAGAGCAAGAGCTTTCTGCCTCAATCCACCACCTTCCCCCCTCTGATCTCCCAATGTAATGACAGTGATTGTGGTTGCAATGCCTTACTGTTTGATTATACTTGGCTGCTACCAGGGACTGAAACAGAGCAAGACACACAGTATGCAGATGTGTAAATTGAGACTTGCGGCCATAGTGCTCTTTACAACAACTTTAAAATAAATAATATTTTCCTTCATCCATGTGTTGTCTTAGAACTCACACTTACGAATACAAGATGAAACACCCAGCACTCCTCCCTGAAGGGCTAGAGTGCTAGTGACACACTTGACCTCTAGAGGGAGTCAAAGATGAGTCAGTTGCAGCTCCTGTTTGATTCAAAATGGATGCCTCCACAAGGTCTTGAGTCTATAGCTAATAATGTATAGTTGTTTTAAAAGAATCCAAGTTTCTTTATTACAATAAAAGAAATATCACATGGAACCAGGAATGCAAGAAGCACCAGGAGTGTGCAGATTGTGTATGTCAGTCGATATCAGCAGAGACATGGAGAGTGTAAAGCCTCTTGATGCAGTAAATTGGACTGGAAATGTCAACAACAAGTGGAAGCTGATCAAACAAAAATTCATGCTGTATCTGCAAGCTATTGGACTCCATAGCAAAACTGATGCACAGAAGATTGCACTGCTACTGACTGTGGAGGTGCCTCAAGCACTAGCAGTTTTCAACACATTTGTTTTTGCTGAGGCAGAAGACCAGAGCAAGTTTGACAAGGTTATTGAGATGTTTGATGAAGACTGTTCACCAAGAAAAATGAAATGTTCAAGAGGTACATGTTTTGATCATGCACACAGCTGCAGGGAGAGAACTTTGATACTTTTTTTAAAAAAAGGACATGAAATTAAAAAGCAACAACATGCATTTTGGGATCGCTACAAGTTTCAATGATCTGTGATCATACTGTATTCAGGATGGTTAAGAAAGTGAGAGGGTTACAATAGGCAGGGATGAGCATTTTAATAGCAGTAGTAGCAATAAACTAATAGACACAAGCAAAAATGGCAGTGAAAAGACTACAAAGCAAAGATACATTGGTAATCTTTGCTCATAAATTAACATTTTTGCTTCTGTGTTTATAAGACCAAAAGATATAGGCCCATGTTTAAATAATAAACGTTTAGCTCCAAGAGATTAAAAATAAATGTTTGAGATAGAAAAAAGGAAAACTGACAAAATCCAAACTTAAAAGCAAAACAAAGATGTACACATCGAGAAATAAAGGAGCAAAATGTACACATTCTATTGGATAGGAGTTCTTCCTTGTGCAAAAAAAAAACTCTAGGAATTATAGGTGACAAAAATAGATGTAGAAATAAGAAGAATAAGCAGCAGAGACAGAAAATGCAAAACATGCTGGTATGAATTCCAAAAGGTTAAGACATGCAGAAATCGTTTCTACCGGTTTGGCATAAAAATAAACCAAAAAAGGTGACTCATCCGTGGATAAGAAGGGAAATTAGAGACAGCATTAGGTCCAAATAGAGAGCATATCAATTGGCCTAAAAAAGTACCACGACCGAAGACTGGGAGCAGTTCAAGATGCACCAAAGGAGGACAAAGGGATTAATCAAGAGAGCAAAAATAAATTACAAAAGTAAGCTTGCAGCAAATATAAAAACCAACTGCAAAAGCTTTTATAAATATGTCAAGAGGAAAAGATTGGTGAAATCCAGAGTAGGTCCTTTGCAGTCGGAATCAGGGGAATATATAATGGGGAATAAGGAAATGGCAGACCAATTAAATTCTTACTTTAGTTCTGTTTTTACAAGAGAGGATACAAATAACCTCCCAAGGATGTTGGGAAACATAGAGACTAATGCAAGGGAGGAACTGAAAGAAATCAGTATCTCCAAGGACATGGTCTTAGGGAAATTGATGGGATTGAAGGCAGATAAATCCCAAGGGCCTGATAATCTACATCCTAGGGTACTCATGGAAGTGGCCATTCAGATAGCAGATGCTTTAAGAATTATTTTTCAGCACTCGATAGACTTAGGATCAGTAGCCATGGATTGGAGGGTAGCTAATGTTACCCCACTATTTAAAAAGGGGGGTAGAGAAAAAGTGGGGAATTATCGGCCGGTGAGCCTTACATCAGTAGTGGGCAAAATGATGGAATCCATTATTAAGGATGCAATAGCAGAGCATATGACTAGCAGAGAAGGGATCGGACGGAGTCAACATGGATTTACAAAAGGTAAATCATGCTTGACAAATCTATTGGAATTCTTTGAGATGGTGACAGGTAAAATAGATGGGGGAGAGCCAGTGGATGTGGTGTACTTGGACTTCCAAAAGGCGTTTGATAAGGTCCCGCATAAACGACTGGCTTCCAAAATCAAGGCTCATGGGATTGGGGGAAAAGTATTGATGTGGATTGAGAACCGGCTGGCAGGTAGAAGACAGAGAGTTGGGATAAATGGCTCATTTTCTGAGTGGCAGGCGGTGACCATTGAGGTGCCACAGGGATCTGTACTGTGACCCCAGCTGTTCACAATTTACATTAATGATCTGGATGAGGGGATTGGATGTAATATCTCCAAATTTGCAGATGACACTAAGCTAGGAGGGGTTGTGTGCATGGAAGAGGGGTTCAGGAAGCTCCAGTGTGATCTGGATAAATTGAGTGACTGGGCAGATACATGGCAAATGCACTACAATGTGGATAAATGTGAGGTTATCCACTTTGGTAATACAAACTGGAGGGCAAATTACTATTTGAATGGCAATAGATTAAGAGATGGGGAAGTGCAGAGAGACCTAGGGGTACTTGTACACCAGTCTCTGAAGGCGAGCATGCAGGTACAGCAGGCGGTTAAAAAGGCAAATGGTATGTTGGCCTTCATATCAAGAGGGTTTGAGTATAGGAACAAGGATACCTTACTGCAGCTGTACAGGGCCTTGGTGAGACCACACCTGGAGTATTGTGTGCAGTTTTGGTCACCTTATCTAAGGAAGGACGTTCTTGCAATGGAGGGAGTGCAGAGGCGATTCACCAGGCCGATACCTGGAATGGCAGGAATGACTTATGAGGAAAGATTGCGCAAATTGGGATTGTACTCGCTGGAGTTTAGGAGATTGAGAGGGGATCTCATAGAGACATATAAAATTCTGGCAGGACTGGACAGAATGGATGCAGATGGGATGTTTCCAATGATGGGAAAATCCAGAACCCGGGGCCATGGTTTGAGGATAATAGGCAAACCATTTAGGAGGAGATGAGGAGGAATTTCTTTACCCAGAGGGTGGTGAATCTGTGGAATTCATTGCCACAGAGGGCAGTAGAGGCAGGTTCATTAAATATATTTAAGAGGGAATTAGATATATTTCTTCAGTATAAGGGTATTAGAGGTTACGGAGAGAAGGCGGGGATGCGGTACTGAACTTTAAGATCAGCCATGATCTCGTTGAATGGCGGAGCAGGCTCGAAGGGTCGAATGACCTACTCCTGCTCCTATCTTCTATGTTTCTATGTAACCCAATGCATTCTTTGAAATGGTGCAATGGAGATGCAGAAAAGCTTGGAGATGCAGAAGGCTACTATTAAAAGGCACCACATAATAAATATGAAAAAGCTGTGACAAATAGCTGAATGGCAAACACATTGTTCAAAGCATACTTGCAAAAACCAGAAACAGGGGCAAAACATGGTCTATTTAAGATTGAAAGATAATAAAACATGACTCAATACAGAGGACAATTGTTACTCAATTAAAATTTTATACTAAGATAATCACATCAAGTTTTGGATTGAGAACCAAGTAGCTGTATAACATAATTTACAGACAATGCCAAAGTAATATTAATAACTAAGCATGATTAGCAACATTGGACAGGAAAAGATCAAAGGAATATTTTTTTTTAAATTGTGAATACCAGAGACCAAATGCTAGAAAGTAGGATTAGGTTAAGTAGTATCAAAATATAGTCATCTCAAATTATGCTCCATTCTCCAAGTTTAGAATTCCCAAATACTCCAAGTATTAAAAAAAAATGGCGACTTAATACCCTACTATTTAATAATAAAAAATTTTGACATTTTTTTTTAAAAACAAATTCCATGTTTCTTTGATGTCAACTCAATCCCAGATGTTTCAAATTTAGAGGTCTTAGACACTATGAAAATCAAATCATTTCTTATACAGCCATTAAAAAAAGGGCTAGGGAAGAAAGATTAGATTTCATTCTTCAGATTAAGTGAATTCATTTAAACTTTTCCCAAAATAGAGACTTTGCTATTCAGAAGAATTGAATTAAAATCAATTTGACCTTCTTTCTACACATCCAATTGAACAACGGATTTTAAGAACTAAAAGCCAATTATATATTCATGGAGAAAAGTCCAGTAAATTGTTGGCTAACCAAATGAAAGCCACATCGGCTAATAAGCAAAAAATAAACAACATTTTTAAAGATTTCTACACTAATTTATATTCCTCTGAATTTAATAATGAGAATGATATAATGAATGAAATTTTAGACCATTTTAAATATACCAATAATTTCTCAGGAAAGTAAAGAACATCTAGAAGCTCCAAATTCACAAGAAGAATTGCATAAAGCTGTATTTTCATTACAAACAAGTAAAGCTCTGGGGCCAGACTATTATCCAGTTGAGTTTTACAAATTTATTTTTTTTTTAACAATTAGTTCCACATCTAAATTTGATATTAAATGGTTCTTTCCGAGAAGCAAAATTACCCCCTTTTAATGAAGCATCTATTTCAGTGATCTTAAAAAGGCAAAGACTCAGACGATTGTGTATCTTATAGACTGATCCCTTTACTAACTATGGATGTTAAGATTTCATCTAAAGTTTTAGCATATTAATTGGAGAATGTCCTACAGGTTTCATTAAAAATAAATGTTCTTATTATAATATCCAGATTAGTGAATATCATGTATACACCTACTTATAATGATGAATGTATTTTATCCTTAGACGCTGAAAAAGCATTCAACAGTAGAATGGGAATATTTATTTGCCACCCTAGTAAAGTTTAATTTTAGCCCAGTTTTGGATAAAACTTTTATATACATCTCCAATGGGCTCAAATCATACCAATTCCTAGCAATCCAAGCTTTTTAAACATTGAGGCACAAGACAAGGCTGTCCTCTGAGACCATTACTTTTCGACTTGGTACCGCAACTTCTTGCTGTTGCACTGTGGGCAAATCCTGATTTTACTGGCTTGTTTAGAGGAATTACTGAACATAGGTTTTCTCTTTATGTGGATGGCATTTTATTGTTCATTTCCAACCCCAAGTTATCCATATCAAATATACTGTCATTACCTTCTCATTCTAGCAAATTTTTCTGGTTACCAGATCAATCTTCATAAGACTGAATTAGTACCACTGAAGGGTGCACCCTTCTAAATATCCATTCAAAATAGTGAATAAACTGTTCCTTTTCTTGGGAAGATAGAAAGAGACCTAGGGAAATGGAGAGACTTACCAATTACTTTGGTGGGAAGCATTAACTGCATCAAAATGAAAATGATGCCAAGAGTGCAATACCTTTTTCCAATCGCTGCCTATTTTGTTACCTAAAAACTTTTTAAAGCTACTAACCAATTATATTAGTCAGTTCATATAGAATAATGGTACAAGGAATTGCATTCGAAAAACTGACATGGGATTATGGGCTGGGAGGACTTAGACTTCCAGATTTCAAAAAAAATTATTACCCAGCTAAGCAGGCTAGATTTCTCGCAGCCTTCTTCACTGAAGACAACCCCCTGTCTTGGCTTCAAATGGGAATGTACTCAATGGAGGAGGGGGAAGCAAAGAACTTTATCTATAAATGGAGTTTCAAATCACTAAAGAAAAAGACTGAACCCCATTCAAATATATATGATTAGAACATGGGAAGAACTTAATGAATGCATAGGAAAAATGTAGGGATATCAGTAAAAGCACCGTTGTGTAAAAATGTGTTATTGCCTATGAACATGGGCAATAGAATATTAAATTTGTGGTATGACAAAGGTATAAGATATATTAAGGACTGTTACATGGAAGAAACTAGTGTCTTTTGAACAATTAAAACAAATATACGGAGTGGCCAATGGGATCATCTGTTTTCTCCAGTTTAGATTGTTTTTAAGAGAAAGATGGAGACCAACGTTGACCCCACCTGAAGTTAGTGAAACTGAATGAACAGTCTGGATGGGGAATACATCCAAATTTATAACAAAAATGTACTATGCTCTCTAGAGTGAAAATGCAAAACTGGGTTGCAGAGATCAAGGGATTTGGACTTGGGTGTGGTGATTTCAGAAAGAACTTGGTCAGATTGGTGCAAGGACAGCATGACTTCAATTATAAATGCAAGATTGGACTGGTTCAGCATAATTTATTTTATATACACAAATTATATCTTACCCCACAAAAGTTACACAGATCAAACGCCTAAATTTCAAAGATGTGTTTCAGATGTGGGACTGAGACTGGAATGGGTCTACAAGCCACGTGGTCGTGTGTGAAAGTGAGGCCATTTTGACAAGAAATCACAGAAAAATTAACCAGGATAACAGAAGTGACTTTCATGGGCGATCCAGAGCTGTATCTATTAAGTAATTTCATGGAAATAAGTGACAAATTGACCAAATATCAAATCTCATTTTAAAAAATAGTACTGATGGTAGCAAACAAAGTATCGCAATCACTTGAAAGTCCAATTCCCCTATACTTATGGCACAATGAACTGCGGAAATCTACAACTGTATACCTATGGGGGGGGGGGGGGGGGTGGATATCACAACTTTAAGAATAAATATGACACTTTTGTAAAGGTCTGGCTGTCATACCTGAACCATATAGGGGCCCAGATACAGTAATAAAAAGGAACAAAGGTATAAAATTGTTATATATATAAAAATGTAATTTCCCCAACTGTACTCAATATACTTAAAATATATGCAAGCCCTGACAGTGAATGGATCTGTTTTATGGAGGGGGGAGAAGGGAGGGACCGTTTTTGTTTGTTGTGTTTGTGAGAAAAAGTTTAATACATTATATATTTAATTGTCACTATGTATAATTTTTGGAAAAACAAAAATATTCAAAAATAGTGAATGAACAAATAATTGGGTATTATCATAACTAAGAATTTAAAAATTCCAAGAAAACTGCACTTTTAGAATAGCAAATCAATTATTTCAGGACGTTCACCACTCTCATTGTGTGATTGGCAGTATTAATTCAGTTAAAATGAATATTCTACCAAGTTTTATAACTCTTTCAATCACTGCCAATATTTATTCCTAAGTCCTTTTTTAAAAAAAAAACAATTTCAAATTAATTATTATCTCCTATATATGGCAAATAAGAAACCTAGATTAAACAAAAGGTATCTTCAAAACACTAGAAATAATGGTGGATTAGCCCTACATAATTTTCATTTTTATTACTGGGCTATAAACACAAGAAATATGGTACTATTGTTGCAATGTGAAAAGACGGATGAATATTCTAATTTGATTGAGATGGAGTTGAAGTCCCTCAGAAATACCTCCCTATGGGTGGTATTGGGACATCTTTATCGATCTCTATTCAAAAATTAACTAAGAATTTGATAATGACACAGATTTAAGATCTGGAATCAACTCAGAAAATGTTTTGGAACTTACAGGATTTATAGTTACAAATCCTATAATATCTAATTATTTATTTCAACCAGCTATTATAGATGCTGGTTTTCAAGAATTGGATTTTTTTTGGTATTAATAGTTTTAAAGATCTTTTTATACAACAACATTTTGCATCGCTTCAACCATTGGGGATGATATTTAACCTATCAAATGGACATTATTTCAGATACTATTAAATTCAACATTTTGTTCACTCTAAGCTTTTAACATATCCTACACTTCTTGACCTAAATTTTATTGATGAATTCTTCGAGTTACAATTTACTCATAGCTATGATATCTGCTTTATACTATAAACTATTGAATTGGAAACTAATTTCTTTAAGTGGAATTAAAACTGAATGGGAGAATGATCTGAATATCTCTCTTTCTCTGAAGAATGGGCTTCAATTGTAGGCCTTATTTTATGATTCATTATTGTGCACTAGGTAGAGTCTCATTCAATTCAAAGTGCTATATCATGTCTATTTCTCCAAAGTCAAACTTGCTCGAATTTATTTTGATATTAGTTCATTTTGTCACAAATGTAAAATATTAATTGCCTCTTTGTTACACGTGTTTTGGACTTGCTCTAATTTGCAAGAACTTTTTCTACCATATTTAGGATCACTTTAGATCCATGTCTTCTAATTGAACTGTTTGGTTTTTCTAAAGATTAAATATTTTATCTTCTATTCAAAGACAGGTTCTAGCATTCTCCACTTTATTAGTAAGAGCAGCCATTCTGTTAAAATAGGAAGATGAGTTCCCACCTACACATAATCAATGGTTATTAGATATTACGTCCTTTTTAAATCTGAAGAAAATTATGCATAATAACACGAAAGTCAAGATTTCTTTTGACAAGCCCATTTCTAGCTCACTCCCATAATTTGACTAATTAGGTGAGATGATGAATGTCGTTGGCCGTGCTTGTTTGGATCCACTGAGGCCGCTTGTTCAGATTTAACACTACATACAATATGAATTTTAACCTTGATTATTTCTTTTTTCTTTTCATTTTTCTTTTTTACCTCTTACAATATTATATGTATTATAATTTATTAGGTTTAGAATTAAGTAGTATTGCTACTGTACCATATGTTATTATTTGTAAATCTACAAAAGTTTCATTGCAATTGATTTACTGCTTTTTTTGTTTTTCTAATAAAACTCAATAAAAAAATAATTTTAAAGGTGAAGTAGCTCTTTTGCCATGAAGATCCAAACCGTCACCTCCGAGGCTCAATTTTTCTGCGATTCCACAATCTGTACTGGTAATACTGTGCAAGGTTGTGGAAACCATGTAATAAAATTTAAATGGATGTAGTGGTAAAATTATAGAGATTTACAAGTATGATACCAGAACAGAGACTGCAAGTGTCAGGAAAGCATCAAAGGCAGAAAGATTCATTTTTCAAAAGGAGAGAACTTAGAGGATCTGAGAGTTCTAATCATTCTAAATGTGAAAATAGTACACTTCTAAAATTGATATTTTTATGATATAGAACTCTCAGTGTGATAAAGAAAAATAGCTGAGGTTTTAAAAATTAACATTCTGTGTCATTATATTCCATTCAATGTCCCATAATAATCAATTCTTGGCATTTATGTCAATTATGCTTTTTATATACACCTTTCATTCCGGGTCATTTTGTCCTTTTTAATGAAACGCCTGCTGTCTAAAAATCACTGAGACAGAATGGGAAGGGATTAGGAATTCCAGTCCCTGTTTATTTCTCAACCCCCTCCCCCTTCCCCGGCAGCAAACTTTTATATTTACAGGTAAGCTTTTATAACTTGGAGAAAACATGCAAGTAGGACAAAAGGAAAAAAATCTTTTTAACAATACCACTGTCCTGCTCTCTCCTGACGACACACTGTCCAAATCTGTTGCTGTGGGCTGCTCATGGAGAGGGGTGAAGGCAATCACAAAGTGAGGCTGGGTCCAGCACCAACCCGGGAAGGTATCACTGATTTAACACTAGGTCTGCCAGATTGAGCATATTATACAGCATATTCAAAACACCATCCCCCACACTGATCCCACTACCCTGTTGTCAGCTGTCCCCAGATGACTCTTGTGCTGTGAGCAAGCTGGTCTGTAGGTATGTCCTTAGTTTGAATATTCTGAAGCCACCACCCCACTCTGCTCCCCTCCCCCCGCACCCTGACAGCCCGTCACCAATACTGAATGATAGATAGTGGTGATTAGTAAGGAATTACTTAAAGTGGTATGTAAATGGAAATAAGTTTGAAATCCCTTCTTTCGATCAATACTTGTAGTAGATTTTCCCATGAACTTTTATAAATTTTGCGCTTATGTTTTATTAAATTGTGTGTTTTTCCCATGCTCTTATAATTTGTGCACTCATGTTTTATTCCCACTACAATTTTCCCACACTCTTCTATTCATTGTTGTGTTAATAAAAGTAACATTTAATAGCAAACCCTTGTGTCCAGACTCGTCTCTCTTGAACCTGATACTTTCACAACACAACAATGAACCATACAGTGCAGGGTCTGACAGTGTTACTCTCAACGTTAATCACCATTATCACCCTCATTTCAACCTTGCATACAAGATCGAAGGAATATCTTTGAGCCATTTTTTGGGAAAAAAAGTGGGTCAAAGATCCGTCAAACAGAGTACGTTATACACAATACTAGACGCCAACACTGTGTAAAAAAATAAACGGACCTCAAACGATGCTGGCTTTGATCATTTCAGTTTAAACGACCAAAGCCGGCTTAATGGCAGGTCTTCCTTACAGAAATATCGTGGAATTTGTGTTTAAAAAACCATTCAGACTTTCACTTTCTAATACTGTATAGGT